>NC_079316.1:93095166-93396101 GCF_029931775.1 Euleptes europaea | reverse complement strand
AGTCCATTTTTGCCAGTTTAGTCTTAAAGGTAAAAAGGTAAGCAAGCACCGGGTTATTACTAACCCATGGGGTGACATCACATCCTGACGTTTACTAGGCAGACTATGTTTACGGGGTAGTTTACCATTGCCTTCTCCAGTCATCTACACTTTACCCCCAGCAAGCTGGGTACTCATTTTACCTACCTTGAAAGGATGGAAGGCTGAGTCAACCTTGAGCCGATTACCTGAAACTGACTTCCGGCGGGATCGAACTCAGGTCATGAGCAGAGCTTTTGACTGCAGTACTGCAGCTTACCACTCTTCACCACTGCACCTTCGTAGGTCTTAGTCCAGACTAATTCTGCATAGGATAACACTTGAAACTTTTGATCCTGCTGAGTGAAGCAGTGTTGAGTTCTGTATCCTACCCTCAGCACCTTGTTTCCTTCCTCTCATTTTGTCTTTGATTCCTTTGAAGCACCAGTAACTGCCAGTTTGTTTCCCAGAGTACTGTACAAGGAGCTCTTTCAGAATAGATTACAGATGAAAGAGGCTGAGTATTTACAGACCTGCTTTTCTAGCATTGGCCAAAAACTGTGACAAGAGCAATTGAAAGGATTTTAAAAAGAAAGCAGGGCAGAACGTGGCAGCTGTATCAGTTTGACTTGTATACTATGCCACATTTGCTCAAGTTGAAAGGAAATGCTTACACTATGACGTGCAGCGCAATCCTAAGGGTGGGGGGGACACATGGCGCAGCCACAGTGCAGCTGCGATTGGTTTGCTGCGTTGCGGCGAGCAAGCCAATCAGGAAATCCCCCCAAGACCTATGGCACTGCTCTATGCAGTTCCATGGGGTTACGCCAACATTTTTGCAGATGTAAGTTTACACCGGCAAAAGGGCTTAGGGAGCTGACTAATGTCTGCCCTGCCCCTTTGGTGCCAGCGTGAGCCCGTGCTGGAGGAGTGCTGCCACTGAGACAGTGCCGGTGCCTGTGTGGCAGTGCCATGTTGCTCCCCGGCGTTAGTGCTTATTTGCACAATGCAAGTGGCACTAATGCTGGTGCAAAGGTACACCAGCTACTAAACTAATCCCCCCCTTAGATTGCACTGTAAATGCCCTAAATAAGCTCATGCTGTAGATTTTCTTTGGAACTGAGTTGATATCTCTTAAGTAGGTACAAAAAATAATTTATGTGGAAGTGGTTGGACTGTGCTTTAATTTTTTCCCTGTGGTACCGTAGTCTACATGTTCTTTATACTAGATTCTCTAAATGGTTTGACAGTGCGTACAGATGAATTAGAATTTTCTTCTGTGTAACCATATAATAAAAAAGTTGTGAAGAAAAGGAACATTTCTTTTGTCAAAAGAAAATGAGCACTTACATTTTGCAGCATGTTATTCCAATTTTCAGAAGTTATAAGCAGCAAGTACAATTGCATCTAAATACACATTTGATACTACTTTATGAAAATATTTCAGGTATCTGTTTCTTGTGGAATTCCTGACTTCCGATCTAGAGATGGTATCTATGCACGCCTTGCAGTTGATTTCCCTGATCTTCCAGATCCTCAAGCCATGTTTGACATTGAATATTTCCGAAAAGATCCAAGGCCATTTTTTAAGTTTGCAAAGGTGCGTCTTCTTTTTCTTTGATCCTGCTTAGCATGCAAATAGACTTTTAACTTGTCTGCACACTTACACTGTATCTAAACCAAAGACATTTCCGTCCTTCCCCATGCCTTTATCACTACACTATGCCAACTAGTAATGCTTAGGAAGAGAGCCTATGTGTAGGATTATGCCTGAGGAGAGCCAATTTCAAATCTCCACTCGCCATGACACATTGGGTGACCCTGGGCCAGTCATTCTCTCTCATCCCACCCTATCTCACAGGCTTGTTGTGAGGATAAAACAGAACTATGGAACTCTTTGTAGGAAAGATAGGAGATGTACTAAATAAATACAAAAGGTGCATGCTGTGAATGATACTCGAGGGTAATATTACAAATAATCACATTAAATGTTCATTGGAAAGTGTCTGAGAACAATGTTCTGTACAATGCCATGGGGTAAATAACAGAATTCCCTCAAATAGCCAACTTCATGGTCAGTGACTATGAGGCAGTGACAGGGGCCCACCAGCAGGAAAAGTTGAGGTTTTTCATTATTGGAGACTTTCTCTAGGTATACCGCCCCCATTTGTTTTGAAGAACAATAATCTACTCTGGTGGGCTGCTAAGGACTGCATGCATGCTCATGGCCCACAAAACATTGAAAACTAGTGAATCATTTAAAGGGGCTAAAAGAAAGGCCCTCAGCATGTGCATCAGTGTTTAAATATTGTTGTGATTTATGCCCCGATACAGCATACTCTTGAGTTTTTGTTTGAGGGAGAATATTTAACTAAATAAAATGAGAGTAATTCCTCTAATGCTAGAAAAAGTTGAAGGCCGTAGGAAAAAAGAAAGACCCAACATGAGATGGATTGATTCTATAAAGGAATCCATGGTCCTCAGTTTGCAAGACCCGAGCAAGGCTGTTAACATTAGGACGTTTTGGAGGACATTGATTCATAGGGTCGCCATTAATTGGAAGTGACTTGATGGCTCTCAACACACACAATTCCTGTAATCATTTGCATTTTAAGCTTCAGATTATGCCAGTATTGGTTAGTTATCTCCATTCAGATATTGTATTACAACAGTACTGAACGCAAGCCTAAAGCTTAACACAAACTGAAATTAGCCTAACGTATTTGTTGCTAAAATCTTGACACTAGAATTTTGGCAACAATCGCTATTGTTGAGTGCCTGATAAGAATAACTGACATTTCTAGATAGAAAAGAAAGGGGCAGCCGCCAAGTTATTTACATAATTCTTTCTAAATTCTATAGGAAATATATCCTGGACAGTTTCAGCCATCTCTCTGTCATAAATTTATAGCGCTGATGGACAAAGAAAGAAAACTACTTCGCAATTATACTCAGAATATAGATACACTGGAACAAGTTGCAGGAATTCAAAGGATAATCCAATGTCATGGTCAGTCAAGCTTCAGTTATTTTCTATTCTAGCTCTAGGGGTTATGTTGATGTGCATGATGGTGGGTGCAAAGTTTGGGTGCAAATGTGTCGTCCTGCATGAAAAAAGCATTCTGCACTCATGGAAAGGCTGCTTTGTACTGTGTGCCTGAATAAAGCACAGGGAAAGGGAAACTAATTCCAAAGATGTATGCTTGGATGTATACGAGAATGCACAACAGGTTTGTTCAGCCTCTTCTACAAGAATAGGAATTTTTGTATAATCTACTCTTTATAGTGTGAACTCCTGCATAAATTCTTGTGCATACTTTTATGGAACAGCATCAGTGACTGTTCCTTTCCATTCACAGTTCTCTGGCTCCAACCTAGTTAATTTTCCAATTTATTTCATAGAGAATATAAGGTAGGATCAATATATTGACCATCCTGTTTCTAAATTTGGAAAAAATTGGGCCATACCTCCATAACGATGAATTGTTTTGTCATTTCTTTGCCTTGAATTTTCAGCTTTCATTTAATAAAAGTCACTAGACTTTCAGCTTTATGGAGAGAAAAAATATGTAGGCAGTATTTTGTCCAGCTGCTAAGTAGTAAACCTTCTTCCAACTTCTAGTGTTCTGGCAAGCAAGAATGAAGCGTTGAAATAAAAAGTACTCAGTAATTTTCTTTTTTAATTTGTTGTTTTTTTGGTATAATATTTCCCCCTCCCCCTGTAGCCTTATGCTGCCTCGCATCATATAATTTATGTTTGTGGGATAGTGATATAGAAAGTAGCCATGCTTAGAACATGTACATGGTCACATTATGAGAAAGTTGAGGGCAGCAGGAAAAGAGGAAGACCCAACAAGAGATGGGTTGACTCAATAAAGGAAGCCACAACCCTCAATTTGCAAGATCTGAGCAAGGCTGTCAAAGCTAGGACATTTTGGAGGACTTTGATTCATAGGGTCGCCATGAGTCGGAAGTGACTTGATGGCACTTAACACACACAGATGTTATTTCCCAATTTTCTTGTTAGTGTGCCTTAGAGCCATTGTGGCTTTTGCAAAATCCCATATCAACTGAGCCTGTGTTTGTTCAGAAGTGGTATGTTAATGTTGCATTGTTTCTTATTGTTGCTACCCACCTAGGATGCCAGGAAGAAAGGCAGGTATATTAGTATTTTAAAGTATATAAGTTCTACTGATTTAAAAAGAATTTCCACTCAAGGAAGGAATTGAACCCTTGGATAGTGAAATAATGGGGGTTACTGCACTTGTATTAAGAGTTTGAAAATGTTATAAAAAATACTGTTCGCACTTTGTTTGGCCCCTTTAGCTGTGAAGACGTCTTCCAACCCTTTAAAAATCCTTTTAAAGCGGTGTTTTTTATAACATTTTCAAACTCTTAATACATTGCTGGGAATACAAAGTGCAGTAACCCCCAATGACTCTTAAAATAAGCTGGGGGGAAATTAAGTGTTACATTTGATGGTACTTCCAGGGTCCATACTAAAACGTGGCAGATAAGAGTCTCCTGATGGGCAGAGGTAAAAGGAATTCACTGTAAAAGGAATTCTCTGAACAAACAAAATACCAGTAATCCTCTTTATCTGTGTGCAAAATCAAAGCAACTATAATATTGCTTCCAGATTCTCTGACCACAAAAAGCTAAATGTGTCTTATGCTACAATCATATGCACATCTACTTAAGAAGTAAACCCTATTGAACTTATTGGGCCTTGGTTCTGAGTAAGTATGCATAGGATTGAGCTGTTAAAATTGTTCTGGTAACTTGAATACTCAAATTTGTATGATATTTCAGTAAGGGTCTAATTTTTCACTTTGCTTCATGTATTTTTCAGGCTCCTTTGCAACAGCTTCTTGCCTAATCTGTAAATACAAGGTTGATTGTGAAGTTGTTCGTGAAGACATTTTTAATCAGGTAAGACTAATACTGTCTTAGAATTATTAAGGTTTTTTCTTTGAGACTTACAACTTAAATCTCTAGAAATGTAGGGTTCTCTGGGCTTCCATGTTAACCCTAAAGCCAAATTAAGTGTAGCAGTTCAAAGATGCATGACTCCATTTACAAAAAACTAATTCTAAGACCAGTAATATTCTTGATAAAACCTTAACAGATGAGAAGTGTTCTGCAGAGTTGTGTGCAAAAGACCTAGCAAATCATTTTATCATGAGCAATTTTGTTTCTGTTGGCTTGCATAATTTTTGAAATATGTAGAATGCTTTACACTTTCTTTCTTATAAATATTATTTACCGGAATATCCCATTTTTCCCAATTTGTTGTTGAGCTGAGATTTGAATCCTGGTCCAAGTCAACTGTAACTATTCACATCATTTTCTCCTTGTTGTCCTGGGACAGTCCCAGGGTTGCCTTAGTGGACATGAAGTTCTGAGTAAGGCCAAACAAAGAAGACTGGGCATGGATATTGACATCTCCCAAGATAAAAAATGTAGGCATCTCCCAACACCAGTCCAGCAACTCTCTGCCAGCTCACTTAGAGAGTTTAATGGGAAGACTGCCAGACAGTATATACCAGCAGGATCACTGATCCGTCCCTGGAATGCCACATAAGGTACAAACAAACTCTGTCCAAGCAATTCCTCCATGGATTGATGGAATGCACAGAGAGGGAGGGCACGCATGAATGCACTGGCTTGCCTGCGCCAGCTGATGAGTAGAATGCCTATGTAGAGGCCCATAAATACGCTTCCTCCCCATGAATTGGCAACATTCAGAAAGCAGCATCCCCATGAGGGAGCATACATGTGGACACTGCCTCCGTACATTAGGGGGCAGGGCCAGCACATGACAATTGGATCCAGATACCATCTGTACTACGTTAGCCGCAAAAAAGAGAAAAATTCCTAGAAAGCTATCACCAAACCCCTTCCCCCATCCCACAAATCAAAACTGATCAAAGACTGAGCACCATCCCAGAACAAGCTGTGATAGAATTTGACTACTTGTGTCTTACAGCCAGGTTTTGACTGAACTGGAGAGATTCATATTTTCCTCCACAATCATATCATGAAAGGGAGAGATACTGTTCTTTATAGTCCTGGTTGTACCACTGCAGAGTAGGCAAGTTATTAAAAATCCAGAACCTAAGGGAAGGATAAGCAGAAGAGGAAGCAGTTTGAAAATAAGGACTGAAGAGACCAGGAAATGAGAAAGAGAGGCTAATGAGTAAAGGTGATGCTTGGAGGATTGTAGGGTAGGACTTATGAGACATAGAGCCTAGAGCTTGTCACAGATGTGCTGTCAAGGATGGTTCCGTATAAAGGAGTTGTGTCAGTTGTGGCTTGTGATCTGGCAACCCTTAAGGGCCAAGAAATAATGGATTTGACGTAACACACTGGTTAATTGGAAGTACCAGCTAATTTCTTGGAAGCAGGCTTTCAGTTCTTTTAAACTTAATATGATCATGAGAAGCAGTGGTGTCTTTCTCCTACCCTCAACAGGAAAGCTCAAGTGACACTTTTTATGCAATTTACTTTTAGAACTTTGTGAAACTATTATCTACACAATTTGAGATTAATGTGTAACATCAGTAGGTTATTTCTCTGAGATACCTTCCAAGAACTGTCAATGATTTTGCTAATAATGCTTTTAATGTAGTGTGTATGCATGTAGAAGAGGTCTGATGGAAAATTAAGTTGTAAATTGTTCATTATGGATGCTCAGGTATTATGAATAAAATTCCATAAAATGTTCAGGACTCTACTGGGTGTAATTAGTGTTGTAGCAGCTGAAATGAAATCTAGAGCAGTTGTGTGTGTTACATCCTCAAAATATGTTATGGAGGTTTGATCTTCTCCACAAAAAATCTGTTGCAACGAATGCACTGAAAGAATGTGTTTATAAAATTAAACACTAATCCAGCCGTCTGTATGCAGGTTGTTCCTAGGTGCCCCAGGTGTCCACCCGATGAACCCCTCGCCATCATGAAGCCAGAAATAGTGTTCTTTGGTGAAAATCTACCTGAGCAGTTTCATAGGGCCATGAAATATGACAAAGATGAGGTTGATCTTCTTATTGTTATTGGGTCTTCACTTAAAGTAAGACCTGTAGCATTGATTCCAAGTAAGTGCTCATTGCTTACTTATTTGGGGGGGGGGTTTCATGCTGTAGATTAAAAATGTATGGGTAACAATTCATACAACTTGTGTACTGTACAGTGCAGAGAGACAAATGGATTTAGGGAGCTTCCTAGATTGAATGTAGTGGTTAAGAGCAGTGGTTTGGAGCAGTGGACTCTGATCTGAAGAACCGGGTTTGATTCCCCACTCCTCCACATGAGCGGCTAGTCTGGTGAACTGGATTTGTTTCCTCACTCCTACACACAAAGCCAGCTGGGTGACCTTGGGCAAGTTACAGCTCTGTAGAGCTCTCTCAGCCCCACCTGTTGTGGGGTGTCTTGTGGGGATCCATAGGGTGTCTGTTGTGGGGAGGGGAAGGGAAGGTGATTGTAAGCCAGTTTGAGTCTCCCTTAAGTGGTAGAGGAAGTCGGCATATAAAAACCAACTCTTCTTCCACTGTAGAAGCAATGAGTGTATTTGTATATATGTATCTAGTATACTCTGGAATGTAACAAGTAGTACTAAAAATTGTTGAACAAGCTGATTCATATCAGTTGCCATAAAACTCATTTTAAAATTAATGTTAATAACTTTTTTCTTTAAATTGTAGGTTCCATCCCCCATGAAGTGCCTCAGATTTTAATTAATAGGGAACCATTGCCTCATCTACACTTCGATGTGGAACTTCTTGGTGACTGTGATGTAATTATCAATGAATTATGTCATAGGATGGGTGGCGAATATACAAAACTTTGTAACAGCTTGGTCAAACTTTCAGAAATAACCGAGAAACCTCCACGAGTGCACAAGGAACTTGAAAAACACTTAGCTGAGTTACCACCAACTCCTCTTAACATTTCTGAATATTCTAGTTCACCTGACAGAATGGCACCACAGGATTCTCGGGTGGTACACTCAGAGCACTCCTTTGAATATAAAGCAGGAAATTCTGATGTTGCCTTGGTGCCTAAAGAGAACTGTGTAGAAGGGAAAACACATGAAGTTCAAAATTCTTTAGAAAACGCAGAAAGTCTTACTGACCAGTTAGAAAACCCAGAACATGTAAAAGAAAATGGATCTAACCAAAGTGAAAACAAGGAAAGAGTTTTATCTGTTGAAACACTGAGAAAAAGTTGGATTAACCGATGTGCAAAAGAGCAGATAAGCAAGCGACTTGATGGTAAGTTTTGACTTCTTCTAAACACAATGAGTTGAATACTATGAAGTGCTCGCAGAAGCAGATCTTTCCTGCCTCCCCCTTCCCAGAGCAGTCCCCTGAGCTCTCAAGAGAGCTGATAGCAGAAGGTGCAGGTTGTACATGGCCAAAAAGACTACGTGGTCCAGAGAGCTGCAGTAAGGAAGGGAAACAGAAATCTCACTTGTGCCCTAATGAACCCTTTTGCACCAATGGAAGCATCACCAGCAGAAGAGGATGGTGGGAATATGGGAGTGATTTCACCTGGTCCCCTCTCCTTTACTGTGGTCCCCCAGGATGTATGGTTTTTTTGCACAGGTCCCATGAACTCCACCAAAAGTTATGCTCTTGCTTCACAGGATCCAATCCTATGAGTTTCCAAACTATAGGTCCTTAGCTTGAATAATGTCAAGATAACAAAGTAAGGAAGGAACAGCACTGTTAACATTTTGTCATTTAGTAGTTACAAGCATTAGCAAACATACCTCCACACACAGGTATGAACCTCTGGTACTTGTGTTGGCCCAATGTTATAGGAAACAGAGAAATTATTTGACTGAACCAGCTAGTTATTTAAAGGTTTGCAAACTTACAAGCTACGTGTAGGCAATATCACACAGTTAAAACTGACAGCGCCTTCCTAAGTAGGTCTGCTCAAGTCTGTTATGTGGGGCTTTACTCCCAGGAAAGTGGCATTGTAAGGTTTGCAATTAACCAGTATGCTTTCCCAAATAATCTTCAGCTTTCCTAATATAATGACTGGTTTATCTCTACTTTTCTCTCTTGCAAGACTCTAAATACAAATGAAATGAAATGAAGATAATGATTTTCTAGTGTTCATGTATTCACTTGTTCTACTTTTCTTATTTGCTACTTTGCCTCTGGTGTCTCATTGGCCATGACTCCAAGGAAAATGCAAATTGTAATTAACATAGTCTGTTGTAGAATTGTGGTGTTCTAATCTAAATGAACAATCTTATGCCCAAATTTTAGCTCTGTAACTGATGATAAACATTTTCATTGAAAGCTTGTACTGTTTTAAGTGATTAGTTTGTTCAGTAAAAATTGTTTCATCTGGCTAGATCAGTGGTTCTTATACTTTTTGAAGTGGTTCCCACTTCAAAATTTACTATATTTTTCAGGACCTACTTCAGAATTTAATGTAGTTGTTGGTACTCACTTGCAAAGGAACTTCATGGTACTTCTTCTAAAAGAAAAAGGAAAAAAAAGAACGCAGGAGTCTAAAGTTTATATTATTTTCCATGATTAGTAATTCTAAATATATAGCTTTATTGTATTTTATGGTCATTTTGCACATGCAAACCCAAATTTGCATTTGAGCTTCCTGTCCCGGCTCATTCTGTTCCTCCTTCTCCCTTCTGGCCTTGTGTCCTACCTGTAAGAGAGTTGCAACCCACTTTTGGATCCAGAACCACAGAACTGATTGGCCTGATGATTGTAATATACTCTGTGTAGGGCTGCCTTCTAAGACCTCTCAGAAACTTTGACTTCTCCAAAATGCTGTGATAAGGGTGCAGTGATAGCATTATGGCGGTTACTGCTTTGGTTTCCTGTCCCTTTCTAGGTGTAGTTCAAAGTGCTAGCTTTGACTTGTATAAAACCTAAGCATCCTGTGCTGAGAGCATCTGAAGAGCTGTTTGCTCCTTCAGCTTGCTGTGAATCTGCCCTATACATTTAGATCCTTTGGAGAATTACATACATGAATTAATAGGAGAATTTTAAAGCATCTATTTAGATTCTTCTAGAAGGGGAAAGGAAGTTATGCTGTGGTAAGGATGGGCACACCACACCATGCTGTAGGACTTCTTCACTGGAATCCTACAGCCCTTTTACCAACAATTCTACATCACTAGGCTTTTGCTTACAGCAATTCCCTTGCCTAGAGCCAACAGAGTGTATAGCTATTGCATGTTTCAAAATGTTATATAGGGGGTTTTTTTATTATTCACTCTGAAATAACTGTTCTTGCTGATCAAATGTGTTTCAGGTACTCAATACTTGTTTTTACCCCCAAATCGCTATATTTTCCATGGTGCTGAGGTATACTCAGATTCTGAAGATGATGTCATATCCTCCAGCTCCTGTGGAAGTAGCAGCGATAGTGGGTCCTGTCATAGTCCAAGCTTAGACATAGAAGATGAAAGTGAAATTGAAGAATTCTATAATGGCATAGAAGATGATGATGTTCCTGACAGAGAAGAGGAGAATGGCTTTGAGGAAGATGGAACTGACCTTCAGGAATCTGTTGATGAGTCAACTTCTGTAAATGACACTGTAGGACTTGAGCATCCAGCAGACAAGCTGTAAAATAATTACTGATTCCAGGAACTTTTCCACCAGCATTAGAAATTTTGGCATGTCAGAACGAATGTGTACTGAATTTAGTGCAAGGGATAAGGATGTAATGTTTATACACAACTAGAATAGATTTTCATGCATAGTTTTCTAACTTTTCAAATCAATTCTATAAAGGCACACTCAACACTAACTGATCTTATGTTTTGAATTTTGAAGAAGGTACTAAGTATCTTTTACTGTCACTGCATTCAGGTTTATTAAGTTAATCTGTGTGATCTGCGTGTATATATACAGTATTTTTGCTTAACAAATTTCAGCATATTATTTTTAAACAGTTTGAAAAAGCCATTGGAATGTTAATGTAATATAAAGGGAACAGCTAATCTAGACCAAAGAAGGGTATCTTCCACTCCTCTCTTGCTTTGTTATATTTAAAGCCCGCTTATATTTTTCCTAATTCTCTTACTGCATAATCTGTTCAACACTGGTATTTCCCCAGAATTTCTATGGCAGCTATGTTTGTTTTAACATTGCTCTTCCTATTGAGATGCATGTGAGCATACTGAAAATTAATTAGTCATCACAGCAAGCACCTAATTTTTTTATTACTAGAAAGTGCTTAAAAAACTTCCTGTGGATATGTGCTAGTGCCTATGGCTTGCACAACTGTAGCAAGAAAGTGTTCAAGTAAATGAAGTCATCAGACTTGTTTTGATTGAAACAACAGATCTTGATGCAGGATGTTAATACACAAAGATGCTTAGTGTAAAAGATCCTTTATATACACTGCCAAGATGTGAATATGCAAATGTACTGAAAGTGTATATAATGAGGAAGTAATGCTACCCAAATACAAAAGTTGCTTCTGTACTTTTAACACCTTACACAGGCATTGGTAATGAGTTACTTAGGCTTCCACTGTAATACGTAAATAACAGTTTAAGCATGATTTCAAATGTGCTGCCTGAAGCCCTTCCACTTTGGTTTGGAAGCCTTAATATCATTTGTCAGTACAGTTCTTTTAAGCAGCTTCAGAATCCCCCCCCCCCCCCATACTGCCTAGAGGCTGCCTGGACATGGATGTCGCAAATGTTTCCAACTGCAGACTGTTTGCACCCATAATTTGTTTCCTATTTCTGCATTAGAGAAGTTTTGCATTTCTTCTGAAACCACTTTCAACCGTGTCCCAAAAGAGCTCCACCAGTCATCATTGAAGTGCATTGCTTTAATATTTATTCCATTTTGAAATATGTATAGTAGCTGTCCTTTTAAGCAACTAAAACATCTGTTTTGTAACACAGCATTAACAAAGTGTTCAGAATAGCCTTCTGTGTTCATCTATGTTGGCATGTTTTCTCATGGCCCAGGTTCTAAATGCCAGAACTTAGCGGGCTACACTAAAGAATGCAATATGTTTAGCTTTGCTTGCATGTCAAAATGTATTTGTGCTATAGGAGATATTTTAAATGGAAAGATTTTGTTTTTAAATTATTTTTACAGTGTGGATTGTTTTCTGCTTTTATATTGTATATAGTGTCTTTTATGTAACCAACTGGCAAATGTTTTGTAGAAGACGGTTTAAAAATGACTGGCTCTCTTCCTGCAACTTTTGAAATATAAAACCAGTGTTTTATACTCGTACAGTTTGTTTTAAAGTCTATTAAATTGTCATTTAACGTTTGGTTTCTGTTAAGAATGTGTGTGCAAAGACTCTTCTCATGAAAGCTGTCTTGCCAGTGAATATGAAATAGAGTGCAGCTGGTAAAAAGCTTTAGAGTGGCGTGCTTCCCCTGCCACCCACCCCTAACACTGAATACTGTTTCCATATTACTCAGCAGGTACTTGGAGGGGCACTTGAGTGCACTGTGTGGTGGGGATGCCAAGATGGATTAAGGATTCTGTAGCTATATCACCTATACTGTTGTCAAACAGTCTCGCTTCCTGAACTGACCTCAGGAGATGTGTCTCCTCTTCCCCTCCCCCCCCCCTCAACAACTGTTTTGGTAAGCTTCAGTATCCATGTAGAAGCTCATTCATAGGGGAGAATGATCTGAAGATGGAAGAGCTTTGTATAATTATTATTGGACTGGTGAATTACCTGCTGGAGTTTAAACTCCTAGGAACTTAACAATAAGACAGCTTCTGAAGAAGCCTTCCTTGAACTCTACAGATCTGGATCACTTCCAACCATGCTCAACTATCCCTTATTTGTGCATATTCCTGGTATGGGAGTCTCAATGAGTCTCTTCAGTGGTATTTACTTAGATCATTTTTGGACTGGATAATTTGATCCTTTTTACCTGCTTTGGTTACCCTTAGGTGATGACCTACACTAATAATTGGACAAAGTTCTGAACCTCTGCCATTCTTAAACTGCTGACCATGATATCTTTCTGGATTGCTTAAATGGGGTGGGAGTTAAAGCATGGAATTAGAGTGGTTCTAGTCATTCTTGGAGGATAGATTCCTGAAAGGTAGTACTGGAAGACTATTAACAGTAATTAACTAAGGACTTTCAATTGAAAATGCTTTGAAAATATTTTTTATTTAGAGGTTAGCTGAGTCCATGCACGAAAGCAGTTGATCATTTTGGACAAGCCTCTACCAACTGTACTGACTTTACATTTAAAGAAACTGTTATTAAAATTGGTTCAGAAGTAATGCACAGTGCTTATGAGTCTCCTCCCACCCCCAATCACCTCTCATTAGCAAATTATGTACCAATGTTCCTGATAATTGAAAATTGTTATAAATACCACTCACTATCTGACTTCACTGGTTAGCTCCCAAAAGGCAGAATGATTCCATTAAATAAACTGATCATATGCACAATCAGTAAAACTGTAGCTTAGGTGTCAGGCCCCTTACCCTTGTAGTATCCAAGGCAGCAACAGTTCTAGCAATATATTTTTGTTCATCGTTTAATAATCTAGAGACAACAGTTACTTGAACAGTACCTTCCTGCTGTGTTTCATACAACTTATAAAACAGATAGTGAACTGGATCTTCTACCGTCCAATAATTGCATGCACACAAACAATCCTCAGATGAATTTTCTTTAATCTCCCCTGTAAAACTATGGGTTCATAGCCACAAGTCTTAAAATGTTAAAGGTATCTGATCAGGCAGGGTTCACAGCAGCCATCTGTTTTTATTTTTCCACCTCCAGAATTTCCTCTTTTATTCTGTGATTTACATGTAGGCTGCTTTCACAAAGATACATTTCTCTGTGTAGCTCTCACAGGAACAAAGGCAAATGCATTTGCAGTAGCAATGGAGCACCCACACAGCACTTAAGCCCATATGGTTAATAAATGAGGAATTGCTACCTGCTGTAGTATTATATCATAACATCCTAGCATCGTTTACTAGTTCCCAGTTGTTTTTTAAAAGCCTCTATAGCCTTTTTCATGTCAGGATTATAAGGGGAAAGGCACAGGCTGCATTTTTCACCTTAACTGGACAACTACATTTATTTACTTCATTTATACCCCACCTTTCTCCCTAATGAGGACCCAGAGTGGCTTACACTCATCTCTCCTCCATTTTATCTTGATAACAATTCTGTGAGGTAGGTTAGGCTGAAAGTATGTGACTGGCCCAAGGTCACCTAGCAAGTTCCCATGGCCAAGTGGGGATTTGACCATGGGTCTTCCGGATCCTAGTCCAACACTCTAACTACTCCATTATATTGTCTCTAAAAGGATTAGACCTACGTTTAAAAAAATGGAATCTGGGAACCAGTGGATCACGGCAATAGATCATTACAGCATGACAGCGATCTACCAGTTCCTGCTTTTTTTTCTTTTCAAAACCTAAAAACATCCTCCAGTGTGTGTGGGGTATAGCTGTGAGTGCTTAAGCAACGAAAATGTGTCGATGTGGGCAGGACCTGCAAAAATGCACACCTTCCTGTCCCCATGGAATCCAAAGGTGGTTTTGACTGCGGTCTTTCCAAACCAAGTTTGGGAAAAATCGTAGCAAAACGGGGAGGAGGAAACAAGCAAGAAAAAGGATGGCACCATGTGGCAGCTCCTAAAAATAGCGCTGCTGCAAGGAAGTCAAGGAGAAAGAAACCTAGATTTGTCAATTTTTTAAAAGTTCTATAAAACTAAGCTAGCATTTTTAATTAAACCAACTCCAAGAGATCCTTGTTCACCAGTTGTACTTATCGATTTCCCTAAAACAGACCCTTCAGGAAGCTGTCTTCAGGCAAATAACTGAATCTCAGATAATTTAGAAAGTTTAGATAAAGTACAAAGAGAGTTCAATACGGTCCAAGACCAGCATAAAAACATACCAGATATACATACATAATATAACACATATAAAAGTGCATCAGGTGTGAGCCCCTATAACATCTTACAATCTCTCACTCCTAGAAGCCATTAAGCGCTTAATTTAAAATATTACATGTTTGGAATTAGTATAAACATAAATATAAAATCGCTCAACCATTAAGTTTGACCCATGCACGCCTGATCCTCATTGCTTGCCACCCAAATTTTGCCACTTTAAAAGTTATCTCCATATCCTTGTCTGAGAGCATGTTAGAAAGACTAAAAGCTCTGGATCGCCCTGGGAGGTCCGATAATACAGAAAGAATGGCTTCTCGTATCTTGTTGTAGATTTTGCATTCAAACACAACGTGCTCAAGGGTCTCAGTGCTCCCATCAGAGCAGGGGCATAGATAAACTATAATTGTAAGCATAGATGGAGGCATTCCTAAGTTTGCATGTATGCACGCACACACATCCCTTGTACCTGCCCCGTAAGAAGGACTATCTGTCTGATTTCCATACATATCTGAAGAAGTGAGCAGTGATTTATGAAAGTGCATATTGAAATAAAAGTCTTTAAGGTGTCACTGGACTTTTGTTTTATATTACTAAAAGTGCCCTCAAAAACCAATTCTGCATTGATTCCAAAGATGACATTAGAAAACATAAGAGCATAAGAAAGGCCCTGCTGGATCAGACCAAGGCCCATCAAGTCCAGCAGTCTGTTCACACAGTGGCCAACCAGGTGCCTCTAGGAAGCCCCCAAACAAGACGACTGCAGAAGCACCATCCTGCCTGTGTTCCACCTTAAGGCCTTTTCCTTTGTGCATTGTAACAAGCTTGTGGAGGAGTGCTGAATTCAAAAACTTGTAAAGCTGGCAAAAACTGATTTGATCCCTCAACTCTTTAAAATTTAAGAAACAGTTGGAAACTATTTACTGTAGACATCTTGATCTTTTGGTATTTTTCTTCCAATTGCCTGTAGATGAAAAATGAAGGCTTAAGATATGTGGAAGACTGAACTTGTTCCAACATATTTCCCTCCTAATACTAGCTGAAGGACTTGCACTTCTCAGCAAAGACCATAATTTTAGATATCTTATAATTTATTTAAGTTTATTTATTTAAGATATAGGAATTATTTAAAGTTGAATAATTGAATCACCTGCATCAACCCTAAGTTAATAAGCACTAAACCTGCAGATGAGCAGTATTAAGGTAAAGGTCCCATGTGCAAGCACCGGGTCATTCCTTACCCATGGGGTGACGTCACATCCTGACATTTCCTAGGCAGACTTTGTTTATGGGGTGGTTTGCCAGTGCCTTCCCCAGTCACCTTCCCTTTACTCCCAGCAAGCTGGGTACTCATTTTACCGACCTCGGAAGGATGGAAGGCTGAGTCAACCCTGAGCTGGCTACCTGAAACCAACTTCTGTCGGGATTGAACTCAAATCGTGAGCAGAGCTTGGACTGCAGTACTGCAGCTTACCACTCTGCGCCACGGCAGTATTACAGCAAAGCTTTTTTTAAAGACCTCAACAATACAATTTTCAACAGGTATCTCAAGGACTGCCTATAATACAGTCACATCTTATTTAGGGGAAACAGAACAGACACACCACTTTATCTTCTGTTACACAAACTGATTCACCATGCAGGTGCAACTTAAAAGGGGGGGGCATCACATCTCAACAAGGAGATGTAACTTTAAGCCATTCACTTGAAATCCCTGGCCTTGCGAAGGGGATTTTAGGGCAGCACTGCGGTTTCCATACCTGCCACTCACACTTACTAGACACTTAGTACATGCTTGTGTCACAAGGGCTGAAAAGTTGCAACTACACCTACTCAACATAGGGAGCCCTAACAGGAAAGGCCATGGCAGACGAGACCATGTACCTAACGTCCACTAAGGCCTCCCCCACCCCAAACAAACAAAACTTCTTTTCCACTTGAGGCACCCAAGCAGGACCTGGTATTAACCCCCCCTCCCTTGCAAGGGCCTCCCCGCCTCCCGAAGACACTGTTGCGCCTTCCCCACCTGCCTGACAGCCAGAACTCAGGAGGAGCAGCTGTGCCCGTCGCTGCATCGCCAGGTTTGCAGATTATGTTAGAAGGCTCTGCAGAAAAATGATTGCTGGTGCTCGGATCAGGAGCGCCAAGAAGTTTCCGTCTGACTCTCCTGCGTTTGCATTTTAAATGTTTTATTCGTTCAAGTCCAGTGCGTTGATTGGTCTCGCCGCAGGCCGTTAACCAAGTCTCCTACAACATTTGCAAAGCGCTAAGAAAACTGATTAAAAATGAATTGCAGGATAAAAAGTAAAACAAGAGTTATTGCACGATCACAAATCTATAATCTTACAATAAAAGGGGGGGACCATTAAAACTTGTTTTAGTTTAAACTATTGTGGTGGTTTTGTGTCCGACTGGGAGTTCTGTAAGGGGGTGAATAGTGGGCTATAATTTTTGTGTGTGTGTGTGCGTGCGTTAAGTGCCGTCAAGTCATTGCCAACTCATGGCGACCCTATGAATTGATGTCCCCCAAAGTGTCCTATCCTTAACAGCCTGGCTCAGATCTTGCAAATTGAAGGCTGAGGCTTCCTTTATCGAGTCAACCCATCTCTTGTTGGAGTAGAAAAGGGCGAGTCCAGTAGCACCTTAAAGCCTAACAAAAATATTTTCTAGTAGGGCATGAGCTTTCGTGAGCCACAGCTGTCTTCTTCAGATACCATCTCTTGTTGGGCCTTCCTCTTTTCCTGCTGCCTTCCACTTTTCCTAGCATGATTGTCTTTTCCGGTGACTCTTGTCTTCTCATAATGTGATCAAAATACAATAGCCTCAGTTTAGTCATTTTAGCTTCTAGGGTCAGTTGATTGGATCTATAACCCACTAAATTGTTTTTTGGGCCGTCCAGGGTATCCGTAGATATAACTACTTTAAAACCAACACGCGAACGGTGCGACCGCCTGTGGCGCAGCGGCTGCGACCGAGCGGCGCGGCAACCTGACCTGGAACGGAGGGGAAAGAGCGCCTCTGCGCATGCGCTCGTGCCTTGCCCTCCCTTCTCCCCCCCCAAAAACTCTTCCAAGCAGGCCGGGACTCTCGCTCAGAAACGCGGCGCTCCCCCGCTTCAGCCTGCAGAGGGCGCACTCCCGACACGCAGCCGCCCCGTGTCTTGTGGCCGCTCTAGCCGCAGCCTCCCCAACGGCGGCCGGGCTGCGGCTGCGCGCGGGCGATGCGGCCCAGGCGGCGAGCGGGCCGCGGGCCTCGAGTGGGGGCTGCAGCCCCTTTGGGGACCGAGAAGGGGGGCGGGCGAGGCGTCGCTCTACTACCTGGTGACGGAGGCCCCTCCTCAGGCGGGCCTGCTCGGGGGGGGGGCGCGTCTGAGTGGCTGCGGCCCCCTCCCGCTCTACCCTCCGGGCCCCGCCTCTCCTCTCCTCTCGGAGGCCGCGAGAGCGCCTTGGGCTGATGACGGAGGGAGCGAGTCAGGCCGACAAATGGCCTTAAAATAAGGAGAGAGCGTGAAGTTGTCTTATAGAGTCCAATGAAGACAACGAGGAGGATAAAAATAAGCAACAGTCCTTTTATTTAGCTCAACAGAGACCCTGGGGGTGAAATAACCCACAAATAAGATGCAGAGTGCCAAAGCAGGACTACAGCTGAACATCAAGAAAACAAAAGTAATGACTACAGGAGAGTTGCACAACTTTAAGGATGACAATGAGGAAGTTGAAATTGTTCAAGACTTTCTATTCCCTGGCTCCACCATCAACCAAAAGGGAGACTGCAGCCAAGAAACCAGGAGGAGGTTGAGACTGGGAAGGGCAGTCATGAAGGAGCTAGAAAAGATTTTGAAGTGTAAGGATGTGTCCCTTGCTCACCAAGACTACATGAATTCATGCCGTCGTATTCCCTATTACTATGTATGGGTGTGAAAGCTGGACAGTGAAGAAAGCTGATAGGAAGAAAATAGATTCCTTTGAAATGTGGTGTTGGAGGAGAGTGTTACGGATTCCGTGGACTGCCAAAAAAACAAATCAGTGGGTTATAGATCAAATCAAGCCTGAACTGACCCTAGAAGCTAAAATGACTAAACTGAGGCTGTCGTATTTTGGTCACGTCATGAGACGACAAGAGTCACTGGAAAAGACAGTCATGCTAGGAAAAGTTGAGGGCAGCAGGAAAAGAGGAAGACCCAACAAGAGAGGGATTGACTCAATAAAGGAAGCCACAGCCTTCAATTTGCAAGATCTGAGCAAGGCTGACAAAGATAGGACTTTTTAGAGGACTTTCATTCATAGGGTCGCCATGAGTCGGAAGCGACTTGACGGCACTTAACATACACACACAAGATGCAGAGTTACTTACCTGAGAAACAAAGGAAAGTCA
The DNA here is from genome assembly GCF_029931775.1 of Euleptes europaea. Taxonomy (NCBI): domain Eukaryota; kingdom Metazoa; phylum Chordata; class Lepidosauria; order Squamata; family Sphaerodactylidae; genus Euleptes; species Euleptes europaea. The sequence continues at coordinate 93,376,808 of NC_079316.1, read as the reverse complement.
GTCTCATTTATGCATTTGCATGGGGCAGGCCCATGGCTGCTGACAAGCAGATTGATACACAAAAGCGCCAATGCACATTAAGCATCTACTTCACTCTAATTAGCATAACCTATAGATATTGGCCAAAGGCGTCACTTAGTGAGTGCCTGCTCTTGTGAGCTCGGTAACCAGAAACCACATTCCTGAAGATGAAGGTAATTCAGAGCTCTCTACTGGTGAGAGGCCGTACCAGGCACAGAGAGCATGATTTGTTGGTTCATGGCTCCCGGATGCCAACTTCCCCAAAGCTTCCATGTGTGTGTGAATGAATACATAGTGTTCTAAACCAGCCCTTATATCGGCATTACAAGTGGGGCAGGGAGAAGCTTTTCTCCCTCTCCTGTAATACTAGAACGCGGGGTCATCTGCTGAAGCTGGAGGGTGAGAGGTTCAAAACAGATACAAGGAAGTATTTCTGCACAAAACGCATAGTTCAATTGTGGAACTCCTTGCCCCAGGATGTGGCAATGGCTGCCCGCTTGGAAGGCTTTGAGAGGGGAGTGGACATGTTCATGGAGAAGAGGGCTATCCATGGCTATTATCAGTTCGAATGGATATTAGTCATGATGCAAGCTTATTCTCTCCAGGATCAGAGGAACATGCCTAATATCTTAGGTGATGTGGAGCACAGGCAGGGTGGTGCTGCTGCAGTCGTCTTGTTCGTGGGCTTCCTAGAGGCACCTGGTTGTCCACTTGTGTGGACTTGATGGGCCTGGGTCTGATTTAGCAGGGCCTTTATTATGTTCTTATGACACCAACTGTAAACCTTGAAGGGCGGGGGTAGGGTTGCCAGGTCTCTTGTTGCCACCAACGGGAGGCTTTTGGGGTGGAGCCTGAGGAGAGTGGGGTTTCAGGAGGGGAGGGACTTCAATGCCATAGAGGCCAATTGCCAAAGCGGCCATTTTCTCCAGGTGAACTGATCTCTATTAGCTGGAGATCATCTGTAATAGCAGGATATCTCCAGCTAGTACCTGGAGGCTGGCAATCCTACCTTCAGTCAAGAAGTGGAGTCACGATAGTGGGGCAGGCGATGGGCCCAGGGGAGAAGGAGCCCCACAGCCATATCAGTCAAGAAGTCAGAAATGGTCCAGTTCTGTCACTGACAGATAAGCCCAGTTTGTAGGGTTGCCAGGTCCCTCTTCGCCACTGGCGGGAGGTTTTGGGGGCAGGGGCTTCAATGCCATAGAGTTCAATCCAATTGCCAAAGTGGCCATTTTCTCCAGGTGAACTGATCTCTATCAGCTGGAGCTCAGTTGTAATAGCGGGAGATCTTCAGCTACAAGCCTTCCTCATGACAGATGTGATATTATTCACTGGCATTTGAGTCAAATATACTAGCTCAAGCCACCTTAAGCCCAATGGACAAAGCATCAGCGAAATAGGAAAATACCGGAATCCTATTTCGGGCTTAAAATATTCTAAGGAAATTCTCCTCAAAGTAAAGGGCAATTTAGCCCCAATTTTTGTTACAATTTACTTTAAAATCAAGTTTTGGCTCAAAATTCTTCGGCTACATACAGCCAATATCGATCTGCAACTACCTTTGCTTGCGGTACCTGTTTCATTTGCGGCTTGGCATGCCGCTAGTGCCGCCCCAGTGAACGGATCTCCAGCCTTCACCTGGAACTTGGCAACCGGGAGACCTCACCTGGCGAAAATTATTTTCACCACGGGACTTTGTTTGCTTCTGTTTCACTGTATAAGGTTTGATTTTTATGACTGAATTATAAAAAGTCTTATTGATGTTTCCAGTAGCCATCAGTGCTCGTTATTTTCCTTCAGTACTTGGAGGTTGGCAACCCTAGGCGGGGGAGACACCTGTATTAATACCGGGTTAGCTAATAAACGGCTGTCAGAGTAAGTGAATGTTTTAATGAGCCTCCAGTTACTTTCCTTTTTGGCTCTTTTATTGGAAGCCAAAGGTTGAGGCTACGTGTGGTACCCGCCCCCACCACCGCTGATACCAACTAATTTCAACATGTCAGGGACGGTTACTTGAGTAACTGTTACCCAACAAAGGGGAGGGCAAAGTTTGCTTTCTTGTGTTGCGAGCCGCACACTCCCATCAGGAGTTTGGTTTTTTTTTACTGTTTCTAAACTCTTTGGGCAAATACCTTCTAGTAGATCTTAGCTTAATATTTCATTAAACTAATGCTGCAATCCTAAACAAATTTATTGAAAAAATAAATCTCAGTCACCTTGATGGAACTTTCTTCCAAGAAAGATGGGAGGTTCTTCCAAGTAGATTTCCACTACAAGCTTACAAACTACTTTGGCCTACTGTAACAGCCACAGCTATGTTTGTAGATGGGGGACCAACACTTGGACTTGTTCTCCAGCTAGAAATTGCAGCCATAATCCACATCAAATTAATCATTGTTAAATTTATATATTTGAATGAGAGTTAAGTACATGCTTAAAATCTATACCTGCTCTGCTTTAAGATTCTTTATTTTTCTTCCATTGACCTCATTTATTGGCTTGACATTACATAGTGAATCAATAAATCCATTTCAGGATAAAGGAAATGTGTATGTCATCAATATCACCAGTTCCTGCCTTATGCAAGCAGAGAGTTCTGACTGAGCCCTGTAAGAGTAAGCCATGTTCCTTTGTACTTGATAGGTATGACTCACCTTTTCAGTGCTGATAGAAAAGACATGGCAGGTCTACTTAGTTAGAATAGTGAGGTGGCCACCAATTGGGCATGAAACTTTTTTTGGGGGGAGGAGGTAGTATCTTTACCCGACCCCTCTGTTCTGTGCAATTAATTTGCATATGTTTTATGTTTCATAACTTCTGTAGTGAGCCTTCCTCTGTTGGTCACTCTGACAGATTTGGCATGTGCTTGGACCGATAAATGGCTCAAACACTTCCTAAGAGATGTATTCACTTTCCAATGGGTGCATTGCAAAGCAGGTAAAGTGATTGGCTCCTTGTTGGCTGCTGAAGTTAGAAATCCAGATCTTTAAAACTATGTGGCCCTAACCCTACATTTCAGCAGAGGACTCTTACTGGGAGGCTTTGTGCACAAGGGTACCCTTCCGCACGTGTTGATTCTGTCCTACAGGTTTCCAAAAAGAGCATAATTTATTACAAAATGTATTATTACATTGATGTCCTGTCTGTATTTTACGGAATGCAGGCTGATTTCAGTTCCTAGGTCTCCCATGTAGACGCCGACTAGACCCAAACCTGCTTATCTTCAGCAAAGTTGCTGCATTCTGTGCTTACAGCCTATTGCTTCCAGAAAAGCCTCCATGCTCCATTCATGTCCAACCTTTCAATGTTGATACCAGTTGTCCTAGTTTCCTTGGTAGACAAGAGCCTGCAGGGTGTTGGCAGAGTAATGAACACAGCGAAGGTAGATAAAGGTTTATTCAGGAACTAATATACTTGTTGGTGACGAGGAGAAAGATAATGCTCTAACTAAATGACTAGTTGAGAGAGAGCAAGAGTGGGACTTCCAAGGAGGAGGAGATTGCCCTACAAGTAGCAATCTGGAGACAGACAAGGAATTTCACTTAACAGGAGAGAAGGCGCTGACATAACTATCCTGTCTAACTGCCCCCTTGCTGGGTTGTCTTCTTCTTTGTACACCAGACATTGCCTATTCCAACACAATGTCACTCATCTTCATTCTCTCTCCTGGTTCTTGTCTGGGATCCAATTTACATGTTTAATTCAACTGACAACCTGAAACGGTAACTGACATTTTTGGCTTTAAGAAAAAGTTCCTTAGTTCTTTACTACTAATAAAGCCTACAGCTGGAAGATTGTTCTTTGAAATCCAACTATCCAGTCCAATCCTTGACCAAAGAGTCTCACATTTGTCGAAGGCTTTCACGGTCAGAATTCATTGGTTCTTGTAGGTTATCGGGGCTGTGAGACCGTGGTCTTGGTATTTTCTTTCCTGATGTTTCGCCAGCAGCTGTGGCAGGCATCTAGATGCTGGCAAAACGTCAGGAAAGAAAATACCAAGACCACGGTCTCACAGCCCGGATAACCTACAAGAACCAGTCTCACATTTGTTTGGCTGATTTACACCCTGCAAACTGGCCTATCATTTGAAAACCACAAATTGGGCTAACACCACACCTCACAGCTTAAAAGGTTCTCTGTCTGCTCACATGCTGAGGTTTTTCCCTTGCAGCAGTTTCTACATGGTTCACTCGTACAAGCAGTCAACCCTAAATTTTAGAGCCATTACATTCAAGCAAGTCAGGCTAGAATACCCAGCTTCCTCCCTCCTTTAGAACTCCCCAGGGAAATTTGTCTGTCTCCATTTGGCAGTGTCTTTCACCAATAAGTGAAACTTTTGTTTCATCTGGCATACCCCCAATAACAGGTACTGACCTTCCTTGTAGTGTGTTTAATTGAATGATAACTGTAATTGTATTTTTAATTGCTTAAATGTTTTAATATTTTTTATGTTCCCACCTTGAAAACCTCGATCAGGTGGAAAGGCAGCATAAAAATGTTTTAAATAATTAAACATTTTATTACAAAATTCTCATAACAATACTTTGTGGAACAACTTTGATTTTTAAAAAATGGCTTCCAGTCAGGTTGAGTAAAAATCAATACTTTAAAAACATTGATTTAATTTTTAAAAGAACCTGACTTAAAATCAAATTATATTTCATATAAACAAATCAAATCTATGTTGACCTCTTAAGATGGAACCCCTGGCCCTCTAATCAAGTCTACTGGCCAGACAGTACAAAAACAGACCTGCTAATGTCATTTACTTGCTTTTGACATTTACATTGCCATTCTGTGTCTAATTAACTCTTCTCTACTTAAGGATAGATGGATTCACATTCTAGCTGTATCTGAAGAAGTGAGCTGTGGCTCACAAAAGCTCATACCCTGTCAGAAATTTTGCTAGTCTTTAAGGTGCTACTGGACTCTTGCTCTTTTTTACTTCCAATACCCTTAGTGTGGGGTTTACTACAAGTAAATCATGACACCCCCCCTCGAGAACAGAAATCGTCCAATACATTCTGCATTTAATAACAAGTGCTAGCCTGCAGTTGCATCAAGCTTTGTTCACTCACTGCATCTAATGCTGCACTCAAAAGTACGTGGTGAACTGGCAAGAGCAACACACCACAGTCCTCCCCTGCTCCATATCAACTTCCAGGCCTTTAAGCTCAAGGAAAATTGACAATACATCATTGACTTCGTTCTCAGTGATAAATCGTTATGAATGGTGCTCCATCTGTAGCGTCTGGGAACAATCCGGCAGACTGAAGAGAGGTAATATTTGCAGAACAGTTCCTCCCTTATTGCCACAGTGACTCTAGCCTCTAGGCCACTTTGTTAGTGAGACAAATAGATAAATGCAATAAAGGAGGAACACTTGCTACAGGAAACAGCTTGGGAAAATTGTTCCTTGGGGAAAATATTTTAAACTCTAGAATGCATGAATTCTACCTGCTGGAGAGGAAGAGCACACCCTGTAGTGAAAAATAATTTTTAAATATTAAAAGGGAACCTGGCAAAGCATAGGTGTGCAGGGTTAGAGCGGTTGCTCAGTTGGAACAGGCTTCCTTGGGAGGTCGTGAGATCTCCTTCACGAAAGGTTTTTAAGCAGAGGCTAGATGGCCATATGTCAGCAATGCTGATTTTATGACCGTAGGCAAATCATGAGGGCGGGCAGGAAGGTTTGCATTAGTCTTTGGCTCTCGTTGCCCTTTCTTGCATGCCCAGGGTAGTGCTGATCGCCACTTTGGGGTCAGGAAGCAATTTTCCTTCAGGCCAAATTGGCCAGACATCCTGGAGGTTTCCCCACCCCCATCTTCTGGGCATGGAGTGGGGGTCACTGGGGGTGTGGGGGGGGAGGTAATTGTGAATTTCCTGCATTGTGCAGGGAGTTGGATTCGATTACCCTGATGGTCCCTTCCAACTCTATGATTCATGGGGGACAGACATGCATTCTTCCTCCCTTTTAAAAAAGCCACATAAACGTTTCCACATCCTTTACTTCATTTGTCATATTACATGAGAAGTGTGTGTGTGTGTGGGGAAACAGCACAATTTACTTACTTGTATGAGCAAGTCTTCGTTCATTAACAGCTTGCTTTATCCATGAAAAGCAGTTTATACATGTACAACCATTTTAAGGAGGCCAGCTATTAGAAGCCGATAGCTGGCCATAAAATCCCCCATTTCCCTTGCAGATACTTTTTCATGGACTCATTGCAATAATCTTGCAAGCAGCAGCACTGCCTAGAAGTTAGCCAAAATGAAATTGGCCAACTTCTAGGCAGTAAGCAATGCCTGCATTAAGCTACGTTTGTGTCCTGCATTGCCATAATAGTACTGTCTGCTGTTTGGATTGCCTTCCCTAATCCAGACAACTATGCTGGTGTATTCCTAATGAAGTACTTTGAAACAGAGGACTACTGTGTGCATTTTAATTTTAGACTAAGGACAGAAGAACCTACATTCCCTATCATATGTCGGTAGGGTAGATGAGGATTACGAACATTAAGGACACAAGCATCGTGTTCTCTGAGAACCAGCATGGTGTAATGGTTAAGAGCAGTGGACTCTAATCTGGAGATCCGGTTTCGATTCCTCACTCTTCCACATGAAGCCTGCTGGGTGACCTTGGGCCAGTCACAGTTTTTTCAGAACTCTCTCAGCCCCACCTACCTCATAAGATATCTGTTGTGGGGAGGGGAAGGGAAGGTGATTGTAAACCACTTTGAGACTCCTTAGCGGTAGAGAAAAAGTGGGGTATAAAAACCAACTCTTCTTCTTCTATGGTGTATTAATCTCTGCGTTTATAGACAGGTAAGTGGCTTCAGAAGAACTGCATACAAAATTAGCATACACAGTATCGACTGCTTATACAGCAGATCCCCACAACTGAGAGCTCTGGAAATGTCCCTGTTGTCCTCACCTATGGAACCCCATCAGAGTGACTTCAGAAAGTGTATCACGTGAACTGCAGACATGAACCGGCGATGACAAAACCAGTGCATGTCTGCAGTTCATATGTACTTCTGATGTCAATCTGACGGTGTTCCATAGCAGATAATGGAGCAAGACAGTTAACGGAGATGAGCACATGGTGTCCGACTTCTTTTGATCCTCAGATTATTCACACATGACATTGCTCTTGGCTAATTCCTATATCAATCAAGTTAACTGAAACCACTTCCACATATTCAAATTTAAGACTGCTGAAAGAATGAAACATCTACAAGCATAAATGTGTACATAGCCCAGCACTTTCATTCAAGAATTTTTATTTTATGCTTGAATTGATTTCACTGCATTTTATAAATCTAAAAAAAATAAATATTTGTTCACAGCTGAAAGTCACATACTATCAATAACACAAAAACATTCAGGAACTGAAGCCAGAGCCCCTCCCCCATCAATTCATATGTTCAATTCAACATGATCATCTCAAAAGAAGTCCTTCTGAAGTTCTAAAAAAAGAGTTCCCCCCCCCAAAAAAAAGACGGCCTTTGAAAAATTATCTGATAAAGTGAAAATTCAACCAGAATTTTCCTCCAGCATTTGAGAATGAGAACAAAGGATTATATCCTGGTTTTGCTGAAATTATGGGCAAAAAATAGAGATTTTGCCAGCAGGGTGGAAGGTAAATAGTTCTAACTCCTAGATAATTCTAACTATACAGCTGCCAAGCACTAAGCTCCAATATTAAATGATGGATCTCGTCATAATTTTTTATTTATTGTTAGTTTCTCCATATATCCATGGGATGTAATGTCCTTTGAATCATCTTGATCATCTTTATGTTAACACAATTCATGATGGTTCCACCATGAAAAAGCTGCTCACTAACTATTTCTGGCGTCATGGTTTTCATCCTCAGATTTTCACATGAAACTAGAGACAGATGACCAACTCCAGCCCAAGAAGCAGTTTCCCACCCCACCCCTTTTGGTTTATTTTCATGAGTGCATCCCCAAGTGAGTGATGGGCAATAGAAACTCTACTGCTACAGGAGCTTAGCTGTTTTATTACAAAAACCTTATTTACAAAATAAAAAATAATCTGAATGTGACTTTGTTGCAGTGATTAAAAAAATTTAAGCACATCTTTTCACGCACACAGCAAGTCAATTTGCAATATGTGAAGTACTAGAATTTATCTAGGGAAACTTCGGCTTTTATTCAAAAGTTGCATTTTTATTGTTAAATGGAAAATGTGGCTCCAGAAGTTCCTATCAACAATACATTTGTGTAAGGGTTTTGGGCTCCCATATGGAATCCGATAACAGGATATGATTACAAATAACTTATACCATCACTGTCAGCCATATCATCGAACTTGCTACTGCAGATCAGATACAGCAAATCAAGTGTTTCCACATTATACAAAGCTAGTGAGTTCTCATCTTCAACAAGTTATACTAAATTGAAGCCTTCATAGTGATCGATAGCCTGGATCAGCTTAGATTGGAGTAGTGCTTTATCTGCGTATTTTGGAAGATCAAGAAGATTAAAACATGTGTGAGCTACTGGAAGATAGTCATCTCCACCTCCAGTTGGCTGAATAACAAGACTAAGACTCTTCATCCCAAGAATAGGAATACGGTCACTGCCTGTCAAAAATACTACCAAGGAAAAACATTAATGAGACGTCCCAGTATGAAGACCAACACTTTATCACAGACTAGAACTATACAATACCTAGTACTTTTCTGCATGCTAAATATTCAGTTTGCTTTCTAGACTAAAGAGGCACAATTCTAAAATAGCAAGCTACTAAAAATATAAAGCAAATAGTCACTAGGTTGGATCCAAACATCTTTTCAGCTGATAAAAAGACAGAAGAAGGAGGGGTCCCCTCTGACCACAAAAAAGACTATGCTTGATATGAAAGGCATCTGAGATGAGCTCTGCAGTAAGGAGAGGGGCTGACTGAAAAAGCTGGCAGGATCCATTCCATTTTATGCACATATACACACACACTCACAAGGCAAATAAAGATTTTGTAGTCAATGAATCACTTTGCATTTATCACATCTCAGTAAAGAAGGTGGTTTTGAGGCTAATGAAATTTAGAATCTCTCAGCTAAATATAGACCATCCACTCTTTGAAAACACAGTGGATTAATCAGGAAACAGATACATAAATGGTTTAAGCTGAATGTAAAAATTCTCCAATCTCAGCTTTGATTAATTATATCAATCTAATCGGTGGAACTGTAGGAGTGCTTTCCACTGGTGTGATATATGTGTCCATGGAAACTGCTACAATGAACCTCTTCCACCATGTACACTAGCTAAGGTACTCCATGCACACAGAACTCACATTCTTTCGCATACAATGAGAGCATGTGAATGTACCCTTGGCCAGTCTCTCAGCCACTTCCAAATTCAACCCTATAACTAAAATGAGCGCTCTTGCATCATGTACTCCGACACATACATTACCTGAGAGTTAAATATAATTTTGTTAGAAAGGTCAAAACCTAATTTCCCAAAGGTTTGATTTATTTATTTGTTTTCTGTTCTGCCAAGCTATAAATGATACTTTCCCAAGGAAAAAACAAACAAACTCCATTTCATATACTAGTCAATTTATCTTAATTAAAAGAAAACTTTGCTGACACATACGTTATTTGGCTAAATATAAAATTACCCTAACCAATTTTAACTCTAGCTAATCTTAAGTGACTGGCCAATGTTTTCAGGGAAGGACCGCATTCGTGGTCCTTTCCTTTTTATTCCATACTCCTTTACATCTTCTCATACCTTCTCATACACTTCCCATACTAAGGAAGACACAAAGAACAAAAGACATAAGAAATCTAATCAGGTCTATTTCTATAAAGAAAAGAGTTTCACACTTACACAAAAACTGTTTCTTCTTTTCCAATGGTAACTCATGAAAAACTTCCCAGAAAATTTTAATTGTTGGATGCTCTGCCCAATATTCACCCTTGTATTCAGTGTTCTACAAAGGACAATCACAATTGCACAGTCATTCCCACCTATTTACCAATACAGTGAATCTGGAAGTGCTGCATTCTCAACATTCATATATAAACATATTATTCATATAACAGAGAGGACCACTGTTCTTACCCATGACCCAGAATCTCAGGGATTTCTGCTCTCTTAATTTCTATGACGAGGTTTATCTGTTTTTCTTTTCACCCAACAATTAACAGCTAGAACACAGACTGCAAGACAGCAGGTTCAATGAAATATTTTTAAAGTTTATAACCTAAATACAGTTTCATTTTTAATCAATGTATAAATGTTCATCACACCAAAGCTGGTACTATAGTGAAGTCAAGTAGAGTGGCGAGTTCATGGGCATTTGTGTTGTCTTTCATTTGGCAAGATGAATGCCTTTTTAAAAAAAAAAGTTTACAGCACCTCCTTTCAAATAAAAGGGTGAGGGAGGACTGGGCATGTTAGGTATGTTATCAGTGTATCACAGCACAATCCTAAGGCGGTTTACTCAGAGCAAGTCCCACCATGTCAAAAGGGACTAATTTCCAAGTAAGTGGGGATGGGGTTTCCACTTTGGTTGCTAGCTCTTGGAATAGTAACCTACCTTTTCTTTCCTTTATCCCTTAGAAGCTCCTTGATCCACTGATCAGTGGATCAAGTGTAATTTTAAATCTAATGTTTGAGGGATATAAGGAACCTACCTTTTCTAGCTCCTTCCAATCGTAGTTTGTGTTCCCAATCACCATTGCCTGCAACTCATTGGGTTGGAAGAGCAGGAGAACTTTACCTCCACACACTTTGTGAAAGCCTGCATGGAATGCATCATAGAGAGAAGCCACGGATTTATTGAAGATGTAGTCCACATAGGCATCCACAAATTCTTGCCTAAAAATTGAACGAAAAGAGAAGCCACCACATTTTCAAAAGATGAGCATGTTCAAATCACAGTCTCTCTAGAAAGAAACACCAATTTAAATGCTGCTATGATAATTGGGGGGGGGGATCCCTGGTTGAGAACCATTAGGACTACACAAATATCACTTGGCAGCAACAATTTTTCTTTTCTAAAAGGGAATGGTTCCACTAGAGAATTTCTTGGTGGTTGCAATGGTAAATATTAGAGCCACAGATCTCCCCTGGTTCCCAGCAAGTGAAACTGAAACCCTCTTAAGAATTCCTCCAGCCAAAGGTCCAAAGCACAGCAGTATTCCCTCCAGAACAGGGAAGAAGGTAAACCTCACTTTTCAGAACTTTTTGCCTGCTTGCTACCATAACAAAAAGTAACATCTTTGCAAGTACTAAGTAACATAATTCTGAATGAAAAAAAATGTGCATTAGAAGGGCAAACATGTCAGCCTCACTTCTGCCCAGACCCCTTTTAAATTCAGTTTTGAACTGTACCCTTGTCTGTAGTGGAATAGCCTTCCTCCCTGATAAAATAAAGCCAAAATTAATTTATTCTGTCTACATGCACTGCCAAAACTCACCTATTCTGTTTGACAACTGGAGTATCCGTGCCATTAGGAATTAGCTCTTTTACTTCCGTTGCACCAAAGTTTTCAACTGTGATCTGTTTAAAATACAAGAGTATGTTTTACTTTTTGCTATGGAAACAGCATCCATCATTTCATAGAGATGACGCCACACAAAATCTACATTTATAATTCTAAACAGGAAAAAAGAAGACCAATTATACATTATTTATCACATTTGCACATAAAAAGGTGCCAATGGATGACCTAAAGCTTACTGTGAAGTTGAGGCAGAAGGTATCCTCAATATCATCTTCTGGATAATCCAGCAACTGCTGCATACTCCTGCAAAGGAAGTGGCATCATCTTTCATCTCCTAGTCATACCTCAGCAACACTGCCTGTATTGAGAAGCTTACAGAACAGAGAATGGTTTGGCATTTTGCTGCAGAAATCTTGTTTAGATCATTAACAGCTTCCAAGAACAGACCATCTATTCAAGTGTCACTGATTCTTCAAATACACCTGCACTGATGTCTGTACAAATGCCCCCTGAAATGCTGCTCCTGGGGGAACACCCCCAAAACAGTGTGAGGGGGGAGTCGGTAAATATTCCCCCTCCTTCTGTCAGCTGAAATTTTCCACTGGCCACAGCTTGTTAACGAAAACAACCTTACATCTTTATTTTCTTATAGTGGGGTGTGTTTTTTGGCTGCTGTTGAAGTAGCTATAGTACCCACAGATGTTAGTCTAATTACTCTATTTCCAACTATAGTGTGCTCACCTTCCAACGTCAGGCATAAGCTCTTTGAGATCTTCCAAGGTAGGTTTCTTGTTCAGAAGCTTCTTGTACAAAGCCAGGGGAAAATCAAGGTCTACAATAGTAAAATTATATATTGCTAGACCACAGACAACACCAATCAGATGAAACAAGTCACATTCTTCAAAGGTCTGTGAATATGAGAAAAAGTTGAAATTAAACAAAAATAATTTTTTAAACTACACAGGACAATGAAGCCATGCATATTGCTTATTTTTATAAGCCACATTTATATTCAACTCTTATAGAGCTAAATCACCATGTTCTGATAGCTTAACACACCAAAAAGAATTATTCACAGAGGTGTATGATAGCTGAAAGACTGGCATCTATGAGAAGTGTCAAACTAAACATTCAGATCATAGAGAATAGGGTGTGTAGCTGCTTAGTATCTGTGATCCTCTCTCATAAGATACCTAAGAAGGTAGGTAATCAATACACACCCTGTGAAGGTAGGCGATGCATCAAAGACACACACTGCCTTCTTCCCAACCTCTGAAGCAAAGAAAGGAGGAACGAGGCAGTGCGCTTCTGACTGCTTTGCTCTCCAAGCCAAGAACTAGTTTCAGAAGATAGCTAACAGTATCTATGTACAAGAACAGGGCAGGAATCACCAACCATATCTATTACGTGCGAAGGCTCTCAACTCTCACAAACTCCACATAAAACAGCTGGATTAACAATGCCAAGCCACATGTCCTTCATAAAACAGACTGACACGCATGTCCAGACTGTCAAGGAAAGGGAACACAGAAAAGGCATTTGGGAGATGCACGGTGGACAAACCGCTGACACAGCGAATGCCCCAGCACCATGACCAGAGGATGCCAGCGTGCGTGCTCTGGGACAATGCTAATGCTCCAGTAGATTCCCTTAGCCAGCCAACAGTTCAGCTGGAAGTGAAACAATAGTTATTACTGACTGTCACTATTTAAAACACACACACAATTATATACCTTATCTGAGAACCAGATGAGCCTGGATTCTTCATAATACCTAAACATTCCATACTTGGGATCTAAAAGTTCTCTCATAATAAGTAAGAAGAATTCTTTGCGGACTCCTCCTGCATCAACAGCTTCTTCCCCTACAAAAATAACCTAACATTGGCAATGCAGTTAGCATAGTGTTTTGTTTAAATCACACACAATACAGATTTGCTGCTTGGGCACCAAAATCTAGAATCTAGTTTACACAAAGATTTGCTATTAGGGTATCAAAATTTAGAATCTAGCTTAACGCTTACATTTAAACTGTACTTGAAAAATATTTTACATGTGCACATAAAAATCAGATGTATAAAATCATGACTAACACATACCAGGAAACATGTATACAAGCATACTATCCATCAAGCTGCTATACTTAAATGCGTAAAACAATGCTCTGATAAATTTTGATTTTCTAAAACTGAAAAGGAGCCTCAAAAGTCTGCAATTTAAGTGGAGGGAAAGAAGATTCTTAACCCTTTCCCTACAAGCTGGTTTTCCACTCAACTCCCCAGCTGCTCCCCACCCTCCACCTCCCCAGCGGCTTATTCTACTGCAGAGTTCCCGGTTAGGGTTTACAAAGGTAAATTGGGGATGACGATACACAGCTGAAGTGACTCTTGAGGCTGTTGCACAATAACACAAAGTTAAACATACATACAAGATGTTACCTTAAGAGGCTTCTTGTAATCTATGTTTTTTGTTTTCCTTAAGACTTCCATGGCATCTCCCACAATATTTTCTCTGCGCACTATTAAGATCAGACATGGATTGACAGATTCAAATACTGGGAGAAAAATAGATGTGAAATTCTGTCTGTGAGCCTGGTCAACAGCCACCTGGGGAAAACCAAGTAAAAGCCTTAGTGGAAGCAGCAGTACTGATGAACACCGGATGCATCACAGGCTCAATGCTCAAGGTAATCTACAGGCGGCTGGCCACATGGCTCACTTCTGACAAGGCCCACGCCTCATTCCACATGGCCCAGACCACCAGTTAAGATCTGCCTCACAGACCCTGCTCTCTGTGCCCTACCCCACACAGGGCAGGTGGCAACCAGAGACAGCGCTTTTTCTTTCAGTAGTGGCCCTTGACTAAATGACCAATGCAGTCATTCTCATACCTTTTGATACCTGGGCTTCTAAATTCAAACTGGTAACCTGCTTCACCAAAAGTATGTTTTTCTTCTATCAACTTCCAGAACAGGTAGCCATCATTCCTGGAGGACAGCCTATGTTCATACCATTTTGTGGTGTTTAGCTCTCACCTTTGCCCGGCCAATCATTCTCTCTGATCAACAGTGACACTTCAGGGAGTCCCTGACGCTTCAGGGAGCCCACCTACACGAGCTGTTGTACAGGCTGCAGTAGGGAATCCCAGTGCATTTTTCGTTAGAATGATGTCTCTGCCACACATAAAGGGCGGAGTCAGTGCGGCTCCAAGGGGCATGGTGTAGGGCAGGGGTCCCCCACACAGTGCCTGTGGGTGTCATGCCACCTGTAGACCCCTTTCCTGGTGCCCACCAGGTCTTTTGGGGCCAGGCGGGGCACTTGTCCAGCAGAGCTTCTCTCGTCTTCCCTGCATTTAGGCTTCCTCTGTGTGTGTGAGGCTCCGCCTCCCGTGGCAGCCATTTTGTGGTTACGTTCACCAGCCTTTATCTGAATTCCAAAGGTGCCCACATGCTCAAAAAGATTGGGGACTCCTAGTGTAGGAGGTGCATCCTCCATAAAAGCCTAAATGCTTCAAAGGCATGCTTCAACCCCTCCTGTGATACACAGTTCAATAATTAATACTTGCAAGTCCATCAAAATCATTTAGCCATAACAACCCTGAATAATTTTGACCTTGACACAGCCATTCATCAAAAGTTGTTCATGCTGGGTTTCTCACCTGAGTCTCTCCAGATAATAGATAGATCAAGCAAAGGCCATAGTCAAGCAGAGAATGTTTGATATTGAGACAGAATGATATTGCGATGGTTCCATATTTTCTAGCTCCCCCCAGAAGAGACTGGCTTTACCAGTTCCCTACTTATCGAATTTCACAGTTCCGACATATAGAAGACAGTTTTCTATGGCCCGATGTGGCTCCTTCCCTTCGGCGGTTCTGGAGGACCGCTACAAAAAGGTAGCGATGGCAGAGCGCGTCTGTTCGTGTGGTCCTGGCAAATTATAAACTATTCAACATATCCTGTTGGGGTGTGGGTTCTATAAAGAAATTCGTGATAAGTATTCTCCCTCTCCCATAATACTCGAACACGGGGTCATCTGCTAAAGCTGGAGGGCGAGAGATTCAAAACAGATAAAAGGAAGTATTTTTTCACACAACGCATAGTTAAATTGTGTGGAACTCCCTGCCCCAGGATGTGGTGATGGCTGCCAGCTTGGAGGGCTTTAAGAGGGGAGTGGACATATTCATGGAGGAGAGGGGTATTCATGGCTGTTAGTTAGGATGGATACTAGTCATGCTGCATGCCTATTCTCTCTAGTATCAGAGGAGCATGCCTATTATCTTGGGTGAGGTGAAACACAGGCAGGATGGGGCTGCTGCACTCGTCTTGTTTGTGGCTTCCTAGGGGCACCTGGTTGGCCACTGCATGAACAGACTGCTGGACTTGATGGGCCTTGGTCTGATCCAGCAGGGCCTTTCTTATGTTCTTATTTACAACCCCTGCTACAGAGACTTTTAGGTCTCCCAGATTGTGAGTTAGGAAACCTGCTTATAGTGGATTCTAATCCTCAGGTTTCTCCTGGGTGTGCCAGATTTCGGGCTGCAGCTGTTAGGATCCGTAAAGAACTCAAGAAGGAAGAAGATTAATGGGTTCTAGGTTTTCTGGGTCTGTGTTTATGTATTCTGTCTTATAAGGGTGTTTTTTAGGTATATAGTGCTAAGTATTGTTTTGTATTGACAGCTGTGTATTTTGTGTGGGGGGCTATAATGGTCTCACTTGACTTCTGCTGGTTATGTACCGCAATAAAGCTTGACTGACTGACCTTGACACACCTTTTGAACCAGGAGCTTTGCAAATAAGCTCATGAAAGTAACTGCCGCACTAAAATGTCTAACTCACCTCTCTACCGATACCTCTATTAGACATGGGATTGAGTTGGATCCAGTGATCCGTCAGTAAAAAGCACTGTCAGTTGTGAACTCTTCCTGCATCCCTTCTTCCCAACACTCTCTTCCAACCCCCAGGAAAGTTGATTCCCTGGATCAGTGGGGACCAATTACCACGTGGCTCAGTGACCTGCACTCAACGCTGAAGGCAAAATTGCCCCCCTGCTGCTTCAGCAAAGGTGGTGCGTGGAGGAGCAATTGTGCTCCCCTCTCAATGCAGCCCCCCTTGGCCCATGTGGCTATTAGTCCCAGGGGTCCCAAGATCCAAGAATCTGCTTCCCTAGGGTGAGAAGGAACAGGGGGAGGTGAGCACAGGAAAATCCCTGATCTTTGCACCCATAGATCGCAGGATCCAAGCCTCTGCCTCCTAAAAGTAGCGGGGGGGGGGGAACTCCTATGAGCTTTTCTCCATAGTTTTCTCGAAACCATCTGAATTGCTACAGGCGCTCAGGGGAGTGGCTATTTGCCAGACTACATAGGCAACTCTTCACACTGAAATTGGATACTTCTTTAAATTATCTTTGACAGGTATTTATTTATTTCGCTTTCCCAGGTAACAAATAAGATATCTGCCTAACAAAAGATAAGCAAAGTGTCAATAATTAACAACTACAATTCAAACCAGATTTGAGTGCCACTTTGTAAGTCACACTTTTCCTTTATTGAGATAAACAGCCCACATGAAAAAGCATGCATGTTGTCATCACCACATATTCAGTGTGAGAATGTTTACCATTACATTCTATGGATCAGGCTTTTGCCAAGGCTGAGATTACCCCATTTTGCTGTCATCTATGAGTCAGTGGCATGTCCAGAGTGCTCTCGCAGCCCCCTGTGTGGAAGCCTGGTCCCTTCAGAGGTTGGTCAAGGCGGGCACGCTGCCCGAGCCACCAGCCAAGTACCAGCCGCACCTGCCACAAACGGAGGTGCCACCGTACAGGCTGACCTGTTGCTGGCCAGCCCCTTTCCAAGCGGCTAGGCCCTCGAGGAGAATTCCACGGCAGCTGGCCACGTGGAAAGTGGTGCCCTCCCCACCGCTCTGGATGGCTACTCTGGTCCCCAACAGCATGATAGCCTAGCACCTGGCCCAACTGCCTGTGCCACATCTGGATCTGCCAGATATTAAAGAAATCTCTCGGTACGAATGAAGGCAGACAAGTGACGGGAACTTAAAGTTGGGACTAGCCACTCTGCATGACCAAAACTGAGCACCCTGAGGCAGTGGCTGGATTATCAAGGAGCCAAGGCCTGCAGACCTTTGGAACAGCCAGTGAAGCGCGGTCAAGGTGACCAAATGTTGTCTATTTTGATCTAATCAAGTACTCAGGGCTACAGTCTAACCAACAGCTGCCTTCAGTCCCTTAAAAATAGCCAATCAGATTCCTTCACGTGGGCTCTTGTTCATATAATATAAGCTTCTCAAACCTTTCCAATCTCTGATTTCTCCTCTCCTTCTCCAATTGAAGAAGTAGCAGGCTTTCATCTGCCTTGCACCAATTATAAGTGGTAATTCTGACCTTCCCAGACTGTGCCTCCTGGCAAGCCCACACACGTCAGCTTTTGTTATTTTTCGTAGTTTACCCCATAAATGCTTTACCCCTTCCTAGTGCCAACTTGCACACATGCCTGCGCTCTTGCTCACCTCCTGTCAATGTGCCCTGGATTCTGACTTGATAAATCAGATCCAGTCTTGCTCTTTGAGGTTTTTTGCCTGGATTTACAGCTGGATCATCCATTTGCCCTGCCAAGCTCCCTTCCTCAGACCCCCAAGCCCTAGCTGCTATGGAATTAAGCCACCCTAGACAATCCCCCTTCTCTCTCTCCTTTGCTTACTTCTTTCTCCCTCTCATTCTCTGAGGTTCACAGTGCAATGGGTGGTTGTCAGGCTTTGGTATTGGTATTGATGGGTGCTTGTGATATTTATTTACTGTAATGTGCTGAAATACTGCTCTGACTTCTTGCCTGTGATCATTACCATTGTTTACAGCCTCTTGTTTTCCTTTCTTAGCCTGCTTTGGACCTCCCATTGCTTTTAATTTCAACCCCAAACCAGTGGCAATGCACTATTCAATTCCTCTCCATTTGAGTCTGGACCTGTTTGCACAGATAATGAAATTTACATGTCACTACAAGCACAATGAGTACCCAGCTTGCTGGAGGTAAAGGGAAGATGACTGGGGAAGGCACTGGCAAACCACCCCGTAAACAAAGTCTGCCTAATAAATGTCGGGATGGGATGTCACCCCATGGGTCAGGAATGACCCGGTGCTTGCACAGGGGACCTTTACCTTTACCTTACAAGCACTTTAGTAACAAGACAGTTACTATACATCAAGGTTGCCTGACTGCATAATCAGAGCAAAAGAAGCTCTTACACAGCTCTTCATATGTGATTATGTAGAAAATTCTCTCCTATGAAACACTGTTTGTATTTTAAGAAGGGTGCATCATGGTGGCAAACACTGGAGATACCCACGATAAAAAGAATGAACGTACACTTTAAATTCTGTCAGGCCACCAATGACAAAGTGGCAAAGCATTTTACAGTTTGTTCCATACAGCACTTTAAAAATATCAAAACAAAGAGCTTTTTTACCTGCATCTGTAAGAATGCATCTGTTTGCAAGAGTGTTGTCTTTGCCTGTGCGTCAAACACAAAGGGGTAGGTACAAATTGTGACTGGTACATCTGCTAGCTGGAAAAAACAGGGGGAAAAAATCAGTGTAAGCAATATCTGCAACAAGTTTCCTTAAAACTGGGATTCTACTTCTCTCCGCTCCGCTGACTGTAAAGACTGGCCAGTACAGGGACCTTAGATTATGCTGTCATGTCTTAACAGATCTACTTTTGTAATCTTTATTTGTCAAGATGTAATACAGAAATGTGTGATTCAGTCTCTGAAGGTATTTAGATTTTGGTTTCTTCTTTAAAGGCTCTGTGTGGCCGGACAATGCATTCTGTATACAACCTGATCTCCTTACATAGTATATCCAGTACTTGGTATATCTTTCAAGATTATATAACTGCCCTGTTAGTGCCAAGGCTTATAGACAAGTCAAAAATGTAACATCTGATCCCAGAACTTTTGCTGTGAAATCAGATAACCCCTTACCTCACTTAATCCATGGCTGATGTCCTACCACAGCAGTGCAGAAAAGGCAGCGGTAATTCAGAGGAAAAAGCATAGTTAATTGCTGCATGTATATTCCTCTCCCCATATCCGCAAAAAGTATTAGCCTGACCTTTTCTTTTTAATAGGCACAAGTCAGCTCCTGTACCCCTTTTGTAGACAGCAGAGGCCTGAGACCATCGTATACCTAAGGGGAATCTTAGGAACAGCATATGCCATGATTACATCCAAACCCAGACTCAAAACTAACACACTCATGGAGTCACAATTCTCCGGCAAAATACGAAGAAGCTCGTTGTAAGTTAATCATTCCCCTGCTCAGCCAAATCAGTCAGCTCAGATGAAGGGAGAATTAAGTGTCTCCTCTGGGAAGGGAATGCCCAAATGGCAAAACAGGTAGCCAAATTTTGTGCAATTGCATATAAAGTTCGATGCCTTATGTTGGGCAATTGATATTAGATTAAATCATAATTTGGTCAATTTTAGACTATCATAAATTATTTGGAAATTTTAATTAGGAATGTTTTTGGCTGAACTGCTATAGTTTTTTAACTTTTGTATAAACGATACATGTGTTTTACTGGCTTATGCTGTATCAATAAATCTGAATCTCCTGCAAAATAACTTCAAGTGCAGAATCCAGTATGAAGTTGCTCAATTATAATTCATTAAGAGGTGTGATTCTATCTTCCCCTCAGGACTGAACAAAGATTTGGGATTTCTTACTCACTAAAGTTACTAAGTTTCAGAAGGCAGCCATGTTGTTCCACAGTAGAACAGCTAGATTCGAGTCCAGTAGCACCTTAGAGACCAACAAGATTTTTTGAGATATGAGCCTTTGAGAGTCAAAGCTATCTGATGAAGGAAGCTGATTCTCGAAAGGTTACACCCCAAAACTCTTGTTGGTGTCTAAGGTGCTGCTGTGGGCCCGTATCTAGCTGTTCTAGAGTTAAGTATCTTCACAAGACAGGGATTTCCCATCCAGTACAGACATTACCTAGTTCTACAAAACCAGTGAATGGTCTCTATACCTGCTAAACTAGACTGAATTTTACAGAATTACATTTCACCTTGTACTTCCTGCTTTTGATTCTTTTCTTTTTTTCATGTTCCCACATAAGAGGTCTACTTAGTGAGGAGCCACTGCATGACATCTGAAAAAGTGTGCTCTAGTCCACATAAGTTTACACTCAAATAAAACTGTTAGTTTTTAAGGTGTTTGCTATACTTCAAGTCATTACAAAAATACCTCCAACTGCTGTTGAGATATATGAGCAGGGAAAGAGACACTTCTGATCCAAAAATAAAATAATATCCTCAGAGGATGGATTTAAACAATTACAAAGGAAGGGCTCTAAGAGCCACTGATACTGAATGAGTGAGTCAGACAGATGAAGACATATTCCATACATCTCTTGCAATGGTGCATCTGTGTATCTGATGAGTCAGGGCCAAGTATGTTCTTTTTCAAAGAATTGAGTTGGAGGAACATTTCCCTGCAGTCATTCAGCAGCTGTGAGGAATGTCTGTTAAAAAAATAAAGGACAGCCCATTTGGGCTTGGAATGCTGTTGAGGGGGGGAGCCTCCTGGTTCCCCTTTTTCCTCACAGGGAAATACATCTCTTCCCACCCCCCCAGCACTGTTTCGGCACAGGAAACTGGCTGGTGGAAAAGGAAGCTCTTCCCACTGCCCCCCATGGTGGCATTCCAAGCCCAAAATGGTTGTCCTTTATTTTTTAACAGACACCTCCTACAACAGATGTGTGACCACAGGGGAAACTAGCTGCAGGAATCCTGGACCCAACTCTGGGGGGCGGGGGAACAGCATGTCAAGTTTGGCCCTTAATTCATTTCCCATGTCAAGTTTGGCCCTTAATTCATTTCCCAAGGAAGGGGAAAGCATTTGAAGAATGCGGGCATTTGTGTTTTGATCACTTTGCTCTAATGTTGAAGGCATCTTTTCTAAATAGTTTGCAATTTTTTTTTGTTTTATAAATAACTTCCAATGATACCCTTCGGTATAAACTCAAAATCCATGTTCTGACCTTGAACAGTACCTCTAATAGTGTTAGGCAGCAAAGGGCAAACATACCAGAAACTGAGATACACCATTTCCAATAGTAAAAAAGGGCAAGAGTCCAGTAGCACCTTAAAGACTAACAAAAATATTTTCTGGTAGGGTATGAGCTTTCTCTTGTTCCATTTCTTTCATGTTACAACCCTGGGATAACTTAACCTGAAAAGACCAATGCTACACTGTGGGGGATACAAATACAGGTATCTCCATTCCCCCACCCTAGTGCTTTCAGCTAGAACACTTTGTATTTTACACAAATTAAGGTCCCATTCTATAGCTAAGAACTGGTATACTTTTATAATATGTGAAGGTGTACATCACCACATCATAGTGCCCTGAATCATTTGAGCTTGTATTCTCAATGCCATGTAAAAAGGATGATCGCAGACTGCCTTTTCACTGTTCATGTGCTTAACAACATACTTAACTTTATGGGAAAATCTCAAAAAAGCACATTTTTGGGGGGGGACGACCCCCACAGAACTGAAAAGAAAACTAAAAAGTACTCTCCACAAGCAACTCGCTGCATGATACGACTGTTCCGGGGACACTCCAACAGTAGAAAGAATATCCCTTGACACAGAAAAGCCTTTTGCAAAGGAGAAGGCGGGGTTACAACCCTTCTCTGTGACCTCAAGCTTTCTGTGCACAGGATTTTTTTATATGCAGGGAAGCAATGAATCAGTGATTCACCCGCTCTCAGTCCAACAAAGAATACTTCCAGCACATGAATCAAAATCCATTAGGCATGCAGAAATCTAGATATGCATTTTAAAAGGTACGGACAAAAATGGGAATACCTACCATGCCATAAGCCTGCTGCTGAACCCAACTTATGTAGTCATTTCTTATGTCTATCAAGTCTTGTACTTCGTGTATATAGAATTTATCATACTGTATTATTTGTCCCTCTTTTTCATTCACCTAAATTTGAAAAAAGGTATTTGTCACTAAGAATATTTTATATCCCATTCCACTAAGACTACAAACATTTTCAGGCTCTTAGACTTATCATCTATGGGAGCCGTGCCATCTTTTGAGGCAAACATGTTTGACAGGACAGACTCAAGGAAAGATCATTCTTCTTTACAAATATCATAAATGCCAAAGTGTGTAAGAACACAGACAGGTACCGAAAATTCAAAGCATGTACATTTCCTAGAAAGAAAGAGCTGAGTAGAGGCAACCTACACTAAACTTGCACAGCTTTTAAAAATTCAGCACAACATTTCAGTTTAACTAGGCATAAGAACTGAGACATTCCATTTCTTTATCATTTTAGAGCACTGCACTGCAAAATCACAGTTACTTTAAACTATGGCATGTTGCCTATTGCTACACTCATTTATTTTATTTAAGTGCTTTTAACCCACCTAGCTCCACTCAATGAGGACTCAAAGAGGCTTATACCATCAAAAAAAAATTAAAAGGCTGTACAACAGAAAAACATTAAATTCTACAAATATTTATAACACAGGCTAAAGGTAAAGGTCCCCTGTGCAAGCACCGGGTCATTCCTGACCCATGGGGTGACGTCACATCCCAACGTTTACTAGGCAGACTTTGTTTGCGGGGTGGTTTGCCAGTGCCTTCCCCAGTCATCTTCCCTTTACCCCCAGCAAGCTGGGTACTCATTTTACCGACCTTGGAAGGATGGAAGGCTGAGTCAACCTTGAGCCGGCTACCTGAAACCAACTTCCGTTGGGATCGAACTCAGGTAATGAGCAGAGGTTGGACTGCAGTACTGCAGCTTACCACACTGCGCCACGGGGCTTAATAACACAGGTTATTTAACAACAAATCTACCTGCCATCAACCCCCATCCACAAGGGGGGGGTCAAAGCAGGTGATAACAACTCCTTTTTTTGCCATCAAGTCACAGCTGACTTATGGCAACCCCACAGGGTTTTCAAGACAAGAGACGTTCAGAGGTGGTTTGCCATTGCCTACCTCTGCATAGCAACCTTACACTTCCCAGCTGGTCTCCCATCCAAATACTAGCCAGGGACAACCATGCTTAGCTTCCAAGATCCAGGTCAGCACGGTAACAACTCTGCCCTTGATGAAAACAGTCTCTCTCCATGCAGCCAGGCAAAATTAACTCATTAGCTTTGAAGCTATTTGGGTATTGGCAGAACTCTTAAAATACTTACTTCAAATTGTATCCTATTTCTTCCATTATAAGGTGTTTAGAATTGAAGTTCTGCAGTTTTGCCTGTAGCAAAATACTATTGAAGCTAATTCTTCACAAAATAAAATTTAACTCAGTCCATGAAACAGATGTAACTCTTCCCACTGTGGCTTCAGTGTAAACATGGGTAAATGCCCCATTTGCTAACATCTTGATGTACAGAATCAGGTATCCTATTAAAACAGCTAAAAAAAAAATCCTATCTCACATTCTATTTCCTTTTCCGTTCATGAGAACACAAGAAAATGCCCCTTTCAGTGCTCAAAACGCAAATGCCAAACCCCAGACAGTCCAACCGCAAACCCCAACACAGCCAGAAAGTACTGCAGAAGAACGTTTAACTTCAGTTCTGTTAATGCTAAAATGTCCTCAGTGATTTAAATATGGATACACGGTGACATACCCTGTGCAAAATTTCCAAAACTTTGAGGGCAGTATGTAAACAGCTAGTGAAGATTCTCTGCTCTGAAGGCGGAATGCCTATCTTATTCAGTTTCAAAAGATGAACCACAACATCCTTGTAAAGTTCCACTACTTTGAGAAACAATGGAGGCTCCAATAAAGACCACCAGTTTTCTGTAAGTACAGGACAAAAAAAGTTGAGCAATTTGCAGTTACAGACAAAAACCATTGCACAACTTAACTGAACTTGTATATAACTAATATTTGTTGTATCAATTCACCAACTGTTCTGCACTATCCAAGGTAGAATATTCCTTACAGCAGAAGTTACCAAAAAAGGGAGGGGCTGCTTCCTCTAATCTTATACTGTATTATGAAGAAGACAAGAACGAGACTTGATTTAAGATCAGATGCTACATGCCCTTGTACTCTTGAATACTTTTGCCAAAACCCTAACTCAGGAATTTCCTCTGAACGTTCAATTTTTAATTGAAGACAGCTTCTTTACACATCATTGAACACTTTTGCATGGCTGGCTTGAGAAATCTGGTTTAATAAAATCAACCAGAAGGTATTTTCAGGAAGGCAGCATTGTTGGTCTGCAGTAGAAGAGCTAAATTATAGTCCAGTAGTGTCATAGAGACCAAAAAGACTTTTGGGGTATAAGCTTTCAAGAGTCAAAGCTTCCTAAGGGAAATCTTGTGGGTCTCTAAGGTCCTACAGGACTAGAATCTCCCTCAGCCAGAGGATTATACCTTACCAGTTGCTAAGAAAACAGGACAAATAAACTTAGGCCCAGCAATCTCTTTTTTGGAACTATTTTTAAGGAGCTTAAAATCTAGTCTGACAGCCCATTCCTGAGGATTGGGCTGAAAGTGTAGTGGAGGTGGTATGACCCCGCTGCCAGCATAAGTGCCCTCTTATCACAGAATAAGAGGCACTTACGCTGGCAGCGGGGGTAGTTCCATCGGTGCTTGGGTGCCGCAGAGCTGCATGGTGCTCCTCTGATGCCGCAGCTTTTCCAGGACCTAAATCCCGGAAGAGAAATGCAGCACCGTGGGGGGGGGGGGGGCGCGTTCCTAGGGGCGGGACTGACTGTAGTCAGCTTCCTAAGCCCCTCCAGGCTGGGAATGCCCCCTCCAGCAACAGCGTTGCTGCGCCAGGTTTATCTTGGTGCAGCATCGCTGTTTTCAATGGGGCTTTCTCCCCCATTTTTTATTTTTGTTTTAAAGACCTTTTTTTAGCCTTGCAGCAGCCAGAAAACCTCTTTGGAGGTGCTGCCGGGGTAACTCGGCCACGCTGTCCTTGGCCATTGCAAGGCTCAGGAAAGGGCTGTGAATGTTAATTTTCAAGACCTTTCTAACTAGGAAAGACTGTATTTCTAAATTTAGGAGTGTGATCATCAACAGTTCCTTTATTCCACAGGTGGCAATGGGCATAAGAGCTCAGGGATTCTTCCTTCCTCTTTGGCTGCGGCATTTTACGTTAAGACACCACCTTGGGAGAACTACTTAATTTAGATTGAGAAATAATCAGCTTGGAAGGTGATGGTGCTTAATAATTTGAGGAAGAGAGGTGCACTCTCAAATATTCACAGAGTTGTGTGTTATTTTTATTTTCTCATATGGATATTTCTCATATGAATATATCAAGGTATACAGGCAGCAACATTTCTCTTTAGTAACATAATAAAATGAGGGTCCACCTTCATAGTTGAAGGGTTTTTTGTTTTTTTTTAAAGAGAGAGCTTACCAAGTACTTTCAATGGAGCTTTTTCTAGATTTGCAATCGCTGCAGCAAATGGGATTGCCAGTGTCATGTAATTGTTTGAATCACTCATCAGTGGACATTCTGGTAGTGTTAAAAACAGTCTTAGGGCTTCAACATCAGGCAAGGCACTGGTCAGTTTAGGAATAAGATTCTTCTCCAAACTAGCCGCCACCTAGGAATGTTGTGCAAAGTAAGATTCTAGCTTTAAATTTAAAACACTTTCAAGAAAAACACAAACTGATGCACATTATCAATTATGAATGAAAAACTTGGAACATAAACTTCATTTGCACAGCAGTGTTTTCATAAAGAGAAAAAAAACACCAGAGACCTTCAGTAAGCATCCGCAGAACAAATGTTTCTTGACCTTACAAGAACAACACCTAGCAATTATGGCCATTTCTGCTCTGGCCTATAAAGCATATTCTGTACATATTACAACTCAAAATAGTAGAAATGCAGCACTTAAAAATCACAAAAATATTTCTTACATAACTACATCAGAACCGTTATTATAATTTTCATTTTTAAAATAAATAATACAAACACTGCATTACAAGCCTAAATTTACAAATTCACAGTATAAAGAAGGATCTGCAAGTTAATATTATGCAGCATCTAGGAGGATTTACAGAACCAACCTGTTGAGATATGCATGGATACTCTGGCTGTATAAGTTTATGAAAAAGAAGTCGAGCAGCGTTCATATCAATTCCTGAGACTCTGGCACTAGTTCTGTAGTGATCATCATTACTACAGAGAGAAAAGAAAATTCAATTTTTCAGACTTTTCATGCACTTATGTAGAAGCTAACGTTATAATTTTAAAGTTAGGAGTTCAAAATAAGACACACTACCCACGCACCTGATAGCTAAAAAGCTCCCGTTTAGGCAGCCAGTGGAGGAAAACGTTCCATCTATTTCACTATTTAAAAAATAAGAAAATTTAAGTATAATACAATGCTGAAATAGTTTGTAACTCTTATTGCTGGAATTCTATTCATTGACTGATTTTGCCCATGTTACTATCACTAAAAGAAACTGGACAGACGACCTATATCCAAAACTGTCTATGTTAGCATATTTCAGAGAGACTATCCACTATGCTGTGAAAACTTAAGTATGGTTCATGCCAGAATCAAAAGACACAATAAGAGCAAGCTGCAGGTTACATTTAAACTTGTTCAGTCTTATAAAAAGCATACCACCCAAAATCAAGTTACACATTTTTCAATATTGTATTCCACTTTCTCCACATTTCATTGCTGCCTACTTGGATTTACCAGTACAAATTATCTAAATCTAAAAGGCTGTTAAGAGGCATCCAAGTTTAAACTAGAATGATCTGTTACATTCAACAATTCAAAATTTTCCACTGTCCACAGACAGATCCACAAAATGGTCTCATAAAACAGATTCAATACAAAAAAGCCTAGTTAAGAACACAGGAATGACCATATCCAAAATTACAAGAAAATGTAACTTAAAATAACCTCTTGAGGGACAGCAAGCAGTGGAGGAGGAAGAGGAAGAGTTGGTTTTTATATGCTGACTTTCTCTACCACTTAAAGAAGAGGAATCAAACTGGCTTACAATCACCTTCCCTTCCCCACAACAGCAACCCTGCGAGGTAGATGAGGCTGAGAGAGTGTGACTAGCCCAAGGTCACCCAGCTGGCTTCATGCGTAGGAGTGGGGAAACAAATCCAGTTCACCAATTAGCCTCCGCCGCTCATGTGGAGGAGTGGGGAATCAAACCCAGTTCTCCAGATCAGAGTCCACCGCTCCAAACCACCGCTCTTAACTACTATACCACACTGACTCTCAAGGGAGGCTTGTACAATGCTGTATTCAAATCTTACCACGTTCTGATCAGGAATCTAACCAAAAAACACTGTTTAGCAGGACTTTTGAGATGATCAAGTGAAACAATCCCCCAAATCAGCCCCACACAGAAAATAACAGGAGTGCTGCATTCAGAAGACTATAAATATTGGCTGGGTTTAACAGCCAATAATTCTTTCTAGTAGCTAGCGAACTGAGGAACTCACATGTATTGCTACATATATGCAAAACAAGTGCATCGATTGTTCTTCTGCTCTCTAGCAGATTTTTACAGGGTGAAGGGTAGGCTGGATCACTTGCAGCAACTTTCCCATCTAGCCCATGAACTGATGTTGTGCCTCACCACAAGATGCAACCTGGTACTATTTTTTCAGAGGAATCCCCTGCCTCCATGAGCTGCCAGCCAGCTTTTAGAAACTGAGTTAATCCTGTGGCAGAGGGGTGTTTTTTAGGCTTTCCCTGCTGATTTTCAGAATTACTGGCAGCTGCTGGAGACTACAGTTGTGGATCCCATCAGCATTCAAATGCAAGAGAATTTTCTTGCACCCTCCCCTCTGCCTCTGAATGGAGGACTCTCATTTCCATTATTTTCTTTAAGCAGGCAAATAACAAAATAAAATAACTGGATCAGTACTTTGGCTCTGACCAGCAAAAAAACTTTAGTAACGTAGATGCTTTGGGACCCTAAAAACCAACTACCAAGTTGGAGACACTATCACCACATAGGAAGTCACATTAATAGCTCAGTAAAAGAAAAAGAAAAACGCCAGTGGTTACAAAACTGGCCAAAGTGCAGAAACAGAATGAGTTCTTACTTTACTATCTCCACAGGAAGTCTTCCAGAACAGCTCAGCAGTCTCTGAATGAAGCCTTCATTCACAGTCCAGATTTGCTTTGAAGCATTAGGACATCTGAAGTCATCTGCTGGTACCAAATCCTACATTTGGCATATTATACATATCAATAAATCTGGCTTTTTGAATAACAAACCAATATATTTAAATTGTTACCCCCTTATGTTTTTGAGTTTTATTCTTCCAGTCACTTGGCATCTTGACCTTTATTCTACACTTCTTGCTTATGAAGTATTACATATAAATAAATGTTCCCTTTTTTTTAGGTTAAGAGCACAATCTTGAAGGGGAGGGCGAATCGGCATTGGAGCCAGCATGACCCCACACGGACGTAAGTGCCCATTTATCCCAGGATAAGGGGCACTTACGCTGACACAGGTGGCATTCATGCCAGTACCAGTAAGCCACACCACTGTACAGGACTCTGCCACCAGTGCAGCCAAGCTGGAAGCCAAATCGCAGAAGTGGGAGCCCTTGCTGGCAAGTGGGTCCAGGGGACAGAGCTGCCTTTAGGCAGCATCCTATCCCCTTTCGCCCCAGGTACGGCCCCTTGAGTTGCAGCATTGCTACACCACATTTTTTGGTGGTGTAGCCTCGCTGTTTTCTATGGAGCATTTTCCTCATTTTACATTTTAAATTGTTTCATTTTCTCCGCAGCGAGAAGCCTCTGTGGAGACGCCATTGGAGATTTTCATTACATTCAGTGGAACTGGCTGTTCATCTGCATCAGCAGCCCAAGAGTAAAACAAGCTCTATCAATAACACCATGCAATTAAAGACTGATTCTCATAATCAACAGACTTTAAAAAATATTTCACAGTACAGTAAGTCATGATCCTATAAAGCAGTGGTGTCAAACGTGTGGCCCGCAGGCCAGATGCGGCCCCCGGAGGGCTTCTTTCTGGCCCGCGAGGGAGCCAGCCCCCACCCCCCCTCCCGGGCTTCCTGGGGTTGCTCCGGCCCGCGAGCCCAGCCAGCCACCTTCCAACATCCCTTTCTGGGCTCCCCAGAAATTGAAGATTGTGTTGTCTCCCTGCCGGGAGGCAGCGCAATCTTCAGTCCTTTCCCGCCCCAGCCAAGCCCGACGTGGAGCTTGCTTGGGGTGGGGGACTGAAGATCGTGCTGTCTCCTGGCCGGGAGACAGCATGATCTCCAATCCCTCCCATGCGGAGCTTGACTGGGGGTGGGGGGAACTGAAGTTGTTCACTCCTTCCCTGCTACAGCCCAGAGGGACCTGTCTGTGTGTGTGTGAGAGTGAGTGAGTGTGTGAAGTGCCATAAAGTCGCTTCCAACTTATGGCAACCCTATGAATCCATGTCCCCCAAAACATCCTATCCGTAACAGTTTTGCTCAGGTCTTGCAAACTGAGGGCCGTGGCTTGCTTTGTAGAATCAATCCATCTCTTGTTGGGTCTTCTTCTTTTCCTGCTCCCTTCAACTCTTCCTAGCATGATTGTCTTTTCCAGTGACTCTTTGTCTTCTCATAATGTGTCCAAAGTAGGACAGCCTCAGTTTAGTCATTTTAGCTTCTAGGGTCAGTTCCGGCTTGATTTGATCTATAACCAACTGATTTGTTGTTTTTTTACAATCCACTGTATCCGTAACAGTCTCCTCCAACACCCTAAATATGTATTTCCTAAATATGTATTTCCCTCCCTACATTGCACTGCTCAAATTATGCAGCAAGATGAGCAGCTTCCTGCTCACCAAGTGTAAACCTCAGCAGCTGGAGCTCTAGGGCAACTTCTGAGGGTTAGGACTAAGTGAGCAAGATACTGATCTCCTATCCTCAAGCCTCAGCAATCTTGCACAGCTGCTCTATAGGCAGGAAGAACTGCCCAAATGTTAATTCTCCATGCAATTCCTAAAACAAACAAGGGGATGTACTAAAAGGAATGACAGGATTGCCCATTGGAAACAATGGGAGAGGCTTACAGGCCCACTGGAGATAATGGGATTATTACAGCCCAAAAAAGTTGCAAAGAAAATGCGGAACAGATTTTCCATTAAAGTCTCTGAGCCCAAATAGTAGTCACTCAGGGACTGGAATGACAGGTCGCAGAGTGGAATGACAACCTCTGGGTAGCAGAAGCGTTCTGGGACTGGAATGACAGTCCCCAAGTGGAATGACAGCACCTAGAAGTAGCAGAAATGATCTGTGACTAGAATAACAGGTCAGGAGTGGAATGACAGCTACTGGGGAGTAGCAGAAGTGTTTGGGAATGGAATGACAGGTTGCAGAGTGGAATGGCAGCCCCTGGGAGTAGCAGAAGTGTTCTGGGACTGGAATGACAGTCCCAGAATGCTTCTGCTACTCCCAGGGGCTGTCATTCCACTCTGCGACATGTAATTCCAGTCCCAGAGCACAAATTCTGTTCCCAGGCAGCCACCACCCCAGTCCAGATCAAATTTAATGCCAGGGACCAGAGATATAAACTGTAAAGACGACACAGGCAAAGCCAATTAATATTATTTTTTACTTAAAATACAAACATGCTTAAAACAATAAGAAAAATAATATCATTAATTGACTTTGCCTATGTCTTCTATGAAGTCCGTACCTCTGGTACCTGGCACTACATTTTATGGTATTTATTTATTTATTTGGTACACATGGCCCGCCCCAACCTATTGACATTTATGTCATATCCGGCCCTCATAACAAATGACATCAACACCCCCGCTATAAAGAGTACACTGGAATTATACATATCAAGTTGGCAATACCATCAAAGACATCCAAATCTACTGTGCAGTCCAGAAGGAATCTTATCTGTATGAATTTTTATTTCCAGTTTATAGCTTTTTGTAACCTAAAGAAATGATTGTTTCTGTATTTAATGGGAGGAAACAACGGTTGTCTTTAAATGCCAAAGCCTGCACTTGTGAACAATTCAAACA
This sequence comes from Euleptes europaea, assembly GCF_029931775.1. NCBI lineage: Eukaryota > Metazoa > Chordata > Lepidosauria > Squamata > Sphaerodactylidae > Euleptes > Euleptes europaea. The sequence continues at coordinate 93,345,252 of NC_079316.1, read as the reverse complement.
GAATGTATCATATATTTTCTAACATACCAAAGATGTATGATTCATACCAGGGCCCCCCAATGTGGTGCCCGCAGGAACCATGGTGCCTGCTGACACCTTTTCTGGCGCTCGCCAAGTGTTTTTAGGAAGTGAGGCAGGGTTTTTTCCCAGAAAGGGTTCTGAATGGCTATTGGAGATCTGATTGGCTATGTAGATTTTTAAAAATGTTGCTTTTGCAGCAGCTCCCACCACAGCACAAGAATCTTCACTGTGTGAATAAAGTAAAGCTATGGTAATCATTGGTGGATGACTCCACCTCCTGCAGCAGCCATTTTGTGGCAGCCATTTTGAAGCTGTGCCCACCATGCCATGTCAGAATTCCAAAGGTGCCCACAGGCTCAAAAAGGTTGGGGACCCCGATACAAACTAAGAATCTTACATGCTTCAAATGCTGTATACTTTGTACAATCAGCCAGCAACAAAGCAAAGTTTTTATATTCAACTTATAGGCCACAACTAGATGATTTATCACCAAATTCTAAAGCATCAACAACTGCAGATCTGGGAAACACGAGGTATAACAAGGTAAAAAATAAATACAATTGAAATTATATGACCGGAGCTATAGCTTAACAGTACTTCAATAAGGTAAAGGGTAAGTGATGTTAATGTAAAGTTGAGGCTCCTGATATCAAACAAAACCCAATACCCCATACTCAACACAGAAGGCAGTTTAGAGATTTTAAAAACTAGATGAATTACCTGTGGAGTAAAATAATGTGAAAAGCTTTGATCTCCACCAGAGAAAATCCTCTTTACACAATAATATTGTTCACCATCTATAATTAAAATCAGATATGATTAAAACCAAGTAATTTAAATAGACCATTACACTGACATTGGTACTTTAATCACATAGATATAAATGAACTTGAAAAATGCAAGGAGACTATCATCAGATAACTTTGCTAAGAACAAGCCTGTATGCCGGCATTTACCATCACAATCAGAAACCTTCTGTTAGGAGTTACATTGGCAATTATGATTTGGCACTATTACAGAGGTGAATGCATTCAGCAAGAAACTAGATTCCTCTTGTAAAGGAGACACTATTTATTACAGCAGATAGAGCCTCAAAATCTGATGATGATATCTATGAATTGATTCCCTGACTCATAGTAATGACACATTTAACAATGACTCACTGGCTTAATAGGCAAATAGATGCTTGACATATATATGCAGTTACCTGAATCTGGTGGGATCTGGCCACCATAAGGAAGCCAATTTCCTTTTACTGGGAAGGGGCTTTTCCTGTTACTGGTTGATCCTGTGCCTAACTGTCCATTCCCTCCCAGACCGAAAGAATAGATTCTTCCAGTTGAAGGAACAAATGCAGACGTGTGCTGCCTAGGGCAGAGAGAGAAATAATATGACATTCAAAAACAGCCTGAGAATGCTGTGGTACCTACACAGAGCCATTCAAAATACAATATAAACAGAATGCTCAATTTGCCACTGTAAGTTTGGGAGGGCCCTGAGACTCCACCTCCTCAAGATAATGAAGTAGCAGAGCAGTTGAGTAGAGCAGCATGTCTGTGTTCCAGCTAATGCCATAAACAAGACATTCATTCACAGAACAGCACGGCAGTGGCTGGAACTCCGACCATCTAGTCAGCTGTACACGTGCAAATATCAGAGGATGGATGGTTACAAGGAAAAAAATGATGAGCTGCCATTTTCATTCTCTGCCTTTACTTACCTGTAGCCATTACAGGAAATAAATAACTTCAGAGGAAAAAAGATTCAAGACAGTTGCAACAGTTGGAACTTCAAGAGAGAATTATATGGGATCCTATGAACTAGGGATGGGCCAGGGCACAGTGTTAGAGTATCCGCTGCACACACAGAAGGCCCTGGGTTCAATGCCTGGCATCACCAGTTAAAAGGATCAGGCAGTAGGTGATGTGAAGGACCTCCACCTGACGCCCTGGAGAGCCTCTGCCAGTCAGGGCAGACAATCCTGACCTTGACAGACCAATGGTCTGACTCAGTAGAAGGCAGCTTTGTGTATTTTCTGTGCAACTGCAAGCAGAAGGAAATTAGAGGCAAATTTCCCAACTCTTCCCCTTTTCCACACTTGTTCCCCGGTGACCTCCAAATGCCAGTGGGTGAGGGACCAGGAGTGTGTTGTGGACACAATGCCACACAGCCCAGGGGGCTTCAGTGTAGAATGGGAATGGGGTGAAACTGCCCCTCTTGCTCTTACACAAACAAAAAGCTTGCTCCACCCACAGAAGAGGAGAGCCATTTCACCTGATTCCTCCTCTTCATTGAGGCGCCTCATGCCACATGGTGTTTTGTCCACCAGGGCAGCTGCTGTGGGAAGAGGAAAGGCTCACAATTTTTAAGATCCAGACCTGCTTTCTAAAAACACAATCCAGACACAGAAAGCTACTGTACCTGTAGAACGTGTCTGTTTATTTAAATAAGCTCTATACTTTTCTGCTTTCAAAGAAGCATCCTAGGCAGCTATCTGCCAATCCAATTAAGCAGTTTTGAACTGCATTAGGGTCAACCCACTTAAGTTATCCCTTGGGTCCTATAAACCCAGAGTTGTCTAAATCACAGTTCCTTTTCTTTACAGCATATCGCCATGCCCTCTGTGTTAGGGCATGCAACGGGTAAGGATTACTAATGGAGCAACTATTTGTAGCCCCACTCCAAGATAACACTTTACCTTCCACAGGCGATTTGTGTGACCGTGCTCCCCATAAGTTCAAACACCTTTCTTGGGTTTATTTCATGGCCAGTAGAGTTGTGACCCAATTGCCCATAGCCTCCAGCTCCAAACGTAAACACCCCTCCTTGCTAAAAAAAGAGGGGGGTTAGAAGGCAATAGATAGGCGACAAACTTCACATGTTCACAAACTGTCAGTTACAGCTTTAGGGGGAAAAAATACTAAAAGCCTTTCCTAATTAACTGCTCACACAAAGATGTTAATCTTTATACAACAGATACTACACTGATCATCCTCATTACATGAAAGTGTAAAGAACAAAATAGCTCCATAGTACTAAATTTTAAAGTGTCTGAGTAATCTGCAATTAAAAAAAAAAAAAAAACAGAATCATCAGATTGCTCCCTACATCCTTCCCACCTTGGCTGAGGGGTAGGAACGCCAGCAGCAACAGAAGTTCCACGGCCAGCAACCTGGCTCAAGATCAACTGAAGAACCCTGAAAACTTGTCAGGGATGTTCTACGCTGATCCTGCACTGAGCAGTGGGTTGGACTAGATGGCCTGTAAGGCCCCTTCCAGCTCTATGATTCTATGAAGGATAAGTGAAGTCTGCAAACCTCCCCAATTAAGTTTGCAGAAAGTCTGTGAAGAGTGGGCTTGAATTCATATCCATGGTTGTAGGAGTCAGTGGTGGATGAGGAAGGAAGATTTGTCTCTGGCTTGCTGCTGTCATGACAACACAATACAAGACCTGAAAAATCTTACAGATGTTAGGTTCGGGTTCTTGGGGGCTGGTTATTGTCCATGAGGTATTTTGACCCGGATGGACTGTTGTAAGCTTTGCTATACAAGCCACTTTGACATTTGTCTTCAAAGAAAAGGAGGCTCTAAATATTTTCAGTAAATGAACTAATTCTCTTCCAGTGCTGGCTGCAAGCAAAAGACAGGATCATCCTCTTCGCTTGTACCAATATAAAATTATTGGGCAATATTCTTTTATATTAACCTGTCTTCCCCCTTCTCATTTGCCGGAGACCCAGCTGATGGTAGAAGCAATAAATAGCAGCATTGTTGGAGAAAGGCAACAGCCTCGTTTACTACATTTTAACAAGAGGTTAGAAACAGCTTATCTGATCTCGTTATGGTTCTGAATGGATAAATCTAATCTAAGTTTAGGTCAGCATTTTTAAAGAAAGAATCATAGTCAGTACATAATTGAGTTTTTATTTAAAGGCTTATTGCCAGTGAGTAAAGAAAAAGAAGCTGTCCTACATTACTAGTAATATCTGATTGAGAAAAGGAATGGTTTAAAAAAACTGTGTGTGGATATTGTGCTTGATCTTTAAGAGGACTGTTGTTTTCATCTCCAGGTTTTATTTCAAGAATAACTTCAAGAACTGCAGAGGAATATTCAAAAGATCACATAAATTATTTCTACCTGCTACTAGTTAAACAGTTTTAGAAATTAAATAAGAGTTCAAGTTCTTATAATATAAATTACATTTACTGTACAGAAAAAGGGAAACCTGTGGTATTTGTTCATACACAACAGAAACTAAGTAAAAATGTACTTACATTTACATATTCACTTGGAATTTAAAAGAGAGCATATATAGTAAGAGCTGCTTAAAAATGGCAAGTATGTTACACAACCACACACTTAAGCATGGAAAGATAGACCTTAGCCTCTGGCACTACCAAAAAGGATATCCATCACTAAGGGAGCCACTGGCAAAGTTACTGGAGCCATGCATGGAGAGGGAAGAAAAAAATTAATCTTTGTAAGCTAAGGGACCTGGAAGCAATACAAGCTCGAGCTCACCTATCTCTCCCCTCCCCCAACAGTTAGCACTAATTTAATCATTATCTGCCAGCCACTCCAACTAATGTGAGTGCTGTTATAACACAGCAACTTGGGGAAAATACCAGCCACTGAAATGCCAGGTTGCTGATTCACGCTCCCATGTGTTGAACACTAGTATGCAGTGTGGGGGGGGGGGAAGACAGGGGGAAAGTGGCTAAATATAACATGCAACTCGTACTTCTCAAGAAGGCTAATGTGGGGGGAGAGTTCACAACCCATGCCCGCCTTTACAGGGAATGGTATCTGAAGAAAAGACCCACTGGTGAGTAATGGTGGTGGAAATGTTCTTCCTCCCCCTTCTCTATACACAGCTGCTGTTCACCATTATGCCATGTGAGGCAGCTTGGCAGCTTTTGACAACAGCCTTCCTATTTGTGAATGAACACGTAGCCCAGCAGCTTGAACTGTGCAAGTTTCAGCACAGGTGAACACGTCCCTTGCCGCCGCCGCCCGCCCCCCCACTCCATCTATCTCTAATGCCTGACACTAAAGGCTGATAAGAGCTTCGTTTCTAGTACGGTACCTTTGTAAGAGCTGCAGTATGGTCTTCTCCACAAGAGATGTAAACAATTTTGTGAGATCTTAGTGACTTTAGAAGATTAGGAACGTATCTATCTGAAAGTTGCAATAATTCAGTACATGTAAGATACATGTTGAAACAAACTATAGGCAAAACCATTTCAAAATAATCAGCTACTGATCTCATTTTTCAATATCCGTGTTCTCTTATAAGGAACCTTCTCCTATTTTTTGGCTTAAAAGTTAGAATTTCTATGAAACAGTGCAGGACAACTATTTGCTTTTTTGAAAATGCCATTGTAAAAATAAATAAAGCATCCATAGAGCTGCAGGGCCATCAAGTAACAGATCAACAATCTTCAATCTTCACTGCACCGAGAACCACAATTTCCTTCAGCAACTTCCTGTGTTTCAGTGGATCTCCCAGTTAGCATGCAGGAGCAAAGCATCGTTATTTGTCCTTGCTTATTTTTTAAAGACAAACAATTTGCTCATACAAAATAAAGAAACAACACAAAGGAGTATACTGCACTTACCAGTTTCATCGTTAAGACCAAGCTGACCAAATTTGTTGCGTCCCCACCCAAAGACAGCTCCGGAAAGAGAAAGTACAAAGCTATGGGCGCCACCTGCTGCAATTTGGGCAAAAGGTATTCCCAGTAAAGATTTTATCAGCTGTGGAGAAGTCTGCTTTTTAAATTCATAGCCTAAACCTAGTTGACCATGCTTATTCTGTCCCCAGGAAAAAACTTCACTCCCTGTGGAAGAAAAAACAAAGACACATTTAAAATAAAGAATCATAACCATTTCTCATTCTAATAATTATTCCATTATTTTACATCACAAAGTTCAAGCGGCAGCAATAACGAGTGAGCAAATACAGGCATTTCTGAATTTGCAAAAAGACTATGCTGTTGCAAGCTGCAGCTCACCCAAGATGCCTTTTTGCTCAGGGGTTAGTGTTACATGAATAACTCAGCTCTCGCACACTTATAGATATAAAACTGTTAGAAAAGAGGGCAAGCTCTTGCTGGGATGGCACTCTAATCACCCACCCTACTATATCTGAAGAATAAAGACTTCCACTTAAAGCCCATCCCTATGCTACGATTTCTGACAGAAGTAAAATGTCACTGATACAACCCCTTCTCAGTCTGACAGCAAGGAATGAAAGAAACACAATGATGTCCGCACACACCCAAAGTGTGACAGGCAATAAGAGAGAGAGGGGTGTGTGTTACATTCTTATTTGTAAATTTAAAATGAGTTGCAACGACAGCCCAAAAGGTTTGGTTACCTTTGGAGAGTGCAAGTGAATGATAGTAGCCACAGGCAACCTGCACTATTTGGATGTCTGATAAACTTTTAATGTTTCTATGGGAACAAGAAAAGACTGGATCAGTCTTTCAAAGCAAGAAATGAAGGAAAACAAACAGAAATGCATGTTAAGCATTTAAAGACTACGCGGCTAAAGGCATTTTAAGTATTACACAGTACTATCGTAACTTATAACATCATAACATCATTTTAAGTACTACACAGAACCATCATAAGAAGTGCTGCTCTGTAACTTCCAATCTATCGCTTATTAAAGCATGGAGGTCTCCAAAACAAGTTACACATTGTCTGTCTGAAAGAAAACAGCTGAAAATAAAACATATTTATAGCAGAACAAATCACAGAGGAAGGTTTAAGAAGAGTTTACTCTCCTCTATTTGTCCAGATTTCAAAGAAAATATTTGCGACACTCAAGACATTTTGATTCTATCACCATGGGCTGGATCTAGCAGTAATTTTCTGCTGATGTCATTTCCATCAGTAGAAGGAGAGTTTCCTGCTTCCCACCCTCCAGCCACAGTGTACTGTGCTCCCTAAAAATGGTGTTCCTGGGGAACAGAGCCCTCCCGTAACAGCAAGAGTGGCAAATGGGAAGGTCTGCAACAGGAGGGGAAAATCAGTAAAATTGCCTCCCACTTCTGCTGGACGAAAATTACTTAACAGATGCAACTTAACAGAAACATTTCTCCAAGATGAGGCTACAAACACTTAACATAATAGAAGCCAGTTGACAAAGAATACACACATTGGCAAAGTTGACAATGAATATATACATCTTGTAATCCGTTTGGGCACATAGAAAGGTTTGCGTGCATTCAGTGGGACTTCCATCCTTCTACCCATACACACACACATATACATACAAGAGCCCTCCACTCCAACCCAATGGCATACTACAGACTGTGTTTGAAGCAGCTCAAGTGCTGCTTGGCTAAGGGAAAAGAAGGCCCAGTTGAGGACACAAAGATAGTTTATTGGGCAATAATTCCCTGGTCGAGACTTGTTGTCTTTCTTGTAAATTGGAACTATGATTGCCTGTTTCTTAGGAATTAAGCCTGACTCCTTTATTCTCGTAAAGGCCTCTGATAGTACAGGGGCTGACCATTTGATCTTACTGGGGAAAAGATCTGGAGGTAAAAAATCAGGACCGGAGGCCTTTCCCAATTTTTATTTATTGATCAGATTTTCTATCTCTAGTGCAGAAACTTTGGGCCAAAATGGTAAATTCTGGACGCAAAACTGAAACAGAACAACCATTGGGTGTGACTGAGAAAAAAGCTCAGAAAAGAACCCACTTTTGAGAAGAAAGGTCTCCACTGTGGGTTGATGACTCACTTTAGAGATCAGGGACCAAAATCGGTTTGTGTCCTTTTTCCTAGAGGTGTCAATAAGTAGCTCCCTCTCTTTTTGGATATACTTTTTTATTAGTTTTATTAAGTTTCTACATTTTCTTTTAACATGGAGTAACAGTCTCAAGTGCTCATAATTTTCAGAGGACCTAAAATTCCTGCCAGAACTTTGGAGAGCCTTCCTTAACTGATGGCACTCCCAGTCTCACCAGGGATGCTTCCCCTTAAATTGGAAGGGGTACAAGGATCCTTCAAATAGTGGTTTAAAGGCCTCCAAGAGGTCCTCAAATGATTTTAAAGCAATAAGTGGGTCAGGTGCATTAACTATTTCTGGAATTAGCCTCTTAAATAAGTTCAAAGCTAGTAGAGTATCAACCTCCATTCCATGCTGAAGAATCCATTTTCTTGGTATTCCAGAGAAGGTTTTCTGATATGGGGTCAGTTTGGACAGACTTGCTCTCTGGGGATTAGTTGATAATGTCAAAATGAGTGGTAGAATGATCACTCATTAAAAAAGGCTCAACCCATAATCTCCTAACCGCTGAGAATAAATTAAGAGAGACTAAAAAATATCAAATAAACTACATCGATTTTGGGAAATAAAGGTGTAGTCACCACATGCATCTCTTCCTCTCCTGCTATTCAAGATGACCAAGGTATGTCTGCATGACTCAAAGGCGGACATCAAGATTCATTTAACCATTCTTCTACCACCAACTCACAGTAATAAATTCTCAAACCACTTTTGTCCTGTATTTCAGAAGCCACTTTAGTAAGCTGGCAGAGGAAATTGCTTGGGCAGGGGGAGGAAATGGCCTGACAAACGCTCAAAAAACTTTAATATGTATACTCCACTTTGCCAGGTTAGAACTTCTATTTATTGTAATTAAATAATTAAAGGAATTGTCAAAATCAAGAACAAAACCGAGACATTTGTTTTTAAAATCCCTGAACATTATTTTGTAAATTAATGCTCTGCCAACTATGGCATTCAAATATGTATTAATGTACTGTTTTAATACTGCATAAGTAATGAGACTAACTGGTGAAAAACATGCTGCTTATACAACTATACAAGTTATATTTCTCTGCTGGTAACTCCATGCTTCAAGTTCAGAATAGACAATCAAATTACAAACATATACCGTATATACTCATGTATAAACCGACCCGTGTATAAGCCAAGGGTGCCAAATTTCACCCCAAAAACGGGGAAAAATTAGGCACCCGCATATAAGCCGAGGGTCGGCTTACACAATGCCCCTGCCCCAGGTCGCCCTTCCGCCAGGCCTCCCGGGCCCTCCAGACCCACCCCGACCCCAGCGCCACCCCCTCCCGGGCCCTTCACACCCACCCCGACCCCAGCGCCACCCTAGGGGGGAGGGAGAAGAGCCCCTGAACCCCTTACTCACCGGGAGGACGAGGCCCGCTGATCAGCTGGAGGCGGCGACAGGGAAGGCGCACGGGCCGGCAGCAGAGGCAGCCGTGGGGCCCTGCCTGCGTGCAGGAAGGCCCCGCTGACCGCTCCCAGGCTCAGAAAAGGCGCGCGGGCCAGGGGCGGCGGCAGGGTGTGCCTGCATGCAGGAAGGCCCCACTGGCCATTCCCAGGCTGCAGGGAAGGCGTGCGGGCCGGGGGGGGGGCAGCTGCAGGGCCTGCCTGAGCGCAGGAAGGCCCTGCTGGCTGCCCCCAGGCCGCAGGGAAGGCGCGTGGACCGCCAGTGGTGGTCCCCTACCGTATTGACCCGCATATAAGCCAAGTTGGCCCTTTTCAGCCCTTTTTTTGGGCTGAAAAACTCGGCTTATACGTAAGTATATAGGGTACATCTTCTTTCTTACACCTGGTAAAATTAGTTTCAATTCAAAAGGATTCCTAACTTAATTTTGTAAAAATTAATTATATCTATACACTTAAGGTTTAAAAATCTTAGCCTAGTTTTAAATTATTAGGACCCATGCTAGTTCTTTTGTCAGAGTTATGATTAATACAGCATAAGTCAGTAAAACACATGTGTCATTTATAACACAAGCTAGTTCTTAGAAACAGTTTTCTTCTGATAAGAAAAAAGTAATACTTAGCATTTATATAGCTCTTCAGAGTACCCAATGAGTTTCACATACATTCAAGGCCCCCTATGGATACTATTAACAGAAGTTTAAAAGAGACAAGAGATCCAACCATATCTTGTCTAACTGCATCCTGTCATCCTTATGATTATAGTAACATGAACATTAAAGAGTTAAATTTAGATGCTTCTATTCTGGACTGGAGCTAGAATCCACCCTTTGGCCTTTTCTTTCTTATCCCTTTCATTTTCTACATCTGTGTGTTATATTAATTAATAAAATAGCTGTGTTGTTCGTCTACAGTAAGTTAGTACTTCCATTTGATTTTAAATACAGGGACCCTATACAAAAATGACAACCATGCAATGCAGACAAATATTACCCCCATATGGCAGATGGGAGCTAAGGCTGAGAGACAACAGTGTGCTTATGGCCACCTATCATGAACTGGGGGGGGGGGGGGGACACTTCCTACCACTCCTCTGGAATTTACACATGCAGCACATGTTGTATAAAGTGAAACCTGAAATATTTTAAATGTGTACTGATGGCGCAAATACAGCCTTTTGGCAATGTTAAAACAAGCATTCTCCTAAGAGGTGCACATAACCTGATATTATGACTATGATTTACCTGGGCACTCTAATCAATTCTTCGGTTCCAGGCAAGCCAAGCTGTCCATCTACTGCAAAACCCCATGCATAGACTTGTCCCTTGTCATTTAATGCTAATGTGTGGGCTTCTCCACATGAAACAGCTACAATATTTTGAGCATCCAGGGCAACAACCTGCTCTGTAATTACCAAAGAAAAAAGGTTACATAATTTTTGTACTGCAACTGCCAAGGCATTTTCAGAATACTTAAAACAGCCATAACATCACCCCACCACGTAAGAGTAACAGCAAGATTATTACTGGCAAAAACTTGACTTATTGCCTTCAGTGGATAGCTGACTAAAAAAAAGTCAGCTCAACACACTTGCGGCTAAAATAGAACTATGTAAGTATCTGTGAGACAGAAATTTTTTACGCAGAATGCATTTACTCAAAACTGGCAGCTGTTCATTGTATACTGGAACAAGGTCAGAACTAAGGGAAATATAAGAATGAAGGTGGTGTCATGGCTATAAAAATGTTCATTTGTCAATCACATGCTTGATATTTGTGTTACTGCACATCTGTTCTTTGTTTCTTGATATGGATGTAATTTCCCATTTATATAGATTTTGAAAAGCAAAAAAAGTACACCAATAAATGTATTAAACCTCCTTTACTCATCATCAGATATTGCATAACCCAAAAGGCACAATCCTGGAAACCACATTATTATTTCCTGGTGCTCAATGAGGATTAATTATTTTTTTAATTATAGAGAACAACACACACAGAGTTGAGGGCTGAGGAGTCAATACATTTCCTGAGGTAGAATGCATTTTTATGTCTCTAAATTTCTAATACGTTTGTTTCAATACAACTAATGGGTCCTCTGCACCAATGGAAGACAAAAGCACCCACGTTTATACAACCACTGAAAGTTACGTTTCTATTGTCATAATAAATAATTTAAAATATTAAAAAAACTTTCAAGCTTCCTCATGTAGTACACAAACCCTCCAATGACAAAAATGGCAACTGTACTCTGCTTTCATATAGCAGACTTTCTCTAGGTAGCAAAAATAACCAAAGTCCACATTCAAAGCACACCAAAACTGCCATACAAATTTTAAGCATTTTTGCAATTTTACGTATGTGTTAGATAATTCCCTCACGCAGTGTGACAACAAAGTCAAAAAGGACATCTGTTTATCTTCTTGAAGCTCTACTAATTATGGAAACACTTCAGTAATCTAGGCAAAAGTTTCTGCAGTACTCATTCCATGAACTACCCTGAGACAATTCATGTGACCATTTTATGGAGCAAAGCTATCTCAAGTTTTATTTTGGTCACTACCACTGGTATTGTGCATGTTTCAATACATATGAGTATTGCTTCACATGTAAGATTTTGTACTTGTGAACAGGTACACATGTACATTTAAAATAAGAATTACCTTAGCCAAAAATGATGCTACTGTACATCAATTGTGGCTTGTCAATTCAAAACTCACTGTGCTACTGAATGAGAAAGATTTTAAACTGAGATATTTTGTAGGGGGAACAGTTCAAATACACAAGGATCCTTCATACCTATATAAGTACAAAACTTCTCATATAGAGCAGTTCTCGCATGTATCAACTGGGACTTGCCATCTCTCAACTTAAACAACATTTCAAAAAGATTTGAAGGACACAGGCTGCCACACTGTAAGTTCTCTCTAAAGTGTGTGAATATGGCAGGCCACACAAGATCTAGATAAGTTTTTTTTTATATGAGCTACTTTCTAAAGCTTTAAGCTTCATGATTTTTGAAAATCAGTTTTAAGGAAGCAGTATTAATCACAAGCACTGTTAATTACTCTGATGCATCAAATTAAATATATTAACTTAAGCAAATACAACTGTCACCCTCTATCATACACACGCATCCATCACACCTAAATACACATAATATCCACCAGGCACTGCATTTAACTTACCTGGTCTTTTTCTGGATTTTTCATGTCCTAATTGTCCTAAATCATTACATCCACATGTATACACAGTCCCATCATCCAAAACAAATACAGTGTGCCTTAGTCCACAGCCTACATCTTGAATCTTTTTGTTTATGAAGAAGTGACATCTTCTGGGTTCAAGTACAACCTCTTCATCGATGCCCCCCAGTCCAAGCTGTCCAAATGAGGCATTTCCCCAACACAACATGTTGCCACTCCTCTCAATGATCATCAAGGCTTGGTGCTCAAAGGTATTCTTTCAGCATCACTGTTGCAAGGAGAAAAACAAACTAAGTCAGGACCAGAATTCAGGAGGGTTACTATTTTACAGAAGAATTCACAACTTTCAGCTCTCATAATTATTTTGACTGGCCCAAATAAAAAACTGTGGTAAAATGGTCAGTTTTCTTTGTAAGGCTGGTAGCTCTAAGACTGCTGAAAAATTATACTTTAAAAATTTGATTTCTGTATATCTTCTAGCTTTGAAGAACTTCCCTGCTTCTTTTGATATATGTAGAGCTCAAAGCAGCCAACATCTGTTAACTATGTAGTTGTTACATTTTCCCATCCCCATTGCTTTGGGGATAACGTATCATGTGAACCATTTACTGAACCAGTCAGGATGGCAGTATAGCAAGCCAAGAATTTAAAAGAGTATTGATTTATTCAGATATTGACCTGAATAAAAATTTACCACGGCACATTTTAAATGTACTGGGTGGTCAGCTTGTTCCTTAGTTATGGAAGCAAGGTATTTTGAATATCCTCGGTTCAAATCACTGATCGTACCAGGGGACTTCAATATCCATGCCAAGGAGACCCTGCCAGGGCCTGCTAAGGATTTTTTAATCTCTTTGACTGCCTGTGTTAGCCAGAATCTGGAAAACGCAGGCAAAATCCGCAGGGAGAGCGAGGCAACCTCTGACAAGCAGAAAAAGCATGCATAATCAAAAGAAAGCCCCGAAGCAGCTGGCAAGGGTGACCTCAGGGAAAACATCCCTGCATAAAAGGCCAAAGTTACTTGGATAAATTATTAGGGATTGTGGTCTACACTAACATGTATAGTTTGCTGAAACTAAGATCATACTATGTAATTTCTGAATCACTGAATGTGTCTTGTTAATACGTATGCTTTGCTTCAGTTCTGATTTTAGACTTCTGGTTGGCTCTATTGCACTGTTTACTGAATGACCCATCCTGTCAATTGTATTAACCCACTCTGTGTAATCCGCCTTGCGTCTGAGTGAGAAAGGTGGACAAAAATAAATAAAAAAATTCTTGGAGGATCAGGAGTCAATCTGCAGAATATTATCTCCAAATCAGCAACAGAGTTTAAGATGCTCCTATGGTAACTGACTTTACAAAGAAAGAATGTAGTTTTATTGACATTACGTTCTTTGTCACTGAGACTCTAAAAGCAGCATCTACAAAAATTTTAATGGCATATGTAGTTTTGAGATACTGTTAACAAGGGGAAAAGTTGAATATATTTTAGACTGGGTTCTGTATTTCTGATTTTAAATGCAAATTTCAGTACTTTATTTTAAATTATACATATGAAGGATCGTCATAGCAATTCCTTTCTAGTATTTTTATATGTATTCCATGAAACACTGTACTTTTTAGGAGTTTTTTGTGATGTTTCTGAGTCTTCCTGGACAGATCACGATGGGTAGTCTGTCAATAGCAGTAGAAAAGAGCAAGAGTCCAGTAGCACCTTGAAGAGTAACAAAATTTCTGGCAGGGGATGAGTTTTTGTGAGCCAGAGCTCACTCCTTCAGATACAGCTAGAATATAAGTCCATCTATCCTTAAGTAGAGAAGAGTGAATTAGACATACAATGGCAATGTAAATGTCAAAAGCAGGTAAATGACATTAGCAGGTGTGATTGGATTAGGTGTCATATGCAGAGTAGGCGCAGAGAAATTAGCATTGGTAATGAGACAGGAATCCCAGATCTCTATTCAATCCAGGAGAATGCATTTTCTTGAGCTTCATTATTAGTAAAGCATATAAGGCTCTTGAAATGCTTTTTCTTCTAGACATTGGAGAATTATTGCTCCTAATGGGATATACATTTACTTGTGTTTTTTAAACAAAGCCTTTGATTCATTCTGAATGATAAACACCACACAGAAAGAAATCACTGTATGTTCACAGTTAATTTTTCACGAGTCAATTAGTCACATTTCAGGGAGCATCTGTCCACTCTAGACTAGCTGGATGGCTGAGAGGTGAGAGGCTGTTGTCCCAGCTTTTACCTCAATAGTCAGATGCCTCTAATAACATGAAGTGTATTGACATAATCTGCAGAACTACTTAAGGCTTTTAGTATTCTCATGAATACTGGGTCTTAAAGCCATTCTGCATTGTTACAGTGGCCTGGAAGCATGGGCACTGGATGTACCAGAAATATTTCTACTGCACTGTGGCACAAAGGAGACACATACTTCCTTAGAGGAGTATCCACACCTAATGTCTTGGCTATCACCATGAGAGACAGCTTTGAGATGTAGGGTGGAGTTTAGATGCAGAGTGTGGGAACATGCACAGAGACAGAAATACGAGAGCAACACACCCTGTCTTTTCAGTCTCATTGGGGAAATCCATCAACCTATGCCTGATCTGCCTGCTGGGCAGGGTCAGCCCTGCCACCATCCTATGAAGGTATGAAGAGTTAAGCGCAAGACTGCTTAGGAACAGAATCAGCAGGAAAACTTAACAGGATATAATTTGTATTCTGCTACAGATCACAGAAACTATGCAGGGTCGGCCTTGGTGAGTATTGAGATGGAAGACTACCAAGGAATTCCAGGGTCACTATGCAGAGGAAGGCACTGGTAAACCACCTCTGTTATAGCCCAATCCTAATGAGGGGGGCGAACCAGTTTAGGAGCCGGCATAACCCCAGTGCCAGCATTAGTGCCAGTTGCGCCAGCTTAACTTGCACTAACGCTGGCACAGGGCTACTTATGCCAGCTCTGGGGAGCAGTGTGAGCTGCCAACACAGCCTCGCCAGCAGCGTTTTCCTGGTGCAGGGCTCGCGCCAACATAAAAAAAGTGATGGTTCCAGAGTCAGAGTTGGCTTTAATCAGCTCCCAAAGTATTTTTGGTTCAGGAACTCCCCCTTTAGCTGGCGCCGAATTACGCCGGCAAAAAGGCAGGCGTAGCCCCATGAAACCCTACGGAGGAGTTTCATGGGGTTTTGTTAAAATTATCTTTTCGCCTTCCTTTTTTGGGCTGGGAAGCCACTTCTTAACCACCATCCCCTTAGGATTGCAGTTAGCCTCTTGCCTTGAAAACCCTACAGGGTCCATGAGTTGGCTGTGATGCGACAGCACTTTACACATATATACACACACACACACACATGAGGCTACCATGGCACAGCACAAGGGATATTAGGTTTCAAGTCACCTAGTGTGTTCAGATGTCACAAATATGTTCCAATGAGTAAACCTTAGTTCATAATTCCCATTATGTTATTACAAGCTGTTTTATTTTAAACCAGGATGTATTCGGTCTTGGCTCTACAGGTGAGGATAGGGCCAAGTGAGCAAATAAACTGAATAGTTTCCAGCCTCATTCTTGCCAAGTTTGTTTCTGACACCTGAATGCAGTCACTGTTCTAATCAGACACAATACTGTCAATCAAGTTAAATTTCTCCGTATTAGAAGAGAAAGCTAACACAGAGATGCAGGCCATAATTAGACGAGGAATAGAGAATATCATACTGATCATGCTGATATCATACTGCCCTTGTAGAAATCTATGGTGAGACCACACTTGGAATACTGTGTACAGTTCTGGTCACCACACCTAAAAAAGGATATTGCAGAGCTTGAGAGGTTGCAGAAAAGAGCAACCAAAATGATCAGGGGGCTAGAGCAACTGCCCTATGAGGAGCGGTTAAAACACTTAGGGCTGTTTAGCTTGGCGGATAAGGGAGACACGATAGAGGTCTATACAATTATGCATGGTTTGGAGAGAGAGGACAGGGAGAAGCTTGTCTCCATCTCCCATAATACTAGAAAGCGGGGTCATCTGCTGAAGCTGGAGGGTGAGAGATTCAAAACTGATAAAAAGGAAGAATTTCTTCACACAACACATAGTTAAATGGTGGAACTCCCTGCTCCAGGATGTGGTGATGGCTGCCAACTTGGAAGGCTTTAAGAGGTGAGTGGACATGTTCATGGAGGAGAGGGGTATTCATGGCTACTAGTTAAAATGGATACTAGTCATGATGCATACCTATTCTCTCCATGATCAGAGGAGCATGCTGAGAAGCGTGCTGTGAAACACAGGTCGGATGGTTCTGCTGCAGTTGTCTTGTTTGTGGGCTTCCTAGAGGCACCTGGTTCACCACTGTGTGAACAGATTGCTGGACTTGATGGGCCTTGGTCTGATCCAGCATGGCTTTTCTTATGTTCTTAAAATATACCAGAAATCCTAGAGTGCGGGGGCCAGACCCAGGTTTCTAATTTTTTCCACAGATCTTCACATTGCTAAAACAACCCCAAAGACTATTTTCATATCAAATCTGTGCACACTTGCTTGGAAATTAATGCCTACAGAGTTCAATGGAACTTAGTCCCAGGTTACTCTACAAGACTGCAGCATTAGTCTGAAACAGATAAATATATTGTACCACATTTAGGCCACACTCAGGATACCATGAGCTGGAGCATATTCCTCAAAGTAGCTTTCACATATTCATGTCAGTGGCAAGTTTATACCTGTGTTAGAAGCACATAAAAAGCACAGTAAGTTTAAGATTTATATTTTCATTTAAGTGGAAATGTGCTGAGAAAAAAATACAGAAAAGAAATGTGTGGTACAATTATGGCTATTTGCAGAGCATCAGACTAGGGGCATAAACACACCACAGCACCCCACCAAGTCTTACTATGTTCTTCTCATGGTTAGATGTGCCAAACAGCACATTATAAAACTCTCAGCACACCTAACCACATTCCACATAATGCACATTCTTTTCTCATTATCCATTCATTGCATTTCTACAAACAAGAATAGTTTGCCATGGTATAACAGAGCAGTGCAAAATTCATCCAAGACTTCAGAGGAAGATTCTATTTCCATGTAGCTTAATTAAGATTTTCTTGTAGCATCATACTCAAGAACTCCAGAAAGCACTTCTATACAGACCTAGAGCTTTCCAGAAGCACGGCAAACTTTCCTTTCACTTTCCATTGTGAATCACTGCTACTACATCACTGAATTACAAGCATAGCAATGCATTTTATTCAGGCTGAAACCTACTAAACTCTTAATCTATGTCTGTTTCACAGAATAAACACACATAGAACTCAGATTATAGTAAATATCAAGGCCCATTCTGGCACAACTTTGAGACCCACACATCACAATGCATGGCACAATGCCATTAAGAGGTTTATACCCAAAGCGATTTCACTGAAATGTAGAAAAAGTCAGTCACAGTTTCACAATGGCGAGAAACTACACCTGTAACCATTCAATAAACAACAACTCCCTTGGCAATGGATGCCAAAATCTAAGGACCAGTATAATGTCAATTCTTTAAAAACTAAGATCCCAAAGGGAATGGATATACTTCAGTTCCACTAGCTTTAAATGACAACTGTTATAACGTGTTTTGTATTTACTGCCCAAGAATGTGAAAATACACTCTGTCTACTTCAATATTGAATATACCAGGGCTTGACAAATCCCAGCCACCCGGTCACAATGGCACCTAGAAATTTCATAGTGATGCCATATATTTTTTGTGGTAGAAACAATTCAAAAATATAGTCATAAAGAATCGGGTGGAATATGAGACTGCCTCTTAAATATTTGGGCTGGCTTCCGAAGCTAAAGAAACTTTGTCAATACCTGGAATACATTAAAAAGGCATTCTGGTTATCTTAACGACTAAAAATGATCCAACACACAAACAGCCACACAAAGGTCACAGAACCATAGGGCTGGAAGTGACCACCAGGGTCATCTAGTCCAACCCCCTGCACAATGCAGAATATTCACAACTATCTCCCCCACCCCTAGTGACCCCTACTCCACGCTCAGAAGATGGAAAAAAACCCTCCAGGATCCCTGGCCAATCTAGCCTGGGGGAAAATTGCTTCCTGACCCCAAAGTGGTGATCGGCAGTACCCTGGGCATGCAAGAAAGGGCCACGAGAGCCAAACACTGATGCAAACCTTCCTGCCCTCCCTCTCATGATCTGCCTAAGGTCATAAAATCAGCATTGCTGATAGATGGCCATCTAGCCTCTGCTTAAAAACCTCCAAAGGAGAGAGCTCTCCCCCCCCTCCGAGGAAGCCTGTTCCACTGTCAGGACAAAGAACTAAGTTCCAATACAATTTTTAAGAAATGGCCATACCTTTCCTTTGAAATTCTTCTTCCTTGTTCTAGAATATATCTACTTATATCCACAATTTCAATTAGACAATTTCAAATGACCACAGCTCTACCTGTTGTACCTGTTTACCAATTAATACTGTCTAACCACACTGAGATGTTGCTATTCATGCACCATATTTCACCCTGTGGGCCATGCCACATATTATTTTTGTCAATATTCCAGGGAAGAAAAAGCTTGTTTTGGAACGTGCACCCAATGCCACCAGTGTTTTGTGGCCGTGCGCACATACATATCAGGGAGCTACTGTGCATATTACATGAAGCTCCCTGATCCATTTATAAGGGCCACTCTGCTACAAAGAACACATTACAAAATTCACACTTTTCCCAACATGTCAAGATTGATTCTGGGTAGGGAAAGGCCACATAAAACCCCTTTAGACAATAAGACCTCTGACTGGAACCATGCCATTTCTATGTAAATTAGAGGGTATCATAATACATTGTGCTAAGTAAATGTTACATAGAACTAGGGATTGCTGCATTAACATTCTTTAACTCTGTAAAACACACTCGACCTCCCTTACTATCAGAACATAATACAACAGTCAAACATAATGTCTTCCAATAATGTTTAATATGACATCCCTGTAAAGCCATATTGGACAATACAGAATTAAGTACAAAATATGCCCCTCAGGTGAAATTTTGATGGGAGTATGAACAGCAGGCATAGGGGGGAGTGTTCTTTGGTTTTAATCTGTTATGTTTTAATTATGAGATGAAAGCAACCTTAGGCGAAGTGGAAAGATGGGGTATATTTTAATAAATAATAAATAAACTCATCTTATAACATCTTAAGGAAGATTAGGAAAATAATTATATTTACATGTTATTTATAACATTTTAACCGTGCTCTTCTACAAGCTCAGAGCAGCTAATATTATAAGATTTTTAAAAGATCACAAACAGAAATAACCATGAATAAAACCTGATTATATTCAACATATTAAAACATCAAAAGGTATCACCTCCATAGCAGCCTCAAGAAGACAGATTTACCTATTTTTGGCCACTCACATACAAACAGCAGGGCTCAAATCAGTACCAGCAAACAGCCCTGTAGGTGCAAGAAGGCTCAGGAGGGTTTAGTGAATTTCTTTGGGGGTGCTGCTTCACAAGTGGGGGGCTGCCACACAAATCTCCAGGGAAACGGGCAAAGGAGCGCATGGAAGAGGCCCACAGGCCCCCATCAGGAGAGGCGATTCCCTCAGATCTTAATACCACAGCATCTTCATGCTAAGGAAAGCCGCTGCAAAAATCAGCTTTGGAAAAAGAAATGGGGATTGGGGCTGCAGTCTGAATTAAACCCACTAAACATGACGGAACTTACTTCTGAGGAAACAATTTGACTGCATGGCTCATAAAGTGGCCAAGCCTTGGCTGGGCAGCAGAGATTAAAAGGGGCCTGCAGGCAGGTTGGCCCTCTCAGAGATAGTCCAAGCCCTGAATTATAAAATTTTCATTTAAAGAAAGAAAGCCTTTAGTGCTTTTACTAGAAAAGGGGCCTTCGGGCTCGCAGGGTATAACTTATGAGGCATTCTTATTAATTGAGATGTGCAACAAGAGATGTGCAACCAGATTTCCTACTTTAAAAAAAAAACTTGGGCAGCTGCTATTGTGCTGCCAGAGGCACTGGAAAGGGAGGATATGCAATCTTTTCCCGCACATTATTTTCCACATCCAAATCTCTCCCCCTCCAGGCAGGGGGGGGGGGGAAACGCAGGTTCAAAATACACCCTTCAATCACTTTACAGGGAAATTTTGCTCGACAGCAATGAAAATTCAACACCACAGAACAGTCTCTTAGCCCAATTGGCAGAAGAGTCTCGGTTGTTATTTCTTTTTTAAAGTGTTATAAGACTCGGACTGTAATTCTTTGTTTGTAAGAATATTTTAGTCCATGTTTATGGTTTGGGCTGTTACCGCACTAGGTATTCCCAGTGATGTATTAAGAGTTTGAAAATGTTATAAAAAATACTGTTAGCACTTTCTATGTATTCCCAGCGATGTATTAAGAGTTTGAAAACGTTATAAAAAATACTGTTCGCACTTTGTTTGGCCCCTTTATTAGCTGCGAAGACGTCTTCCAACCATTTTTTGGCCGTGGCATCCAAAAACCCTTTTAAAGCAATGTTTCTTATAACATTTTCAAACTCTTAATACATTGCTGGGAATACAAAGTGCGGTAACCCCCTTTGTATTCTCACCAATGTATTAAGAGTTTGAGATTGTTATAAAAAACACTGTTCGCACTTCGTTTGGCCCCTTTATTAGCTGCGAAGACGTCTTCCAACCATTTTTTAGCCATGGCATCCAAAAACCCTTTTAAAGCAATGTTTCTTATAACATTTTCAAACTCTTAATACGATGCTGGGAACACAGAGCGCGGTCAGCCCCTTTGTATTCCCACCGATGTATTAAGAGTTTGAAACTGTTATAACAAACACTGTTCGCACTTCGTTTGGCCCCTTTAGCTGCGAAGACGTCTTCCAACCATTTTTTAGCCGTGGCATCCAAAAAACCCTTTTAAAGCGACGTTTTTTTATAACATTTTCAAACTCTTAATACATTGTTGGGAACACAGAGCGCGGTAACCCCCTTTGTATTCCCACCAATGTATTAAGAGTTTGAAATTGTTATAAAAAACACTGTTCGCACTTCGTTTGGCCCCTTTATTAGCTGCGAAGACGTCTTCCAACCATTTTTTAGCCGTGGCATCCAAAAAACCCTTTTAGAGCGACGTTTTTTTATAACATTTTCAAACTCTTAAGACATCGCTGGGATTACCTGGTGCGGTAACAGCCTTTATCTGGCTAAGGGCCGTAAATAATCTATCCATCCATCCATCTATCCATCTACCTACGTACCTACATGCGAAATATTGTCGAAGGCTTTCACGGTCAGAGTTCATTGGTTCTTGTAGGTTATCCGGGCTGTGTAACCAAGACCACGGTCACACAGCCCGGATAACCTACAAGAACCAATATCGACATGCGGTTGGGCCTCCAGAGGAGAAGCCTGCCTCCTAGAGCTCTGGCCAAGGACTACAAACCCATTAGGATCACCGACGAGCAGGGCTAAGAGGCTTAGGCGTTCGTACTCGACCACAGTTCACAGCGGCACAATTTTAAGAAACAAAATGCAACGACACGCCGCCCCGTCCCGCTCCACGGAGACGCTGCTCCGCACCGAGGCCCTTTCCTAGGCCCTGGGGCCTGCGGGCAGGACTTCTTGGCCAAAGAACTCTCCACGGAGCCTCGCCTTCCCCCCCCCCCCAAGGCCCCCACCACCGGGCCCGGGAGGCGCCTCGCCCCGCCCCCCCCCGCCCACTGGGGCCGTTAGAAGCCCAACTGTCAGCTCGAAGCCCAACTGTCAGCCGAGCAAGCGAGCCCCCTCGGCCTCGAGGCCCCCAAGCGCAACAGGGAGGCGAGGCCACGCCGGCCGGCCAGCCCCAGCCCCTCCCCTCACGAAACCGCCTCTCCGGCCAGGCCCCGGCTTCCGTCCCGAGCCAGCCCGGCCGCCCTCCGGCCTTTCCTCCCCCGGGACCCGGCCCGCGAAGCCCCCCCCCCCGCCACCCCGCGCCGCCGAGCAGGACTCACCGAGGCTCGGCGTCCCTCCGAGCGGGCAGGCTGGCGCCGGCGGTCCGCGCTGCCACCACCAGGCCCAGCCGCGCCGGCCTCAGCTCCCGCAGCGCGCAGGCGCCGCGACGCCGGCGACGCCCCTTGCGCGGGGGGGGGGAGGCGGTTCCCGGCTCGGCCCTGCTGCTTTCGGAGGACAGAGGCGGGAGGAGGTTTCGGTCCCCCTAGTGCTGAGGTCGCTACGTTATTGGCAGGAAATAGTGAAGCTGTTGCTAAAAGTTAAAAGAGAAAGGGCCAAAGCTGAACATCAGGAAAACAAAAGTAATGACTGCAGGGGAGTTACACAACTTTATGGCTGGCAATGAGGAAATTGAAATTGTTCAAGACTTTTCTATTCCTTGGCTCCACCATCAACCAAAAGGGAGTCTGCAGCCAAGAAATCAGAAGGAGATTGAGACTGGGAAGGGCAGCCATGAAGGAGCCAGAAAATATTTTGAAGTGTAAGGATGTGTCACTGGCCACCAAGACTAGATTAATTCATGCCATCGTATTCCCTATTACTATGTATGGGTGTGAAAGCTGGACAGTGAAGAAAGCTGATAGGAAGAAAATAGATTCCTTTGAAATGTGGTGTTGGAAGAGAGTGTTACGGATACCCTGGACTGCCAAAAAAACAAATAAATGGGTTATAGATCAAAACAAGCCTGAACTGACCCTAGAAGCTAAAATGACTAAGCTGCGGCTGTCATACTTTGGACATATTATGAGAAGACAAGAGTCACCGGAAAAGACAGTCATGCTAGGAAAAGTTGAGGGCAGCAGGAAAAGAGGAAGGCCCAACAAGAGATGGATGGACTCAATAAAGGAAGCCACAGCCTTCAATTTGCAAGATCTGAGCAGGGCTGTCAAAGATAGGACTTTTTGGAGGACTTTCATTCATAGGGTCGCTATGAGTCGGAAGCGACTTGACGGCACTTCACACACACAGAGCAGTTTGCCCCTTGAGCGAGAACCTTCGGGAAGATTGTGCGGGTTTAAAACCAGCGATCCCCTCGCTCCGTAGATCCACCCAGCTGAACGCTGCGCAGAACCAGGTTTCGATTGTGTGGGGGGGGTTTGACGCACCAGGGGCCTCTCCGTAGGGTTGCCAGGTCCCTCTCCGCCACCGGCGGGAGATTCTGGGGGTGGAGCCTGAGGAGGGCGGGGTTTGGAGAGGGGAGGGGCTTCAATGCCATAGAGTTCAATTGCCAAAGCGGCCATTTTTTTTCTCCCGGTGGAGATCAGTTGAAGTAGCGGTAGATCTCCTGCTACTACCTGGCAGTTGTCTTGTCTTTTGGAGACCTACAGAGAAGTAACTCTGGTCCATTACGAGACGGCACCTATTATGGTTCACATCTTTATTATTTCCTGTTGAACTTGTAGTTGATGAAGCCCATAGCGAAACATGGTTGAAAGATCTAGACGACATGTCCTGGAACATCTTCTATAGCTATGGAGTTATTGCCAGTTGTTTTCCAGCTTTACTATTGATTTCTATTGAGAAAGATATTTTTATTAAGAAATTTCAACATATTTTAAAAAAACCTTACCTGTTGGATTGTAACCTATAACATTGTGATTACTTGTTTGCTGGAACAACTTTTTCGTCTACATTGTGCATATCCTATTGTATATATTGTACATATTTATTTGCTTTTTGTCACTTCATGAGCACTTTTTTAACACTTTATATAAAATTTGCATTTATATTTGTGTGCTGTTCTTGTTTACCCATACCTACTTTACAGCACAGAGCCTTCTTTTTTGTTGGGCTACCTGGCAGTTGGCAACCCTACCTCTCCAGGATATCCGTTCCCCCTCCCTTTCATTTTTTTTCCTCGAGCTACTCTGTGAAGAGTGGGAGGTACTCTGATGAGGCTATGTGACAGGATTGCCGCTGGATTAAAGGAATTTTAAACCACTGAATTAACTATAGACATTAATCTATTAATTAAGAAAAGATTAAGTGTAAGGATGTGTCACCGGCCACCAAGATCAGGTTAATTCATGCCATCCTTTTCCCTATTACTACGTATGGGTGTGAGAGCTGGACAATGAAGAAAGCTGATAGGAAGAAAGTAGATTCCTTTGAAATGTGGTGTTGGAGGAGAGTGTTGCGGATACCCTGGACCACCAAAAAAAACAAATCAGTGGTTTTTAGATCAAATCAAGCCTGAACTGACTCTAGAAGCTAAAATGACTAAAGTGAGGCTGTCGTACTTAGGACATATTATGAGAAGACGAGTCACTGGAAAAGACAATCATGCTAGGAAAAGTTGAAGGCAGCAGGAAAAGAGGAAGGCCCAACAAGAGATGGATTGACTCTATAAAGGAAGCCACGGCCCTCAGTTTGCAAGATCTGAGCAAGGCTGTTAGGGATAGGACACTTTGGAGGACATTAATTCATAGGGTCGCCATAAGTCGGAAACGACTTGACGGCACTTCACACACACACACATTAATCTATGAGTGGAAGCGCGGTGTTTGGAGCGGTGGCCTCTGATCTGGAGAACCTGGCTTGATTCCCCACTCCTCCACATGAGCGGCAATGGCTAATGCAGTGAACTGGGTTGGTTTCCCCACTCCTACATGTGAAGCCAGCTGGGTGACCTTGGGCCAGTCACAGCTCTCTAAGTCCCACCTACCTCACAGGTTTGAGTCTCCCTTAAGTGGTAGAGAAAGTCGGCATATAAAAACCAACTCTTCTTCTGAAGAAAGAACACAAGAAGGAATCAGAAAGTCAATGGCACCCAAATAACTCACACCATTTATTCCAGCATAAACTCTCCTGTAATGAAGTGAGCTCTGACTCTGGAAAGTTGGTGCTGGAATAAATGTTGGCCTTCAAGGTGTTGCTAGCTGACTAACAGACTAACATGGATAATTCTGCGGAATGCTTCTTTGAACTTGGTATTGCAAGATGCGTTGCTCATGTATTTTGTTACAAGAAGGAATGCTTCTTTTAACTAAACAGTTAATGCATTCCTTCCTGTGTGGAAAAAAAATATGCATACTCAGGATGCATTACAAGCTATGGCCAATTCCACATAATGCAACACAAGACATGAAGGGTAGCTTTGGTAACTCAAAGGGCTATGGCAGCGTCAGCCACAGTTTGGAAGAGGAAGTGAATGTGGGGGGGGGGGAGACTTGACAGTGTTGTTGTGACCCAATTATCCGTAGGGTCCAATGAAAGACAATTGAGAGGAGGTTGGATAAACTAACAACTATTTGATCAAAGAACAGAAGCTGGGTGCGCAGGCTCCAACCCAAACACAGGCGGGAGACTGTACCACCCCCTCAAGAGACAAGCAGTTAGGTTTATAACTTTCAGGCAACTACGTTCTTTAATAAAGATACTTTTGCGAACATGCGATGCTTCATTATTCATTGTTCTGCATTTGCGATACATATTTCAGCAGTCAGCAATTCCCGCGCGCAAGCGTGTCTAGCTTATCAATTTCACTAGCTGGTAACACAGTGTGCTATATTCAGATAAGAGAGTTCTATGCGTTCCCAAACAGGAAAGGAGGGAGGGAGAACTCCAGTGCTGGAGAGGGGGGTCTGTTGCGTGGGTCTTGTGTGTGTGTTACTGCTTTCAGGTACTCTGAGGAAGGAGGGGGTTGGTGCTTGCGTGTCTGCTCATATCCGTGTATATGTGAATGCTGGGGATCATTCATGGGCACTTCAACAGCACTGTGAGGAGAAGGGAGGGCAGGAGCCGGGGGGGGGGGATGGAAAGAGAGACAGCGGGGTAACTTTCCCCTCCTCTTCAAGTCTTTGTGATTTTTCTTTTTGCTGGTTATCAGTTCTTCCCCAAGCTCAGTACAAGGTGATCGTTCTTAACATCATGACACGGGACCCACATATCTTAAGGACTGCCTCTCCCTGCGTAAACGCCTGCAGCGAGTATGCTGTCCTGACCAGCTGTTTGTGCTGCGTCCCAGAGTGATGAAAACATGGTCAGCCATCTCCTAGGCCTTTTCAGTGGTGGCCCTGACTCTATGGTGTGGCCTACCAAAAGAGGTCAAGAGTTTGGTTACTTTGAAAGCCTTCATCAAGATGTCCCAAGCCATTCTGTTTAGGAGGATTTTTGACGGTTGATATTTTGATTTATTATTAATAGAGCTGATATTGTATCAAAATAAAACTTTACTTGACTTGATTTATTATTAATCTGTTTGATTGCTGATTTTATTGTGAACAACCTTGGCTCCCCTTTGTGAGGTGGGTCAAAGCAGATTATAAATCGCTGTGTAAAAATAAATGCCACAAATTTGCAAGAAACCAGAATAACAGCACAGTGTGCTGTTGCTCTTAAAGTGTTTAGGACCAATTTCGTTTTAATTTTGAAGGAAATATTATGGAAGCGCACCAATTACAGAAAGCTCTATTCTCCAGTAGATGCATGAATCTACAAATTGACTGCTGCATTTGTGAGTCTATTAATTTCTCCCTTTCCATTGAAGGGGGAAAAACAAATGGTTGTTTCTCACTTAACCTCCTCAATGTGGTTTGCATTTTGCCATTAATTTCTTACAGTGGTTTCACTATAAAATATATATTTTACTGTAGCATATGTCAACTGTTCCTTTTTTTGTTTCCCTTCTTGCCTGGCTCAGTATGAGAACATCTAGCAAAATCGGGCAAAAAGTCCTCATGGGAAGACTACAAGGATTTGAAAGTTAAATCAAAACCAACCTTTGAGTCACACTGGTGCCAGTGTGGCTTCCAATGTGTGTGGATATGATAATGTCAGTTCTGTGGCATGGCCCGCCTTCAGCCCTAGTTCTGCAATTTTCCTCACTGTCTGATCTGTCAGTTACAGAAATGCATTTGGACCCTTTTCACATTTTCTAACCCAAGAAGAGAAAGAAGTGCATGTTGTTTTCTGAACCAAGTAACAATGCAGTGATAGGGATTGTGGGCCATAGTAGTCCCACAGTTTACAAGTATTGTGGAGCAATATCAGAAATTACCATGGTAACTCCCCAGAGTTTCTATACAGGTGTTCTAGAATGGTGACATTTGCAGGAGGGCCCTGCAGAAGTACGCTCACTACAGCAATTTTTTGGTAAAGGATAAATCCATATGTTCTAAGCAGAACACTTGTTTTAAAGATAAAGCCTGGAATGTATCACGAGATATAATCATGATCCAGATGTAAAGAACAATGCTGCTTGGTTGCAGGGTGCAGGACTTCCGTGACACTACTGAGAAACCGAAGCCCTACCATGAAGCAAGGTGAATCTGCAGCATCAAACACTAGATCTGGACCAAAAAACAAAAGTCATGCCACACCTTTTATTAAGAACAACTAAAACAACACAACACAACGTGCAAGCTTTCAAGTTCCTCAGAACCCTCTATCAAGCTGGAGCATTAAAAAACACAAAGGGAGTGGCGAGAAGAAGGGAGCTTTCAGCTCATGATCTTAAGACCGCTTTGGCTGCAGTCCTAACCAGACTTGCCTGATGTGTGTGTGTAAAGTGCTATCAAGTCGCAGTTGACTCATGGGCCATTTATTCATGGAAGGTTTTGCATTGGACTGTGGCCATTTATTCATGGAAGGTTTTGCATTGGACTGTGTTCATGGATGGTTTTGCATTGGATTTGTCACTCTATAGATGCACATTTCCCCCATCTGAATTCTCAAAACTGCATGGCGGCTTATTGTTGAGTTTTGAGAATATGGATGGGGGAAAAGTGCATCTAAAGAGTGGCAAATCCAATGCAAAACCTTCCATGAATAAATGACCATGGCGACCCCAGCAAGAGGTTTTCAAAGCAAGTGATTAAGTAGAGGTGGTTTGCCATTGCTTTCCTCTGCAGAGCCTTCCCTGGAGGTCTCCCTTCCAAGTACTGATCCTTGTTTAGCTTCCAAGATCTAATGAGATTGGGCTATACCATGCCACCTTCCCTCCTTGTCTTTCCTGCTTGTAGATTGACTTCCAAATGTGTTAATTTACCACATTAATCTGTGGTAAAATGTGTCATACTCAAAATGTGTTAATTTACCACATTAATCTGTTTCCTGCAAGGATTCCTGTGTTCCCTTTCTTAATTGATTAAGAAATGTAATTTTTAAAGTAGACTATTGTTGATTTGATTAATGTAAATGGATGGCCTTGGCCTGAAGTGCCACCCACACTTAAGGAGTGATATGATAAAAGATTGCTAATGTTCCTCAATGGGCCTTTTAGTAGGTTACAGAAAAGCTTTTCAGTATGGATTATGAAAAGCTATGGTTGGTTTTAAAAGTAATCAGTGTGTTACAACATCTGATTGTTTTGATGCACAACCTATGCATTCTCATTTTCCTCATTTGTGTGTATAAACTGCAGATTTAAACTGCAGGGAGACATGCTGGACATAAAGTGATGTAATATTACATCAACCACTAGGGGGCATAAAACACATGCGGAACAGGAAAAATACCCCAAAGCAACAAGAACACACAAACAAAGAAATGAGATTGTGGAAAAGCCTGAGGATGTATTTTATCTCTCTGTCTGTTCGTTCTATATGCAGAACATATCATAAGGAAAACTGGATTAGATTTGGATGAAGGGGGCATGAAAATTGGTGAAAGGAACATTAACAATTTGAGATATGCAGATGATACTGTGTTACCGGAAGAAAAGAGTGAAAACTTGAGACGACTACTGATGAATATTCAAGCAGAAAGTGCCAAAACAGGATTACAGCTGAACATCAAGAAGACAAAAGTAATGAGTACTGAGGAATTACACAACTTTAAGGCAGACAATGAGGAAATTGAAATTGTTCAAAACTTTCTATTCCTTGCCTCCACCATCAACCAAAAGGGAGACTGCAACCAAGAAATCACAAGGAGATTGAGACTGGGAAGGGCAGCCATGAAGGAGCCATAAAATATCATAAGGATGTGTCACTGGCAACCAAGATCAAGATAATTTATACTATAGTAACTCCCTATTACTACTTAAGGGTATAAAAGTTGGATAATGAAGAAAGCTGACAGGAAGAAATGCCTTGGAAATGGGATATGATCAGGTGAGGCAAGTTATAAAACAAAGGATACTGGATACGTTGTGCCAAAAAGATCTAGAGAAGGCACCAACTTTTCTATCAGCAGAACTGTCCAGATATGTAGCCTCTCCTGCCGCCTACCTCTTCCAATTAGAGATCTTCAGATACAGGAAAGCATTCACCCTTGTTAGATGCCAAGCTCTTCCTCGGTGGTTTTGGATGGGAGATATAGAAAGGTTCCCTTGGAGGACAGGATAATGTCCCTGTGCTTTAAGGGAAATTGAAACAACGGAGCACGTTCTACTGCGCTGTCCACTATACCAAGAGATTCGTTCTAAGTTTATCTCCCCCTGGCTTAGTCGGCATCCCAGCCATTCAGGTCCACAGTATACTAAAATGTTGCTTATAGATGAAAATCCACAGGTTACAGTAGGATCGGCAAAGTTTTGTGCAGCGGCCTGTAGAATCCGTCAGACGCTTCTGAGAACATCGGTATGCCAATAATTTTAATGGGCAGTATATATAGTTTGCAAATTGTGTGAATAATTTTTTACTATTTGTATAAACCTGTGGGTAGAGTGTAAAACTAAGGGTTTCAGTGGTAAATTATGAAGAGATGTGCTGGTCTATGACTGTTTTTAATAAAAATTGATTGACAGGAAGAAAGTCAGTTCCTTTGAAGTGTGGTAAGAGAGTTTTATGGACCACCAAAAAGACAAATAAGTGGGTTCTAGATCAAATCAAGCCTGAACTCTCCCTAGAAGCTAAAATGACTAAACTGAGGCTATAATACTTTGGTCACATTATGAGAAGAGTCACTGGAAAAGACAATGCTAGAAAAAGTTGAAGGCAGTGGGAAAAGAGACCCATCATGAGATGGATTGGCTCTATAAAAAGGAAGCCACGGCCCTCACTTTGCAAGACCTGAGCAAGGCTGTTTTGGAAGTCATTACTTCATAGGACATTTTGGAGTTCATTCATTCATGGGGTCACCATAAGTCAGAAGTGACTTGACAGCACTTAACACATTTGGTATGCATCGAAGCTTACAGGAAGAGTGGGGGGGACACAGGTTTTGGGTTTGGAAGGGTCAGAGAGAGAAGCAAACATTGCGGAAGCATCTTAGAAGGCAGCGACACCCCCCTCTCTCTCCCTCTCCCTCTCCCTCTCTCTGAGGATCCGATGTGGGAAATGGATCTGCTGCCTGGTAAGAGGCTTTTTTGGCCTCTACCTATTTTTACATGTGTAAATAAAGCAAATAATAGATGTTTACCATAATTCTCTGGTGCTCTCTCTTCCAATGAGAATCAAATCAGGTAGCCCTTCTCCAGGGACTTCTCCCCACATGGGGAACTGTGGAGCACCTAACATTATACACTGGTAAGGAAGAATCATTCCCATTGCCACATTCTGCCAGCTGGTGAAGAATTTGTTGTTTCGTTTGGCATTCCCTCAGTGATCCTTCCTTCCTAACCTAACCAATGTTTTGTATGTCTTTTCACATATGTATTTTAACTCTTTGGTTCTTGTAGGTTATCCGGGCTGTGTAACCGTGGTCTTGGAATTTTCTTTCCTGACGTTTCGCCAGCAACTGTGGCAGGCATCTTCAGAGTGCTTCATGATTAGCACATTACTTTTGCAGGACAGTACTCAGCTCAAACCCAACCCCTTTCTGACTATATATTACTCTTCCTACACACTTGACACTGAGAGACACTGTCCTTCAGTGTTAATCCTCTGAAGATGCCTGCCACAGCTGCTGGCGAAACGTCAGGAAAGAAAATACCAAGACCACGGTTACACAGCCCGGATAACCTACAAGAACCAATGAACTCTGACCGTGAAAGCCTTCGACAATATTTTAACTCTGTTTATAAAGTTATTTCAATGAGGTATGTTTGGGGTTATTTTATTTTTTAATTTATTAGAAACATTTAATCTGTTTGGGGTTATTTTAATGGTTTTATAATGTAATTTTATGATGTATGTTTTAAATTGTTAGCCGCCTTGGTGACCTTTGAAAGGGCAGAAAGGTAGGTTATAAAATTTGTAATTAAATAAAATAATCCCTGGCTATCAGTTTAAAATAAGTGTGTGTGTGTGTGTGTGTGTGTAAAGTGCTTTTAAGTGACAGCCAACATAGGGTGACCTCATAGGGTTTTCAAGACAAGTGATTAACCAGAGGTGGTTTGCCATTGCCTTCCTCTGCAAAGTCTTCCTTGGCGGTCTCCCATCCAAATATCAACCCAGCTTAGCTTCCAAGATCTGATGAGATAGGGCTATACTATACCATTCCACATCCCATAAAATAAGTGGATAGGAAGATCTAAACATGTTTGGAGCATACTTTCCATGCACTTATCTCCTCTCTAAGTCATTATGAACCCTTTTAATTTTGCTGGTTTTGAACTGCATCCGGGGCCAAATGAGAGAGAAGAGAGGAGCCATGTGGATTCACTCCCATATCCACCCAGTCACGTGTAAACCCTCTTACTGTGCTTTGTTGGGTTAAGCGGTTGCAGCTCTGATACCACCAGAAATTATCCAGGCTGAAAGAAAAATGCTTCAGATAATGGAGCACAGCAAGGTGATCTGGGGGTAGGAGACAGGGCTTAGCTCTCCTCACCTGTGTGGCCACTTTCTGAAAATTTCACGCACGCATAAAGCTTTACACGTATACAGGAGGACACATTAATTCATATGTGTGGCTCCCTCCACGCTAGGCACATTACGTCTTGTTTGGCCCTGAACAAAAGAAGGCTAAATATATTTGTTTGTTCCTAGTTCTTTTGAGCAGCAGTGTCTTCACTTGCAGGCAGAGGGTACCAAATTCTCAAATTAATGCTACAAAGCAAACAATATAGGTTGTATAGAAACAAATGACACACCATAAATATTAGTGGGAAGTAGGTGTCAGGCTGACTTTTAGATTCTCCGTTTGCCTCCAGCTTCAAGGTTGTGTACCAGAACAGTCTCCAGCTGGCATAGCTTCTCAGGGCCTGGGAGCTCTGTGGGAGCCTGGTAGTGTGAACTGTGTTATCTTGATATGACTGTATTGTCTGGCTTTCTCCATATAACCGAATGTACACCCTTCCCCCTTCATTCCTGCCTTTTGATTTCTAAGCTCTGCATACCTGTTACCAATAAACCAACTCTTTTGGACTATCTGTCTCTTGATATGGCTATTGGACTTTCAGGACAAACAAGTGCTTACATTAAGGCAGGAACCCTTCTCTCTTTTCACCTGCCAGGCTAGAGCCCTGGAGGGTTCGCCTGGTGCTCGGATTGGAGCTGGGACGGTGCTCTCCGAGTTACCTGCCCATGGCTGGAGCCCCGTGCGGTTCGCCCGGGACCCGGGTGGGAGCAGGATCGCTCCCCGGGTGGTGGGTTCCTGTCCGGAGCCCTGGAAGGCTCCCATCCTTGGTTCCTTCCTTTGGGGACTGCGGATGACGACCCCGACCTAGCGCGGGACGTTTTAGCCGAGATACATTGTACTGACGCGGAAGTCAACCGCCTGACTGGACTTGTTCGGGCTCAGTGGCGTTCTGTGGCCACGACTGTTCCTTGGACGTCCGAAGTCATGGATTCCAGTGCCCTCCAAGACCTCCACGCCTTGGACTGGTTGGTGGAGGACGCTCGATTGGCGGCGGAGGATTTACAGTTGTTAACTAGCTTGTTGGCGGGACTAACCTCCAGTGACACGCAGTTGGACCAGGCAGGGGTCCCGATTTGTCCTGCTGCACCGCCAGACATGGCGGCTCCAGCCGCTCCGGATCCCCAGCTTTGCCAAGCGGAGGCAAAAGCGGTGGCAACACGGGTGGCTGTGCTCTTTCAGGGCAAGACCTTGGCCACGATTTCTGTGGCTGAAATCACAAAGCATCTGACCCCTGACTTCGGTGCTGATACGGCAGCCTTGGTGGTGCAGATCCAGCCGATCCTGGATCTTACCGACCCCTCCGAACTCCTCTTGACACTGGAACTGGAGGCTCTCCCACTGGTTACCACAGCCCTCGCCGCTAAACTTGAGGCCGATCAGGCCTTGGCTGAACGCAAGAGGGCCAAAGACCAGGCGCGGGCAGCGGCGGATGCCGCAGCCAAGGCTCAGGCCGAACAGGAGGAGAAGGAACGTTTGGCCGCCGAACGGGTGCGATTTGGCACACGCCCTCGAAATGCCAGGGGCTATGGATTTCCCTCGTTTTCCCCGACTTTCGTCCCGTCTCGCAGCGTCCAACGTGCCCGTAGATTCACGGGAGCTTTATCCGATGTACCGGATGATTCCAACAAGGAGGACCTGTACGGTGGGGAATCACTCTAGGCTACTAACTTACGGGTCAGTCAGTCCTGCCGCACGGACGGGGCCGGCGACGATGTGTTTCTGTTGCGGAGCCAGAATCGGGACCTTATGGACCAGGTGGCTTGCTTACAAGCCCAACTGGCCCTATTACTCCGTGACAACGATCAGTTACAACGGGCCCAAACTGCTCCCGTTGCCCCGGCTCCAGCTACGCCGCAGCCGCTGCCACAGCAGCCGCCACAGCAACCGCCACAGCAGCCGCCACAGCAGCCAGCTGCGCCGGTGGTTCCTCCTGGCGGAGGGCCCGTTGCACCAGGAGCCCCTGCCCTGCCATTGTTACCAGGTGCACCTGGAATACCAGGGGCACCGCGTCCTGGACATCCACCTGCACCCCCAGTCCCATGGAGGCAACCCAAGCTAAAAATTTCTTATGACGGCTTGGTTGAGACTCTGCCCCGGTTTCTACACCATGTAGACAGTTACATGAGGGAGCAAAGGCAATTCTTCCCTACCAAGGGCAGCTGCATCCGTTTCGCTGCCTCCCTACTAACGGAAAAGGCGGCCGACTGGATGATTCTCCAGTTTGATATGCGGGCCCGCTCCATTCGCTCCCTCGACAACTTTATGTTTGCCTTACGAAGGCGTTTCGAGGATCCCTTCATGGGGGAACGAGCCAAAGCAGAACTTTTGCAACTCAGGCAAGGTTCCTCTCCGGTCCGGGAATTCGCGGATGAATTCCAACGACTTGCTAGTAAAATAGTGGACTGGCCTGAAGCTACCCTTATCCACTATTTCCGAGAGGCTTTGCATCCGGACATTCTGAACTGGTTGTACATGCGGGGTGACCCCGACACCCTGGAAGATTGGATTTTATTGGCGGAGGAGGTGGAGAGCCGCCGCCGATTCATTTCCCTGGTCCGGCATCGGACCAAAGAGAAGAGCAGCCAGAAACCTCCCCCAAAACATTCGATTCCCTGCCCGCGGAGACCAACACGGCCCCCTCAGGATCACGAGTCTCGTTTTCAGAGGGGAGCCTGTCTCGTTTGCGGTGCTATGGGTCACTTTGCAGCGACTTGCCCTCAGCGTCCAGATCTCCCTCGACCGGACGCACCGCCTCGGGCTCGGGGATGACCTCAACACAGAGGCACTGCGGCCGCCCGCAGCGTAGCGCCGGGATGACCCACACCCTCTGCACTTCACGTCGGGGAACCCTCCAGCCTCCCTACACCTATGGACCCCTCAGGGTCTCGGATTACAAATGCCCCAGTGGGGGACAGCTCTCCTTCCTCAGACGAGGACCGTCCTTGGGATTCCCCAGCCCTGAACCTGGAATCTCCTCTCGATTTGTCAAAAAATGGACACGGTCTGCGGTGAGCGGAGCGTACCCGCAGACCCCTGCAGCTTCTCCTGCAAAATCCAAGGCTCCAGTTATGGTGAGTGAAGTCAAAAATACAGTGTATGTGGACGTGGTGTTACAACATTATAGAAAGGGCCCCAGTTACAAGTTAAAGCACTCATTGATTCTGGCTGCGGGCACTCTTTAATCAATGAAGCCACTTTTGCAGCTCTCCAAGTTAAATATGAGAATCTACTGGCCCCCATCCAATTCGCCCAGATGGATGGCAGCCATTTTAAGGGGGGCCCGGTGGACCGTCGCACCCGGGGGGTGGTAATGGGTATTGGCTCGCATTGGGAGCAGATAGACTTTGCCATAGCTCCCATCCGGTACGAAGTCATACTGGGAATTAACTGGCTCAAGGGGCACAGTCCCTCCATAGACTGGAAGGCTATTACTTTCACCGACCCTGTCTGTGAACAGCATCGCCACGAACTCGCGATGGTCCTTCCACCTGCCTCAGCCTTAGCCTCCGGTGCCCCTTCAGTCCAGTTACCCGATGTCTACCGGGATTTTGCTAATGTTTTCGATGTGAAAGAGTGTGATGCCTTACCCCCCCCCCCCATCGCAGAACAGACTGTGCTATTGAGGTGGTAGGAGACTGTAAACTGTCTAAAAGTAAGATCTACCCAATGAGCGTTTCGGAACGTGCCGTACTGCGGGATTTTTTGGATAAAAATCTCGCTCGAGGGTTTATTTGACCATCAACTGCGCCCAACTCAGCCCCCGCTTTCTTTGTCCATAAGAAGACGGGTGACTTACGCTTGTGCATTGACTTCCGTAAACTCAACGCTGTTACTCAGACCAGCGCCTACCCCATACCATTAATCTCGGATATCCTGGGACAATTGAAGGAGGGGCGCATTTTCACCAAACTGGACTTGGTTGAAGCCTATTACCGAGTCCGGATTCGTGACGGGGACGAACCCCTCACAGCCTTTTCCAGCTGCTTTGGAATGTACGAGTTTTTGGTGATGCCTTTTGGATTAAAGGGGGCTCAGGGGTCTTCATGCAACTCATTAATGAGGTCCTCCATGATTTGTTATATCGGGGCGTGGTGGTTTATCTTGATGACATTCTTATTTACTCCAATTCCATGGACGAGCATGTTGCTCTTGTCAAAGAAGTGTTGCGGCGTCTCAGAGACAATCAACTTTACGCTAAGGTCTCTAAATGCGAATTCCACCGAGAACAATTAACTTTCTTAGGCTACATCATTTCACACCATGGGCTCACCATGGACCCTGCTAAGATACAATCCGTAGTTGATTGGGCTCCTCCTTCCACCCGCAAACAAGTGCAACAGTTTCTCGGGTTTGCCAGTTTTTACCGAGGTTTCATTCCCAACTTTGCTCAGGTGGCACTGCCACTCACGGACCTCCTTAAAACCAAGGGTAAGGGGGTCTCTGCCACATTGCCCAACACTAAGATTCAGTGGACGGCTCATTGTCAGACTGCCTTTGACCACCTTAAACAGCTATTCACTTCTGAACCAGTGTTAAAGCACCCTGATCCAGACCACATGTTTGTAGTACAGGTGGATGCATCAGACGTAGCCATGGGCGGTGCCCTTTTGCAGCGGGGTCCAGACGGTCTTCTCCACCCCTGCGCCTATTTTTCTAAGAAATTTGCGCACTCCCAACTGAACTGGCCAATTTGGGAGAAGGAAGCTGCCGCCGTCCACCATGCCCTCACTACGTGGAGGCAATTTCTGGAAGGTTCCAGGGTTCCCTTTGAAGTCTGGACAGATCACAAAAATTTGGAAGCCCTTACGGGGGCCCACAAGTTGTCCGCAAAACAGCAGCGTTGGGCTGACTTCTTTGCTCAATTTTGTTTTGTGCTCAAGCATGTGCCTGAAAAGCTAAACGTACTAGCAGACGCTCTTTCCAGACTCCCCCAGTATCTGGTGAAAGTCGACCGCCCTACGGTCTCCTTATTCACCCCAGCACAAAGGGGTGCTTTGGCGATGCAAACCTGGTCTCAAACTCTACTCCAGTCCCCATCCCGACCAGCGGATGTCACTGCTCCCGAGGGGGAGGGGTCGCCTGTACCACCGCTCAGCCCGACTCCCTCACCAGTCCCAACTGCGCCTCCTGTGCCAAGAGCTCCAACTCGGCCGGTTGTACAATCCGCCCCACCAACACTGCCTTCTAGCCCTGCTCCACCCCCCTCCACAGCCGGAGTGGATCTGCCCGATTCCTTCCTGGACTCTCTTTGTACCCAATGCCTGGCTGAACGCACAGCTCAGATACTTCCCCCTTCCCTGCTAGAACGAGGTGGTTGCTGGTACAAAGACTCTAAACTGTATGTGCCTAAAAGGCTGCGGAAGGAGGTCCTGCAATTAGCCCATGGAGACAAAACTGCGGGACACTTCGGGTTTCTGAAAACCCTCCACTTATTACGTAGGCAGTTTTGGTGGGCAGGCATGTGTGCCGACATGGACTCTTTCATCCGCAGTTGTCCTATATGTGCCACGGTCAAACGGTCCCAGGGAAAGCCCCCTGGACTTTTGCAACCGCTGGAAGTCCCCACCAGACCCTGGGAAGTCATTGCCATGGATTTTATGACAGATCTCCCTCTCAGCGAGGGTAAGACAGTCCTGTGGGTGATCACTGACTTATTCTCCAAACAGGTGCATCTCGTTCCGTGCGCGGGCATACCCTCCGCCCCAAAGTTGCCCCGCCTCTTTGTGTCACATGTTTTCCGTCTACATTCCTTTCCACGGAAGGTGATCAGCGTTCATGGGGGGAGTTATGTTGCCAAGTTTTGGAAGGCTTTTCTCAAATTAGTAGGGGTGGAACAGGGTCTGTCTAGCGCTTTCCACCCCCAAACAGATGGACAGACTGAACGTGTTAATGCTGTCCTGGAATGTTACCTGCGTTGTTATGTCAATTACCATCAGGATGATTGGGTTGAATTGTTGCCTTTTGCTGAGTATGCTTATAACAATGCTGTTCATCAGTCTACTGGTTTCAGTCCTTTCTATGCTGTCTATGGTCAGGACTTTAGTCCCATTGGGCAAATCGATGTTTCTGGGGTGGAGGGGGGTGAGGATGTGGCATCTTGGGTACAAGCAATCCACACCACCTGGCCCTGGCTGGTTAAGAATTTGGAAAGGGCAAAACGTAAATACAAAGCTCAAGCGGATAAACACCGCTCCCCCGGTCAGAACTTTAACGTAGGGGATTTGGTGTATTTGTCCACCAAGAATCTACGGTCCACCCGTCCGTGTGGTAAGCTCAGTGCCAAATATGTGGGTCCTTATCCCGTTGCTCGGATAATTAACCCTGTAACCGTGGAACTGTCCCTCCCAAAGACTCTGAAGCGCGTTCATCCTGTATTTCATGTCAGCCTCCTAAAGCCTCATGTGGCCGCTCCGGAGTGGCATCCCGACCCGCCTCCTGAGCAGCCAGTCATGGTGGGGGGGGGGAGAACATTTCAAAGTTGCTAAAATTTTGGACTCCCGTTGGCATTGTGGTTCTCTCCAGTATCTTGTTCGTTGGAAGCACTTCCCTCCTGCCTATGACGAGTGAAAGTCTCAGGCAGAGATGTATCAGGATATGGAAACACAGAGATATTGGGGGCGGGCAGGGCAGAGGCTTCTGAAGATTTGGTTCTGTGTACAGGACTGCATAGGAAGCCAGTACAGGGGTTGAAGGACAGGCCCTTCTCCCAAATATATGTCTCCATGGTTATTTCCAGGCTGTTTTGTTTTTTGCAGGGATAAATGTTTAATTCCAGTGCACTGCTGGGGGTGGGGGTATCACTAACTGGACAAGTTGAGCCCACTAAACCTGAGGCCATAATTCGTCCCCACTCAGGAAAAAAAACAACCAGCAGCTCAAAGCCATGCCTCATG
Source organism: Euleptes europaea (assembly GCF_029931775.1). Lineage (NCBI taxonomy): Eukaryota > Metazoa > Chordata > Lepidosauria > Squamata > Sphaerodactylidae > Euleptes > Euleptes europaea. The sequence continues at coordinate 93,306,199 of NC_079316.1, read as the reverse complement.
CTGCTGATTTCTGAAATGACACCGTGCCTTTCCATGGCGCTATGATGAAGTACCCTAAAATTAGCCTTCTTACTACTTTGTTAAGACTGCACGCGGGGAGGCAGGCAGCCCGGTCTGGGGAAAGGCAAAGAGGCACAAGAGAGGAAAGACCTGGGACACCCTCAAGCACGCAGGAAGGTCACGCCACTACACGGTGAGCTGACTTGGCTTCTTTTCAAATTTCCACAATGGATTATTTAAATGTAAGCCATTGTGCCAAAAGCGTTCTGAGCTGTGCCGGAGGGAACCTTTACATTAAAAACAGGGAACAGCTGTGGGCACAGAGAAGGAAAGGAGCTGTTCTCCCTACCTGAGAATTAGTGGGCTGGGCACCGAGAATAAATTAAATGTAAAAGAAAAGGGGAGTTGTATTCTCTGGAGCGCGGAGAAAGGCTACAAAAGGCTAGTAGGCATGAAATGCAGTATCAAAAGGAGCAGAATTGATATACCAGGAAGGAAATGTCTAAAATTAGGGTTCATTACGGTGCCATCCTAAACAGAGTAACACCATTGACTTCCATAGCTTTAGGAGGGTGCAACTCTGTTTAGGATTTCACTGTTAATCACCTAAAGTTTAGTTTATTGAATGGTAGAGCTGAGAATTTAGGACACACTTACCTAGGAGAGTATTATGGCTCTAGCGCAATTAGGAGTAGGAATTTAAAAAAAAGAACATTGCCCTTTCTAACAACGTGTGACAGATATTTATTAAATTGGAGGTTATCTCGCACCCTCCAGTATCTCAAAAAGATATCTTCATAGAGGTTTTTTTTTTAGCTATCCACACTGGTTTAAATGTGATTGATTACTGTGCTCAGAGGCAGGAGACTGATCAGCTAAAAATTCTTCAATGGCTTGGTAGCCCTATGAAAAACTGGACATACTATCTTACCCTTTGTTTTCCACAGACTAAACTTTCCCTGATATTGGAAAGTATATTGGATTAAAGACTGCCACCAGATTGCAGGAATAGTTATATATTAAGTGAACAGAGGCCCATGAGGGGCTGATGGCATGAACTGAACAGAGGGAGTGGTTCAGCACAAGGTTTGCAGGTCTGGCTGTTGGCAGTCGGCCTGAAATCTGCAGGCAAACAAGAATCCTTTCAGAATATGTGTCAGTCTACGAGCAGAAAGACCTGGGTTTGAATCTCTGCTCATTACTTCCGCTCCCAGGGCAGCCAGTCACTGGATCTCCGCCTAACTTCCTCACAGGGTTGTGCTGAAGATCAAATAAGGTGAGGAAAACATATGGATGTTGCCTTGAGCTCTTTGTAGGGAAAGCAGGATTCAAATGTTATGATAGGTAAACAAACAAACAAACATCTGTCTGTCTGTCTTACTGGCAGGGTAGACACAAACTAATAAGGCAACTGCTGGAACAGTTTGGTATCACTCATCATTCCTTTATTGACATAAAATCACAATACAAAAGGTTACAGAAGGAATGGCAATATTAAAAGGTGCCCTTTACAATATGGTTAAAAGACAGTTGCATCAAGGAACAGTTTGGTAGTAAATAAATAAATGCAGACAGACTATCCTCATAACGAAAGTTCTCTGAAACAGCATAAGAAAAATGGAAGCTACCATATGGTAACAATCATGTGCTTTTACATTTCTGGAGTGGACATTTTCCTTTTTCTTGTCTTTCTTTCTTTTTTCGTGCTGTCGTGTTGTAGCTGATTCATTGTGACCCCAGAGAGTTTTCAAGGCAAGAGACATCCAGAGGTGGTTTGCCATTGCCTGCCTCTGCATAGCAACCCAAGACTTCCTTGGTGGTCCCTTAGCTTCCAGGATCTAATGAGATCAGGATAGCCTGGGCTATCCCTTAGTTAACCCACATTAAAAAGTTAGGCATAAGGCACATCATTAAGAAATAATTAAACCACAATATGGTTTGAATTCCCTGAGGTACAATCTTGATGCTCCTTTGGGATAATATGGTAGAAATCAGTGGAACTTGTTTTTTAGTAATCTTTTTCAGGTATCAGAATATCATTCATGATGGAAGGGAAGGTTTCACGCATGTGAACATGAGAAAGTGGCCTAGAAAACTGATCTAACTATTTTAAATCATTTATTTTTCATTCTTGCTCGAGAACAGAACAGCAAATGAAGGCATAAGTCACTAGCCAGTCCATGTTTGTAGCATTCAGCGTGTCTCCAAAGTCAGAACAGCAAACAGCCAACCAACCTCTTATTCCTCATTTCTCCCTGATCAGTACCAAACCACTGAGCAGTGAGGGCTTGTTACCCTAGGTGGTATGATAAATGATAATGCTGCATCTGCCTGGAGATAGTTGCCAGCTATCACATGTTCAGAGCACAACCCAGTGAATGGGGAGGTGGCAAATCTGTGCTGGTAAATGCAGGTGGTTTCTCATGCCAAATGTGGATTCGAAAACATGTTTTCTTGTGTTTCCTTTTGCCTGTTCCTCTGCATGAGGGCGATCCTCAAATGTGGAATGCTCTCCAGCTTTGAATGGTTGCCTGGATTGAGCTTTAATGGGCAGGCAGTAATGACCTTGGGTTGGACCCAGGCTAAATTTTCCATCAGTGGAATGGAACTTTCCTGCCTCCCTCCTCCCTCCGCAGCCCACGGATCTCCCCTGGAACTGGGGGATAGGGGACCCTGAGGAACACCATGAGGCTGGTCTGCAGCAGGAAGGCAGAAACAGTGGAAATTGCTAATTTAGTCCAGATTCACCCCATTGACTCAATTCAAGCATCAACCCAAGCAAAGTTTAAGCTAACCTTAGCTTAGAAGTGGAACCGTGGGTTGAACTTCCAAATACACAACAAGCAAACCATGGCACAGAGCAGCTTGTCTGCAGTTGTTTCCCACCCTTTGGGGACTGGGGTTCATAAATTCACTCCCATCTCCATGATACTGCAGCCTCTGGAGGCAGATTGATGGACATAATGATAGATGGTCAATTCAGCAATCATGGAAAGCCCAGTCAGCACAAACCGTGGCATGTACAGTGAGAGATGTCAGGATCAAAAACAATGGTTTGCAAATTCAGACATCACAGTAGCCCACAGTTATGCTTCCTTACGTGAATTCAGCTTATAACTGAAAGCAGAATCGCAGTTCCAGATTGCCAGAAACAATGCATAAGAAATCCTTCACGGTACCACTTTTTAGTTCCAACATTTACACAGAGAAGAAGAAGAGATATGCTGACTTTCTCTACCACTTAAGGCAGAATCAAACCAGCTTACAATCGCCTTCCCTTCCCCTCCCCACAACAGACACCCTGTGAGGTAGGTGAGGCTGAGAAAGCATGACTTGCCCAAGGTCACCTAGCTGGCTTCGTGTGTAGGAGTGGGGGAAACAAATCTAGTTCACCAGATTAGCCTCCGCCGCTCATGTGGCGGAGTGGGGAATCAAACCCGGTTCTCCAGATCAGACTCCACCGCTCCAAACCACTGCCTTAACCACTACACCACGCTGGCACAGAGCACTGTGCAGGCACAGTTTGCCAGAGTTTTCCATCCCTTCTGTTCATTTGTGTATTTCCCCCATCTACATTATTGATGCCAGCAGAAGCAATGATGAAGCACTGCACGCAAAAAAGCAATACAAATGTGATGGAATTACCATTGTTCCTTTAAAGCAGCATTTTATCAAATTCACTTGTATGCACCAGAGCAACACGTGGCACCAAAAACATTCTGATGACGTCATATGTGTGATCACATCACAACTGCGTTTTTGCAATGTATTATCAATGCAAATGTGCATATTAGTGGAGGAGATGGGGGAAAGATGTAAATGAACTGAAAGCAGCAGAAAGGGGCAAGCTGTGATTCTGGAATTAATGTAGAAAATATCCTAGTGTATACAGAAAAAAGAATCTGAGGGGGAAAAGAACTGAGCAGATGAACTCTGCTAAATCCTAACAGAAAGTCTCACCGTTGGTGAACTTTAAACCCTGATAGTTAACTTTTCGAAACCCGTAAACCATGGTTTCTTAGTTTATTAGTACTATGGTCATGTATTTGTGGAAGGAGAACTTCAACCGGAACCTGAAAGAAAAGTATTTAAGCTGATCTCTGTGTTATAAATAACGTTTATGATCTAGTAATAGGGTTTTTTTTCTGAGACATCTCCTGTTAAGGAACCAAGACACTTAAAGTGCCTAAAATCAGATCTGTGCAAAATTTTTGACAGTTTGTCTTCATTTTCCATAATTTAAAGCCTCCCAATTTACTCTGCCATAAATTTCTGTGACGTTGATTGGTGTGTCTTTTGTGTGTGTGTACACGAAATATATTTGATATGTCTCTCCCAGGAAACATTTTGATATCAATATTTGTGCTTAATCATATATGGGGAACAAGACGATGTGTTTAAACTTTAGTTGGAAGATTTTAATGTTCCGGCTCTTGCCCAGGTATTAATTAAATGAATAGTATTGTAAGTCCTTATTCCTGACAAAATAGAGCAGGTACCAGTGGGACCCAACAGTGAGCATTCAAATATTGTGCACCAGCAGGAGGAGAGGAGAAGAAATCCTCCTTCCACTGGGACAGGTTGATGTTTTCCAGCTTCAGCTGGTCTTTCTGTCAAATGGATTGGCAGGGATCAGGTACCAACTAAATACAGCTGGAGTTGCCACTTTTTAATCTGGCAAATCAGGGACAGGCCAGCCGCTCACAATATGAAACAAAATGAAGATGACTTTAAGGGGCTTATTATGTGTAATAATGGGCACCCAGTAAATTGTTTCATTTAAAAAAAAATTCATTTTTAAATCGGCAGCTGCTTAATGGCCACTATAACCCCTTGTCATGATACATATTTTTTTCTTTTTTTTTCTTTTGTGATTTATAGCCTGTCTGCCCTGGCCGAAGCCGGCTCAGGGCGGGTAACATCATACAAGATACATTAATACATCAATAATAAAATTAACCACAAAATCTAAATTTAAAACAACAAAATCCCAATTTAAAACTTAAAAAACTTAAAAACTACAGATGGCGCCTAAACACTACTCATGTTGCCAGATATATGCAGTAGGTTACCCCTCAGTTGACATCAATAATATAACAAGAGGAGGGAGCATAGGGAACCCAGCAGAAGATATTCATGGCTGTCCTCAACCATAGAAATGCCTGCTTTAAATTTACAATGGAAATAAACCAGCAATACGGTGTATTTGTGTGTGTATATTTCTGGTAAACAAGTCACCCATATTAACTGTGTGCGTAAAGTGCCACCAAGTCACAGCTGACTTATGGCAACCCAGTAAGGTTTTCAAGGCAAGAGACTAACAGAGGTGGTTTGCCATTGCCTTCCTCTGCATAGCAACCCTGGTACTGCTTGGTGGTCCACCATCCAAGTACTAGCCAGGACTGACCCAGCTTAGCTTCTGAGACCTGATGAGATCAGGCTATCCTGTGCCAACCAGATCAGGGCAAAAGAAGGTATACTTGGTGTTAAAGCACAACAACAAAAATTTGCTGCCTCCAGAAGTCGTTTTTTTCTCCAAATGCATTGACCACAATCCGGTACAGAGTTCAGCACACTGCAATCGTGTGCACATTGATATGACCATAACCCTATTTAAGACCCTGGGCTTTTCTTCTGAGTAAATAAGCACAAGATCAGACTGCACTGCCCACAATATTCCACCTTAATGGTAATATATAAAAACTCTACCTGAAATATGTTTTCTATTGATTAAGGAGTCAGCTACTAAAACAGGGACCAGTCAACCCATGAAAATGATTCACAGGGGGACAACTGTGAACAGATTATTCCTGAGTCACAAAACCGGGTCCCTCTTTTCTTTTAGAAAAGTTTCACTCCCCTCTTTTGGCTTCTCTGTGGAATCTATGAAAGTCATTGGCCTCTAAATAATTACTTAATGGCTGTTGTAAATCTTGTTGGCTCCTCTAATGAGTTTATTATGATTGAATAGACATGTACAGTCCCCACCCTGAAAACAAATACCCCAGAATGTAATATGCGTGTGTTCAAATATCTCCTACCTCACTTCAGAATGTCTGTCTGTCTTCACCCTAATGTGAAAATGTATCATATGATACATCTCAGAGTCTTAATATACATTCACAGTCTGTATACGAATAATCCCCACCATCTAAATATCTACTGAAATAAAAATGCCATGCAAGCTCAAATTTGGCAAAAGGAAGTTCCAATGCCAGGGTGTGGCCAGGGAAGAGCAACTTTCTACATAACTTCCACATTTGTGTCTGACACATGAAGGACAATATCAAGTGGCCACCCTCAGCTGACTGGAGAGATGGCGTGGGGACAGTTCGATAGCAGATATTTATAGGCAGTCTTCACACAACTTTTAAAATCTATCACCTAGTTAGAATCTCTGCATGTTAAAACAGGTTGACTGCTGTCACCAGCACTATTTCGCTAAAATCCTCACTATGCCCACTGTAACTACAGCTAATCTCCTGACTACAGAGGACAGTTCCCCTGGAGAAAATGGATGTTTTGGAGGGTGGACTCTATGTCACTCTATGGGATCCCCACTGTGGTCCTTATCCTCCCCAGGCTCCATCCTCAAATCTCCAGAAGTTTTCCAACCCGGAGCTGGTCCATCAAAATCAGTGTTGTCTACTCAGACTGGCAGCAGCTGTCCCGGGTCTCAGGCACAAGGCTTTCACATCACCTACTAGCTGATTTCCTTAACTGGAGATATTGGGAATTGAACCTGGATCTTCTGCATACCAAGCAGAAGTATACAATCTGTACCGCTGAGCTACAGCCCTTCCCCTGAAGAACAGGATATAACCAGATTGCAGGTTTGTGTATGTAACCCCAGAGCATTTCTTTTAAATAGCTGATGTGGAGGACTCATTAAAAGTGGATCCCATGTTGCAGATTAAAGGTAGGCTCTGGGTCTGAAAAGGCTGAAACGGCTGCTCTAACAGAGAGCTGAGATTTTTCCTTATAAAGTGTATTACTTCCACATATTGCTCAATTTATCATAGCATGAGAAACTTCAGCAGTGTTCTTCACACACCATGTTTCCTCCCCACTAGGCCTCTCCTAATAGATTTTTCTATAAGAAGGGACAATTTGAACAAAAGACTTCGCTGATCACCAGCTGGTGTCTCTCCATAAGAAATCAACAGAAGGACAATTATCTGCACAGAAAGTTGAGCTCTGTGCTATGTGCAGCGCATCCTTCTGTGCAGCTAACAAACTAAAACACACCTTGTTTTTCAAATAAAATGAAAAATACAATTAAAAATACAGGATTATCTTATTTACTTGTTATAACTAAGATATTTCCTGTATTGTTATGCAAAAAGTAACTGTTGAAGGTTTTCATAAGCAAGATGCTTAGGACTGTTTTCTAAGAAGTTCCTAAGAAAACGTTCTAAGAATTTATAGAATAGCTATGTAACAGAATAATGGTGAAGGGAAGTTCTTATGCTGAAGGAAATTCTTGGCCCACTGAATCTGTTCAGTTGTCAGTTCTTTGTCAGCCAAAGAGTTTCTTCAGCAACGCCCTCTCATACATATTTATTATCATCACTGTTTTCCTTGATCCTTTTTCTAGGTTAACACTCTCTCTTAAAATATGTTCAATCTGCTCCTTAGACCTACAAAGTTTATTTTTAAAATAATGTTCTTTCTATCCATTTGAACTGACAGTAGTACAAGCAGTTATTAAGCAGAGGTTATTGTTTGGTTGTTTAGTACAAAGATTTCTAATTATTTCATTTGAGTTCAACAGACTTACCCAAATAGTTAATTTCAATCAAATTATTCTTCACAAATATGCAGGCCAAATTTCTTTCATGCTCATCTTGCTGTAGGTGTGCATATCCCTTGGAAGAAAGAATCTTCATTTGATAGGCAGAGAGACTGCACATAGTTTTTCAATAACTAGTCTAAATATGTTTGTGTCAATGCATGTTTTATCACATCAGACTATATTTTAAATGCTGTGACCAACAGTGCATTCCTAAAGAGTTACTCCAGCCTAACCCCATTCATTTCAGTGGGCTTAGAGACTGGAGTACCTCTCTTTAGGAATGCACTGTTAAACCTCTTGAAGAATTATAGTGAGTCAGCTTTGACATTAAAAAAAACTCACTGGCTGAGGAGTCAAACTGAAATACTCAAGGGATGAATCTTAACTTTACAGGCTTAAAACACACCTTCTAATTTGGACCACTTTTGGGGTGTGTTATATGAGATATGTTCATGTTTCAGGTAGCCGGCTCAAGGTTGACTCAGCCTTCCATCCTTCCAAGGTCGGTAAAATGAGGACCCAGCTTGCTGGGGGTAAAGGGAAGATGACTGGGGAAGGCACTGGCAAACCACGCCGTAAACAAAGTCTGCCTAGGAAACGTCGGGATGTGACGTCACTCCATGGGTCAGGAATGACCCAGTGCTTGCACTGGGGACCTTTACCTTTTATATGAGACATACCATGGCACAGGTCAGATGTCGGGTAAAACCATAGTTTAATTAAACAAACTGACATGTATCCAACCATGAAGTTTCTCTACTGGATCAACCTTTCGATTTATTTATTTATTTACTTCATTTTTGGGCTGCCTTTCTAAGCTGAGACTCAAGGCAAATTACAAAACATTTTTTTAATTCCATTATACTGCATAAGACATCAAACAAACAATGCAGTAGGTCTATGATTACAGAATTAAAAGAAGGGGCAACCCCTTTCACTGTAGATCCCCACTCCCCCCCCCATGCTGTTCCCAAGGGTCCTGTGAGCCCCAGGAACAAAATTTGGGGAACTGAGTGGGTTGCAAAAGCAAGGGGAGGGAAAATCCTGATCCACAAAGTTTGCAGATGATTGGGCAGTGTAATCATCCAAGTGTGGGTGACTTCACATAGGATTTTTATCTTACTGCAGAAGCTTATTTTCTGCCCCCAAGCATTTTCCTTTCGCTGTAATAAAGCTGATTATAATATACATTGTACCTCTGCATCCTTTGCAAGTATTCTTTACAACAATCCTCCCACCTTCTGACTAGGATGAAAGAACTCAGCTCTCCACTTCTACCGTGTCTGACGAAGGAGCAGACGACTATAGTTTCTTTTAGGGGATTTAAGCCCCTCTTCCATTTTAAAAAGTTTTCAGGAAAATCTGTTTTCTGTCCCTGTGGTCCTGATCTGCAGATTTAAGTATACACAGATTAAGCCACAGTTGACTAATAGAATGTATGACAGCAACCTCTGCTCCAGTTTAGTACAGTTTTCAGTTTCACAATCAGGGTGAAAGATTAAAGAGTGTAATTGTTGGAATGTAAGACTAGGATCAGGGAGACCCAGGTTCGAATTCCCACTCAGCCATGGAAGCTTCCTGGGTAACCTTGGGCCACACGTTCTTAGTCTACCTCACATGTTGTGACAATATAATGAAGGAGAGGAGAACGACATAAATTGTTTTAGGTCCCCATTGGGAATATAGGCAGGGTATAAATTATGTAAACAAATAAATAAATAATATGAATATTTATTCTGTTATGTTTTCAGGGATGGCACTGTGAATAGTATCTTAGAAATATTACCTGTGATATACAAACTTGTTCAGATGTTCCTGATGGCTTTTCACATTGACTGCATTAATCATTCATAGAGTTTTAGATTTAAAAGTTGGAGATGAGGAGCATTCAGATCTGTTGAGGCAGTATCATGTTTTGTAAACTGACTTCTATGAACAGGGCCTTTTCCATGGTGGCTTCTGAATGGCGAGGTTGCTTCCTAGTCAAAGCCCAGTTTTCTTTTCCCTTGCCTCAGTGCCAATACATTTTTATTCGGTCAAAGGTTGATGATTTTGAACTTTATTTTGATTATGGTAGTGTTGTTATTGCTTTATCTTTTTATATTGATTTTTTGTGCTTGGTTTCTAGTATTTTAAATTGCAAATCAACTTGCTTGCACTAGCCCAAAAATGCCACATAATTTGTAGCAAATAAATATACTGTAAGAATGAATCCCTCTCCAAGGGCAGAATATAATTTGCTGACATATTGATTGAGCTCAGATAATCATCTACCATTATGTGTAATTACACATCATGTGATCAGTTTATATTGTGTGTGTGTGCGCCGTCCAGTCACAGCTGACTTATGATGACCCCATAGGGCAGGGGTAGGGTTGCCAACTGCCCGATTGTGGTGGGCAATTGCCTGCCAATAAAGCAGGCTGCCCGTCGACCAGCTGATGGCCGGCGGGAGGAAGCAGAAAGGGGGGAATGATCCCCCACGTGCTCCCAAGAAGGCTCCAGCCTCCTGTTCCACGCTACAAGCCTGATCGGGCTTGTAGCATGCAAAGGGAGGCTGCAGCGTTCCTCCCAGCCCTGCTGTGCATGCGCTCTGAGCGTGTGCACAGCGGGGCTTGGAAGACTCCAGCCAACCCCCAAAGCTACAAGCCTGATTGGGCTTGTAACGTGGAAGGGAAGGCTGTATCCTTCCAGCCCTGCTGTGCGTGCTCTCCAAGGAGTGGGGAATCGAACCCAGTTCTCCAGATTAGAGTCCGCCGCTCTTAACCACTACACCATGCTGGCTCTCTCAGTTTGTATTATTTACATGAAATAGGGTTGCCAGGTCCCTCTTCACCATTGGCAGGAGATTTTGGGGGCGGAGCCTGAGGAGGGTGGGGTTTGGGGAGGGGAGGGACTGCAATGCCATAGAGTCTAATTGCCAAAGTGGCCATTTTCTCCAGGTGAACTGATCTCTATCGGCTGGAGATCAGTTGTAATAGCAGGAGAGCTTCTGCTATTACCTGGAGGTTATGTCAAAGAATAGTACTCAGCTCTCAAAAATGAACGGAGCCGAGTACTATTCTTTGACATAGCCAGTCTACTTAGTATCAGTGCTCAATTTTTTCTAGTCATTACCTGGAGGCTGGCAACTCAAAATGAAATCCCAAACCTGAAATTATTCACCTCCAACATGCAACATCAACAGTAAGATAACATTTTGTTCTTACTGCTTGTTGAAATTTTAGTTGTCTCGTTCCCAAGAAAATCTCTAATGATTATGCCGGTTGGGAAGCACTTCTTTTAAGCAATGAAAGTGGGGTTATCAATAGATTGTGAAAGTTCCAGCCCAGAGCTACTGTTTTTTTGGGGTGGGGGATCATGCTGGGGGAATTATGGATCAGAGGCTTCACAAGGTGCAGTACATGGTCAAGAACAGTAGATAGAACCTGGCAAGCAATTAAAAAAGGAGAAATGTGGAATGGCGTGGCTGGAAAGCAACTGTGGTTTAAATTAAGTATCTAGTAGCTAATCAAATGACCGCTTGTTGCTTAATCCAGTATGCAATGCTTGGCAAGATACTCACCCCGCAGAAAACGAAAAGATTACACGAGATCATCTTATTGCTAGATGCATAATCTACAATTCAGCTGTGCCTATTTAAGACCTATTAATAGGCTGGCAGCTACTTTTTCTTAGAAGCCTTTTGGACTGATTTGGGAACACCTGAAAGTGCTCTTTTTGCAGAGACAGTTGTGTGCAAATAAAAATGTCTCAATTTGTGGGATTTCCCCTCCCTCCTTGATCATTTGTTGAAATGTGATTGCTGGGCTACATATTTTAGAATCAATGTTTTTTAAAATTCCTTGGCAGGGGATGCTAACAATTCTAATAGAAGTAGGGTTGCCAGCTGTGGGTTGGGAAATATCTGGAGATTTGGGGAGTGGAGCCTGAAGAGGGTTGGGTTTGGGGACTTCAATGGGGTATAATGCCACAAATCCACCTTCCAAAGCAGCCATTTTCTCCAGTTGAACTGATCTCTGTTGCCTGGGGATCAGTTGTAATAGTGGGAGATCTCTAGCTACCACTTGGAGGTTGGCAACCTTAAATAAAAGTGATGATCTTATTTACCTGGTTTACATTTGTACTATAGCACTGTATATATGCCATGAAACTAAATACAAATGGGATGAGAATTTCAACGGTAGATCCTACTGGCCTGCAGGGGGGGCCTTGCACTTAGAGCTGAAGCTCCTCACAGAGATTCTTTCCATGCAGTGATACACAAACTACATGAGGGAGACTCTACATTCAAGGTCTGAGCAGCTTGTGGAGCGTGGCCTGCTGCCACCATTCCACCCCCTCCCCTGGTTTGTTGTATCAAATTTTGGAATACCTTATGAATGCCATCTTTAAAAAGCTAAAGGTAAAGGTCCCCTGTGCAAGCACCGGGTCATTCCTGACCCATGGGGTGACGTCACATCCCGACGTTTTCTAGGCAGATTTTGTTTGCAGGGTGGTTTGCCAGTGCCTTCCCCAGTCATCTCCCCTTTACCCCCCAGCAAGCTGGGTACTCATTTTACCGACCTTGGAAGGATGGAAGGCTGAGTCAACCTTGAGCCGGCTACCTGAAACCAACTTCCGTTGGGATCGAACTCAGGTCGTGAGCTGAGCTTCGACTGCAGTACTGCAGCTTTACCATTCTGCACCACAGGGCTCTTATGCCATCCTTAGTGAATGTTAAATGATTGAGACCAGAATTTTTTCCCTCCCCAAATCCATCACACTTAGCAAACAGGTTTTTGCAGAAGGTCAAGTTAACAATTCTGTTAACTGGATGAAGCACTGCATGTGACTCGTAGTAAAAAAACAGTGGATGGGAGACATTTGGTCACTCTTGTGACTTTTCCCAGTTATCTTCCTGATTCATCAAGGAGACAGCTTTGTATCATAATAGTTCGGTATTAAGAGATGGATGGGGGAGATGCCTTGGGTGAATTAATGGGAAATCAAGCACTGTCAATGGGGTTTGTGTGGGATAGCTCACATAGGGTTGCTAGCTCTGGGTTGGGAAATTCCTGGAGATTTCAAGATGTAGCCTTTGGAGGCGATGGTCCTCATCTCGGTATAATGCCATAGAGCCCACCCTCCAAAGCAGCCATTATCTCCAGCGGAACTGACCTCTGTCTGGAGATCAGTTGTAATTCCAGGAGATCTCCAGGGTCCAATTGGAGGCTGGTAAATCACATGATCTTCACACATGGCTGTCAGAGTTGCATGCTTTCAGATGCAAAACTACCTTGATGTAGGATTACCAACCTCAAGGTGGGCCCTAGAATTTTCCTGGAATTACAACTGATCTTCATATAGGGTTGTCACTTACCTGGTCCTGTTTCAGGAGGACCAGAAATGACATCAGGATGTTCTAGGAATTTCCAGATCTCTGTGGTTTTTACCATAGTGTTGTGATATCACTTCTAAAAAAGGAAGTGATGCCTCAACAGTCTCTGCCTCCCCCAACGCTCTCAGGGATTGCTGGCCACTGGCAATCCTAAATAGAGATATCAGTTCCCCTGGAGGAAATAGGCACCTGGGGAGGTAGACTGTATGGCATCACACCCCTGCAGATCTCACCCCTCCCTAGGCACAGCCCCCAAATCTCTAGGAATTTCCCAAACTAGACTTCGCAACACTTCTTCAATGATTTGGAGCAAGTATTTTTGGTCATCCATTTGATTTGTATGAGATTATAAATCAAGTTACACTTCTAAGAACTTTTGGGAATTTGCCCTGTATTTTTCTTACATTAAAAATAAATTTATCTATGTAAATATTAAGTAATCCAAATGTAAAGATATTGTTTAAATGCATCAGATAGGGTTGCCAGATCCCTCTTCGCCACCGGCGGGAGGTTTTTGGGGTGGAGCCTGAGGAGACCCGGTCTGACCTCCGTCAAGCCAGTTCCTCTTTTGGTTCAAAAGTCCCCAAATGTTTTCCTAAGAAAACCCAAAACACCCACTGGGCTCCAGAATTCCTCCTATAGCACAGTGTAGGTAGGTCTGCCACCAGCTCTCAGTTCCAAAAGGCTTAGCCTTATCAGGGATGAGCTGAGAGCGACTCTTCCCCAGCTAATTTCCAAAAGGCCAAAAAGACAGCACCAACCCTGCAGGGTAGAGATTCTGTCAGGGGAAGGTAGCTATCCGCAAACGTTACAATAGGTAGGTGGTTTCCACACACAGGTAGGCACTAGGAATTAGCCCTGAGCCCCAAAAAGGTTTCACAGACTTCAAAGTAAAGTCTAAAAGTTTATTTTAACGAAATGTGCTCATTACAGAAAAGGAAGATATTCGTGAGACAGATAGCATAAAACAAGAAAGCTTTTAGTAATTTCTAACTTCACAGTAATTCTTAAGTTCAGGCAAAATAGGCAGGGTTTGCAAGAAAGTTACCAAGACAAAGACTTTAGTTGATTCAAAGTTGTGTGTGTGTGTAAAGTGCCTTCAAGTCGCAGCCGACTTACGGCGACCCCTTTTGGGGTTTTCATGGCAAGAGACTAACAGAGGTGGTTTGCCAGTGCCTTCCTCTGCACAGCAACCCTGATCTTCCTTGGTGGTCTCCCATCCAAATACTAACCAGGGCGGACCCTGCTTAGCTTCTGAGATCTGACGAGATCAGGCTAGCCTGGGCCATCCAGGCAAAGTTACCAGAGTCCAAAAGCAAGGTTTGTTTCCATCAAGCAGAGTTTCAGTTATGCACGGTTGTCCCTTAAGGGGGATGAGTCACAGAAGTTGATGAAAGTTGAGGACATTCCCGCATGTCCCAGCTCCATGGTTTTTGGATCAGAACAGGGTTCATATTTATCTCTTCAGTCTCATCAGGTGATGGCCGGTCACCCAATGGAATCGTAGAGAACGCAATAAGCTTGTAAAATATTTGGCATGTCATCCCTATGCCTTTGAAGCTAAGGATGAATTTGCATTTCTGCAGCAATGCAAAACATCTGGGCTCTTTCAGGCTCTAGAGATGCCAGGCTTCTGACAGAATTGTCACCTTGAGAACAGATAGCTGTTTTACCATAGAAAGGCTTGCTTTGAAGTGGAGGTAGCCGCCTCCGGCCTTCACACCTTCCCCCCAAACTGCAGTGACTTCCCATGGGAATGGAAGCGGCTTCCCATGGGAATGGTTTGCGAGGGAGCTGTTTCGGGCATCAGCTCCCAGAGTTTTGATTTTAAACATAGCAGGCCTAAGCCTTGGCCCATCTTTGGTAATTTAAAAGAAAAGAAAAGAAAGGCTACTTTTCTTTACAGGGCGGGGTTTGGGGAGGGGAAAGACTTCAATGCCATAGAGTCCAATTGACAAAGCGGCCATTTTCTCCAGATGAACTGATCTCTATCAGCTGGAGATCCATTGTAATAGCAGGAGATCTCCAGCTACTACGTGGAGGTAATTAATCATTTGAAAGTGAGTGAGAGCTGTCCCCTTTCTAAGAACAGTAACAGTGTGACACAGGCTCATTTAATCTGAAATGAAGTTCATTAAGTCATACTTAGCCACTTACTCATATTTTCACATTACCAAATGGCATATAAAGATTCTGTATTTTGATATTGCTCAAAAGATTTGTCCACTCCCTCAGTTTTAGCAATTTACAGGCAAACCTGTTCGGAGTTGCAATCCTAAAGACACTTCCCTGGGCATAAGCCCATTGAATATCAGGAGACTTACTTCTGGGTAGACCTGCTTACAATTGCTTCCTTAGTACATTGCTTTCAACAGGCTTACAGAGAACTAACTTTGGACAGAATTGCACGACAGATAGTTTACAAATATTCACAGGTAACATTATTTCAAAGAAAGGAAAAAATAGTTGTAAGTTTGACATTGCTAAAGATATGTTTTCCACAGAAATAATGCAAGAACATATGCTACACCCTGTCCTGAGACTGGTTTTGGCTGGGGAGGGCATGCTAGAAATTAAATAAATAAATAAGGTTATATGAGAGAAAATATTTTTCTTTCTCATTGGAACTGGAACAAAATGGTTGTTTCAGCTCCAGATGGATATAGCTGATTTGTGTGTGGATGAATACATTTTCTGTCCCAGTAGTGCTTTTTTCAAGGAACACTGTGTTAACACTGCATGTTGTTATAATTGGGAGCAACGTTTTACATCGATAAGGCTGTCTTTGTGATTTTAAAAAATGGAAAATGGACATCAATACAAAGGTCTGTTGTTTCTTGTCTGTAGTATTATTAGGGTTGCCAGCTCCAGGTTGGGAAATACCTGGGGGCTTAACGCACGGCCAATTTGTCTCGCTTTTGTGCCTTAATAGTAGCGAATCTCCATGGTCCACACGCACGACTGTCCAAGGGCTGCGCATCGGACCCACCTTAGTCGCGAATTAAGGCAAAAAAACCCGGGTTAATCAATCCCTGGTTTATAGCGATCTTTTCGGTTCTAATCCGCTACTTTTTTTTAATTCCGCTACATTACCGGAACGCCGACGTGCGTGTAATTACTCGGCTAGCTCGCTACTAATGCTCCTTACCGGTCTCCTCCGTCCCGCCCCCTTCCCTGCGCGAGCAATTGCCGCTTCCCGTCCCCCGTCCCGCCCCCTTTCCTGTGCGAGCAATTGCTGCTTCCGGTCTCCCGTCCCGCCTTTTTTTAATTGACAGGTTGAGACGATGGTATACCGGAACACTGGCGTTCAAAGAAAAAAAAAAGGGGGAGAATCGCCCTTTGATTGGATAACTCCTCAGCCAATCCTTGGGCGATGTCACTCCCCTGCTATCCCGCATTGCGAACTATCCCACATTATATGGTTGGTTCAAACGCACGGGGAGCCTCCAGCAGCTACTTGTTTCAGACTTAATGTGGGATAGGCTGGCGTCATGCGTTTGATTATCCAGACTTAAATATTGTGGGATTAAATATTGTGGGATTATTGTGAGATAACAGAGGAGCGAACCAGGAACATTCTGCCCATGCGTTAATGCCCCTGGAGATTTTGGGGGTGGCGCCTGAGGAGGGCATGGTTTGGAGAGGGGAGGGACTTCAATGCCATAAAGTCAATTGCCAAAGCAGACGTTTTCTCCAGGGAAATTGACCTCTGTCACCTGGAGGTAATAGTGGCAGACCTCCAGCCAGCCCCTGGAGGCTGGCATCCCTAAGTATTATGCTGGTTTGAGCTGGTGTTTTATTCTCCAAAAGAAGAATTTGGGGTGTGGGGACAAGCGTAGACACTAAGATTAAAATGGTCTCTTTCAATTAGAAGGTGAAGGCACTTGGTTGTGAAAAAAAGAGAACGTTGGGGGGAAATGTAGCTTCTTACTTTAAGAGAAATCAAACAAGCCTGAGACAGTAAGATTGTGGCGGAGACTTTAGATAAGACATTGGCTCACTAGGAACTTACGTGTGGAGTCTGTATCTTCCTCCAGTGTTTGACATTTTGAGGGAGATATACACCACTCCTCACCAGGAGGGCATGTCTGGCAAGGAAATGATATATGGATTTATAATCCTCAAAAATGGTGGGGACATAATCTCTACATATGCTCTCACTTGTCTTCATCTCTTGACATTCTCTTGGTCCTGCCAAGTCAGGGAAGGGATACAATGCTAGACTTAGGCAGTGAGCTACGTCACATTTGTCATGGAAGGTAGACAACATTACTATTGAAGTCTTTACACTATTACAAAGAGAATGAGATTGATCTGGAAAATTGTACCCCAGTCAGCTGTACAAGAATTGAAGGAGGTAATAGGTATAAATATAATCCATATAAAATCATACACAGAGACACCGATAAAACATTCATTTAAAAGTAATAAAGCCTATGTTATCAGACTCAAACTACCAGATAATGCCTATCTGAACTGCTGTGAGAGTTAGTGCTTTTAAGGAAGGAGAGGAACAGAGGTGGTTTGCCATCGTCTGCCTCTGTGTAGCAACCCTAGACTTCCTTGGTGGTCTCCTATCCAAATACTGTGTGTGTGTGTAAAGTGCCTTCAAGTCGCAGCTGACTTATGGCGACCCCTTTTGGGGTTTTCATGGCAAGAGACTAACAGAGGTGGTTTGCCAGTGCCTTCCTCTGCACAGCAACTCTGGTATTTCTTGGTGGTCTCCCATCCAAATACTAACCAGGGCTGACCCTGATCTGACGAGATCAGGCTAGCCTGGGCCATCCAAATACTAACCAGGGCCAACACTGCTTAGCTTCGTAGATCTAATAAGATAAGGATAGCCTGGACAATCCAGGTCAGGGTAAATTGTTATGCCCCAATGCAAATCATTCACATTCAATATATACAAACTTATACACCTGCAATGTACAATCTTATATTGACCAAAGTAGGATCCAATAAGGACCAAACGCGTTTCGGCCTGAGAAGGTCTTCCTCAGTGGTCAGAGTTATAATTTAGCACACATCCTAATAATATAATTGTGTCGTAATGTACAGTAAAAATGCATAAAAGCCCTTTTAGTATAATGAAGTTCCCTGTAAGGTTATTTATTCCTTATATACTAGAACATGACTTCCATGTCTCACCTTCTGTTACATGCCGGGCACTTGAGGATGTGTATACATCAAGCAGTGTATTAGGTCAAGGAAGAGTCATTATACTAGAAAGGCTTTTATAACTCCATGGCTGACCACTGAGAAAGGCCTTCTCAGGCCAAAACCGGTTTGGTCCTTATTGGATCCTACTTTGGTCAATGTAAGATTGTACATCACAGGTGTATAAGTTTGTATATATTGAATGTGAAAGTCTTGCCTATGTAGAGGCCTTATGTTTTTAACTTGACTGTGCACCTTATTAAAATTAATATATTTGTAATTTTAGCATTTTTCAGCTCAACCTCTTCGGTTTGGAATCAGCATTTTGGTTGAGTTCCATTTGGTCCCCCCCCCTTTTTCCCCAATGCAAATCACTCACACACAAACCACAGCTGCTTTTAAAGAAAAGTAAGGCATCTGGACATCTCATCCCTGATTTAATGTCATAGAGCGAAGTCCTGAGTATTCTTAACTCACTAACAGGCCATTCCTGAGTTTTCGGCGGCTGGGGACAGCGGGGAGGAGGTGCTGCTGCGGCGCCTCCTAAGACGTTCCACAGCCACCAAAAGCTTGAAAAAAGTCTTTTAAAGGCTTTTTTCTTTTAAAATGGGGCTTTTTGCCCCATTAAGAATAGTGAGTCTGCGCCTGCTAAAAAGCAGGCACAGCCTTGCTCTTCTCCCTGCCGGTGTACCCAGGGCAAAAGAAGACAGGAGGCTGCCTACAGGCAGCCCCGCTCCCCAGAATGCCCCAGGAACTCCCCCTGGAACGCTAGTGCGGGTCTTTACACCAGTGGGACGTTGGCTGAAGGCCCCGTCAGCATCTTGGGGTGGCGCTGCCACGGAAGTGTCGGAAGACCGGTGTCCGGGCAACTGTTGAACTCAGCTGTGCTGAACTGTGTTGAGCTTGAGGCTCTGCTCCAGGCTTCGTTGTCTGTTTCTCCTACTGAACGATGAACTTTGGCCGTCCAACCACAGACTAGGGAGGGTTGGCTCTGGGTGGTTGGGAACTGTATATAAGTTGGGGTGTTTTGCAGTTAAGTTAATTCTCTCTTCCCTGTTAACTGATTAAATCTGCTGCTGTTGGAACTGTGTCTCTGGCCCTGCATGTAACCTATGCATACATAATAATAGGTTTCCCAAATCTTCCTCAATCCTAATTAGTTTTCCCCTGGAAGAGTTTTCATTACTGTTTTGCAGCCAAAGTAGTTGATCCATAGTTTATTTTTATAGTTCATGGTTTCTACTGTGCTATTATGCAAATGCAGTTGTGCAAAACAAGTAATACTCCTCCAAATGAGAAAGAATTGATAAATAAAATGTTGGGCACTGTGAATTTTTCTAAACCAATTGATTTTATTAGACAAAAGTGGCCAGGCAGAAAACAAATACCATATTTATTAGAAAAGCAGGGAAACCTGAATGTAAGATGACCCCCCCCCCCAAAAAAAGCTATACAGACCTTTTTTTTTTTACTGGACATAACTGTAACTTGTATGTGAACATGTATCTCTATTTTTATGGCATACCTTGGGGGGGGTGGCTACTCTTGCATTCGAGCAAAGCCGGCAATATTTGTAAATTTATTTCTTTTGGAAGAAAAACAGTTCTATTGATACCTTTTCGGGTCAAATTAAATAAGACCTTGCCTGATCTACTATGTACTTTCTGATTAAGCAAAAAAGCAACGTGGCATGCCAGCATAAAGAAAAATAATTGGAAATAATTGGAAATAGTCTTACAATGTGTTCTACCACTATTTCTGTCCACATTTTAATATATTTGTATAAATATAAACATTATACTTTTTATTTTATTTTCAGAATGGGTCATGGACTTATTTATCAAGGCAACTCTAACAACCCAGTCCTAAGATTTTTACACAGAAGTAAATTCCACCAATATCAGTAGGGCTTGCTTCCAAGCAAGTGTGATTAGTCGAATAATCTACTGTATTTTTTGAATAATTTTTAAAAATGGAACTTTGGCTGACCGAGATCATTAGGACCTCATCCTTCAATATTGAGATTGCCTCTGACTTAATTAGAAGTGAGAACAACCCCTAAGTGACTGTCTGTAACTTTACCACTTGGAATAACCATAACTCCATCTTCGAGTATTTTCTGTTAGAAGTATTTCAGCAGTGTTTATGAATGGCTCTGTGACATGATACTCCGATATACATTATTGGTGTATCATGGAATGTACCAAACATGGAATGTATTTATCGCTGTGTCTGTGGAGTGTTAATGTGGCATAATCCATATCAGGATTCCATGCAGGATTTAAAACCTCTGAAATAATTTGTGTAGAATTCCAATTGCAAAACTCCGGCTCTCCGGAACGGCAAAGCTCTGTGAGATCCTTTACAGGCTTTACAATTATCATTATATTATATTATATTATATTATATTATATTATATTATATTATATTATATTATATTATAGTATAGTATAGTATAGTATAGTATAGTATAGTATAGTACATTACATTACATTACATTACATTACATTATATTATATTATATTATATTATATTATATTAAAGTATACTTAATCAGCAGAAATCCTAGTGTGAGCCTTTTGGGGGAAAGGGTTTTCAAACATCTAAATAAGCCTATTGATCCTTCCTAGTCTAGAATATTCAGAATGCTGCTTATTCTGTTGTAGTTGCACCTAATGGCTCTGACACTTCTGGCTTATTCCCTTGCACTAAATTTAAGACAACACGTGGCAGCAACTGTTTGCCTGTATCTCGGAGTGAAATCTCTTCATTTTTAAAAGCATGTAATATGTACATCATCATGCTCCTGGTTGCCAAGCTTAAGGTGGGGCCTGGAGATCTCCCTGAATTATACATGATCTCCAGACTAGTTCCCCTGGAACTCCAGATTAGTTCCCCTGGAAAAAACAGCTGTTTTGGAAGATAGACTCTATGGTATTTTGCCCCATCCTCCCCAGGCTCCACTCCAAATCACCGTAACCCAGAATTGCCACCCCCAGAATTTTCCTGCCATCTCTCTACTTCAGGGGTCCCCAATCTTTTTGAGCCTGCAGGCACATTTGGAATGCTGATGCAGCATAGGGTTGCCAGGTCCCCCCTCTCCTACGACGGGAGATTTTTGGGGCGGGGATCACACACACGCAGCCGCAAGCGACTCGATCCCATCACTTTCGGTTTACTTCCAGAGGGGCGGCAACGCAACAGGGCGATTTAGTAAGTGGTAAATCACCCTGTTGTGCTGCAATGCCGTAACGTCCACCTTTCAGAGCAGCCATTTACTCCAGGTGAGCTGATCTTTGTCGCCTGGAGGTCAGTTGCAATCCCAGGAGATCTTCAGCCACCATCTGGAGGTTAGGCAAATATAGATACTTCTGTGTATACTGTAGTTACAATCCAAAAAAACACAGAGTCAAATTTAGGTATAAATCCCAATATACAAGGTAACAACTATATTGATACAAACTCCACACATGTAGAGAAAACATGTAAAAAAAACACCAATAATAATGAAAGGCTACTATTTCCTGTAACAGGTAAGTATTGTGTAGCATACAATAATACATAAAGTTATGGTCTTAAATATGTCAATAATTTTCTTTCAGATGCCAGGCAGAAGAGGAAGATGATCGTTTCAGTTCTTCTTCAGTTCCTCCTCTGACACCTATCATATGCAACAACATTATCACCCAACTGCCCACCAGCCTAAGTTTTAAATAATTTTATTACAGTCTTTTAATAAAAGTACCTTCAAAGTTACGTTGGTATTATTTCTTAATAGTCTACTTTTCATGAACTCCCAATGGGTAGTAACAGTTACCTATAATATAAAAACGTTCACAACTGTTCTTTAAACCATTTCTGTTGCCTGTATTTATTAAACTAATCACATTCTGTTAAATGGGAATAACACTTATATCTTATCTGCCATCCACTGGCTAGTCAGATTTCATGATGATTTAGGGTTCCCCTTCGGGATACCTGCTTATCCTGATCAAGCTGCTCCTAATTATCCTCAGGTGTATATAGTTACCTCAATCTCCTCAGGTCTTTCCAGTGTTCAACATTACCAAACCTAAGTCGCTACCTAGTCACCTATACAGCAAGAGAGATCATTTTCCATATTTAAACCTTGAGGTGCTATTGTCTGGAACAGATGGATAAAAAAGCCTCCTTCTGCTTTAGGATTTTTTCAACATTAATCCTATCAAATGCCTTAGAGTGTAGATGCCAAATAACAAAATAGCGGAGATCGTTTTCAGAGTGCCTGTAATTGCAAAAATGCTCCACTAAGGGGGCCTCCAATATTTTTGCCCTAATCCTCGAGCTGTGTTCTAATAGTGTAATAAAATTATTTAAAACTTAGGCTGGTGGGCAGTTGGGTGATAATGTTGTGTATGATAGGTGTCAGAGGAGGAACTGAAGAAGAACTGAAACGATTGTCTTCCTCTTCTGCCTGGCATCTGAAAGAAAATTATTGACATATTAAAGACCATAACTTTATGTATTATTGTATGCTACACAATACTTACCTGTTACAGGAAATAGTAGTCTTTCATTATTGCTGGTGTTTTTTCTACATGTTTTCTCTACATGTGTGGAGTTTGTATCAATATAGTTGTTACCTTGTATATTGGGGTTTATACCTAAATTTGACTCTGTGTTTTTTTGGATTGTAACCATCTGGAGGTTGGCAACCCTATGCTCAGCTATGATAGCAGCAGTGAGCTTTGAATCTGTGGTTGTTTTTTGTTGGATGCTAGTTAACATTTTACAATTAATTTGAATTGCTGTTTCTGTTTTGAAATATGATCTATTTGCTAATTGCTTTGACTAAAAGTATTGCAAAATTGATGTATAAACAGTTTCGTTGAAAGAATGAATTAATAGTAATGTGCAGTGACAGTGCCATATAAAAAAATAATAACATCTATCCTGTGCCTAGAATCTCTGTACACATTTTATTAAAAAATAGCATTTAAGTTACCCACCTGTCTTCCCATTACGCTAGCAATCAGCAGCAGTTACCGCTGGTCAGTTTTCATTTACTACCATAAAGTTAAGTTAGCTTCTAGGCATAGCTTAAGATGTGTATGCAATGGTGAAACGTCTGTTAAAATATTAATATTAAATAATATTAATAAATATTAATTAATTAATATTAATGCTGGGTTTTTTCCCTTGGTTGTATCAGTGCAGAATTCAATTGGTAAGATTAGCGTAACAGACCCATTTGGCAGTAGAAACCTGCTTTACAGTGGAATCCGAAGAACACTTTCCTGGGAGTAAGCTCCCATTGAATAAATCTGAGTAGGACTCTGCATAGACCTGCTTAGCATTGCTTTGTCAGTCTAGGTTACTTTATAGAAGTTTGTTTATTTATTTACAGTCTACCTTTCCCATGGTCCTGGTCTAGGCAAGGTTCTGAAGCCAGCAACACTAAAGCATGGATATCACTCCAGCATAGGCTGAGGGTGAACTGAGGCCTTAAATGCTACTGAGAGGAGATGGAATTACAGATGCTTAAAGGTGCTATGCCAAGCTAGGGTGGCGAGTACAGCAACTGGGCTGGTTCAAGACACTGAAAGGCTGGTTGGGGAATAGGGTTGCCAACCTCCAGGTGGTGGCTTGAGATCTCCCGCTATTACAACTGATCTCCAGCCAACAGAGATCAGTTCAACTGGAGAAAATGGCCACTTTGGCAATTGGACTCTATGGCCAAGCCTCAGATAGTTTCTCATTGCAGCACCAACTGTAGAGGGACATTTTAGATCTAACAGGCAACTATGGTTTGCTATGACTTTCAGAGACCGGGTTGAGAATCAGCACATGGAAACGGAAGCAGGATTGCATAAACTCAAGGCAGAACCCCAAAAGCCAAACTATGGTCTAGCATTTCATGTCAATCTGGTCAATAATTTCAGCCACATTGCACAGAAGTTGAAATAACTTTGTGTGTGTGATTTTGCTGTCAAGTCACAGCTGACTTATGGCGAAGCTATAGGGTTTTCAAGGCAAGAGACGTTCAGAGATGGTTTGCCATTGTGTGGGCTGACAGAGTTCTGAGAGAACTGTGACTTGCCCAAGGTCACCCAACAGGCTTCATGTTGAGGAGTGGGGAAACAAACCCGGATATCCAGATTAGAGTCCGCCACTCTTAACCACTACACCATGCTGGCTCTCTTGAAATAACTTTAGAAAGCTGTAAAGTCTTAGGAAAGAGAAGCTCCAAACTGATCAGTAATGCATGTTGTAATACATTAGTAATCTTTACTGTGATCTCTTTTACTGTTACACAAAATATTTGTCAAAACAAATATACCAGCCATCTAATAATATGAGGCAGTGGTAACTATTTCAGCAGATCATGAAGTGGAAAATGTCTTTCTTGCCAGTACTTTTAACCAGCCTGAGAAAGCAAATTGGGTATGATTTCAAAGTGATTTAGACTTGGCTAACTACCCATGTTAAATGATAGTCATTCTTCTACGCATTACATTATTACATGTAAGATTCCTTCCAAGTGGCATTGTTCACACACATAGCCTCACGCATAACATACATGCTGAGATTATCTGTTGGGAACACTGTTATACCTTCTCTGAAAGACCGTTGTGGCCCATAGTCATGGGTTGTGCACAATTTAAATGATGCACTTGACTTGCCCAGTCGTAAGCATTTATCTGCTTGCACTGTAAATGTTAGGATAGGGCTTTTAGACTTTATATATGCATACACTTATTTCTAAATGATTTGGGGAGAAACTGCAGGATTGTCTACATTTCTGTTTCCACTACAGATATAATTCTGCATTTTAGGATTATTATTTTTCTTCTCGGTCTCTGAAATGATTTAAAAATATTTTTTCAGGGAACTAAAAGGTTTGTGATCAAGAGGTTTTCTGCACTTGGTAGATTTGTACTTAATGAGCATTGACAATTTAATATGCATACTCAAAGCCCTTTTGCTCATATTCCAAGGCATACATGGGTAAACCTGAGAAGTCTCAGTGTCCTATCATTCTCTTCTGACTTTGTCATGGAGGTAATGTCTGTCATTAGATTCACATCCCAGTTTCTATATGGGCCTCCTCAATAAATGGTAAATACCTCAACTCCCCATCTGCAAAATGGACATAAAAGTGATGTACGTTAAAAAGGTTGCTTGTGAAGACAAACACGGGGAATGGCACATCTGAAATTTGTCATGGCAAATCACTTTCTGTTGATTTCACCATCATCATATGTTCATAGGATCTCATCCCTAATGTATGTCAGGGTCCCCAACCTTTTTGAGCCTGCGGGCACCCTTGGAATTCTGACACAGGGTGGCAGGGCACAACCACAAAATGGCTGCTGCAGGAGGTACAGCCTACCCAAAAGGATCAAATGCAGGGATCAAGAGGAGTAATTTTTTTAAAGTATACTGGCAAAAAGGAGAGACATAATAAAACGAACACTGTGATGCAGCCGCTGCTGAAAGGATGTTATTTTAATCTGCATAGCCAATCAGATCTCCACTATCCCTGCTGGGCAGAAGCCTTGTCATTCCCACTTTCTAAAAACGCTTGGCGGGTGTCAAGAAAGGGGTCAGTGGATGCCATGGGAACTATGTTGGGGACCCCTGATGTATGTGTTATGCCGGCATATTCAATTTTAGGAGCAAGTCACAGAACCATAATTTCATGCACAGACAGGAAATCCGTCTTCTTTATTTCAGTGAAAGTTCTATGCTCAGAAAGTCTTTGGGCTTGATGCACTCGCGACCTAGATGCTTTGAATGGATTAATGCATTAGTGGCACTTCCAAACCATCACCTCTTTCAATGATTGATTATAAGGCCATGGCCAGTGTTTAAGATCATATTGCTAGGATGTGGTCTGCCTCCCATTCAATTCAATGGTGATATTCAAAACGTTTCAAACACGGTTAAACCAGTTGACTCTTTGAAACGCCTTTGCCTCTTTGTTATTTCCCTGATATTTAAAATGTTAAATGGAATTGTGTATTGGTTCTTGTAGGTTATCTGGGCTGTGTGACCATGGTCTTGGTATTTTCTTTCCTGACGTTTCGCCAGCAGCTGTGGCCGGCATCTTCAGAGGAGTAACACTGAAGGACAGTGTCTCTCAGTGTCAAGTGTGTAGGAAGAGTAATATATAGTCAGAAGGGGGTTGGGTTTGAGCTGAGTCATTGTCCTGCAAAGTATTAAAGGTAAAGGAATTGTGTATCTTTATTAGTTGTGTGTAATCTTAGGCATTGCATCTGTTATTAGCATAGGAACCAAAACAGGACAAACAAGGACGAGCTTAAATTCTCCTATTTCTCATTTTAGATAAAACCACTTGCTTTAGCCGGCATAGATTTAAGACAATGCCAAATGGATTTTGCGTTTTTTTTGTGAATGACTCATGCCAGGAATGCGTACGCATCTATCTGACATTCTGCGGGGAGGGAAAATGACTATTCCCCGGTAGGTGCTGTTACAGCAATGGAATCCCTTTGCTCAATATTATCCTGTCCAATGAGGTGGAATGTTTCCCAGGCACATGGTTTATGTGTCTCAAAATAACTTGGGACCTGCAAACTGACAAATGCTATTGCTTCAGTGGTGACAGGTTGTCCAGCTTCTTACTGCCATCTTCACTAAAAGGAAGGTTAACGCCTTTTCCGCCCCCGATGGACACCAAGCCCTTTCAGTTCCAAAGGACCTGAAGGAGTACCATTTCTTTGGTGGTTTTAATCTTGTACTTTCAGGAATCGTTGTCAACGTCATTGTGTGCCAGGGTTGGATTTCCACATCTGGTCAACTTTTTAAAAGGTAACTTTTTTACTTACAAGTGCGGCCGTATTTTGGGAGGATCACACAGGTGCACGGAAGCTTGTGGTCCATGTTTATGTCTGAATGCTAATTATTGCTGATAAATCATATTAGGGGAGCAAATAAGTTTATTTGTAACTGTCTGCCTTAAATTACACCGAGGCATGCAAGATTAAAAAGAAACCGAATGTTCTGCCGAATCATAAAGAGCCTGAAAGGGGGGGGGGGGTGCGGCAGTTTCCAAATTCCTTCTGTGTCTGTTTAGTATATTTGGGTAGAGTCAACAGAAGACAGTTATGACATCTAAACCACATGGATGAATTGTTCCCTTTTGCCGTCCTTCCAATGTTAGTTGACTTTTTTCACTTTGTAATCTCTAGCCTTAAACTCACGCTGGTAGTATAAGCCTCCTTAGAGAAAAAGCATAGTCTGGGTTAATGTTGTCTCATGTTTAAAGTCTTTCTTCTTAATTGTGTGTGTGTGCGTGTGTCATGTAAAATGACACTGCCAGCTATATTTAGGGTTTGGAGATCTGCTCTGTGGATTAATGTACACAACAGCTGCAGGAACAGTCTTGCTAGAAGGGCATTGCTCTCTCAACCCCCCACCACCCTTATCTCTCTCTCTCTCCCTCTCTCTCTGAAAAAAAAAATTTTTTTGACTGTCAGTGGCAAATGTTTGGCCTGCTGTATTGCAACATTGAGCAGTAATCAAAAGAGTGTCGTGAATTGTAATAAATAAAGCATAAACTATAGAAAAGGAATCCACTAAGTGCTTAGATCTCTTCGGTACGATTATTACTTATGTAACATAGCAGTTTATGACCAGAGATCTTCAGAAAAACTTTCATGAAAACAATAAGTTTGTGCTTTGTTATTAAAGCATGCATGCGCACACTCATGCACAAGCAATACAAGCCATGAATGTAAAACTCTTCAGATAAAAATACCTGTCTGCGTTAATGATCAATAAAGACAAAAGTGTATTCTGTTCTTTCCCTTCCCAAGAATTAAAATGTTTTAAAATGTGATTCTTAAAGTAGTTAAGATGCATTTCTCAAGACATTTGCTTGTGGAAGACCTCCTCAATAATGCTGTCATTATTTATTTTGATATTTTACTTTGAAATGTTTAATCAACAAGTAATTGCTACCAAACGTTTTAGTAAATACGACTTGCACTGAATGCTAACAGCAGCCATTTAGAACAGCAATCAAATGAATGCAAATTAGGATTTTAGGTCTGGAATAATGCATCAGATCATTAACAAACATCAGTTTGCAGCAATCATTTCAGATCTATCTGGATTACTGTCCCTGAATTAATTTCTTCAGCAGCCATTTCACTGAATCAACTAATTCATTTTCTTGCTGATTATTACGCCTTTGTCCTAAACCCATTTATTTGGAATAGATTTCTATGAATTCAATGGATTTTTTAAAATATTAGCATAGCTCTGTCAGCAGTTAGTTATACTATCTGAAAAAAATAATGTCAATTTAGAAAGACGGAGAGAGAGAGAGAGAGAGAGAGGAAGGAAGGAAGGAAGGAAGGAAGGAAGGAAGGAAGGAAGGAAGGAAGGAAGGAAGGAAGGAAGGAAGGAAGGAAGGAAGGAAGGAAGGAAGAATGTTGTGATGGCCCTAACAGTGGTTATTCCTAATGTACTGCCGAGGCCTCCTTTTTTATTTGAAAATACATTTAACCTAAATAAATTGAATAGCATATGAAAAAAGATTTGTAAATAACAAGCCTGTGAATCAACTCGCATTCTTCTCCAATCCCCCCTACACACAAATAAGAGAATCAACAGGTTCCCAATATATCAGGAGCTGCTTTCTGTTGTTTGCTCCTCCTGTCTAGTAAACAGATGGTGGACTGAATTTTGCCTTCAGATCTTGCCACGAAATGCTTTTCCCCAGCAGTCTGAGTTGGTACGTGCGTGGCTGTAACAGAACAGAATGTAGCCCAAAGTTTAATAATGTAAAAATACACTATAAAAATAGAGCAGGGAAAGTTTTTAGCAGCCCTGAATTACATGCACAAGGCAGAACTGCATAGAACACACTCCCGCCGTCTCAAATAAGAAATAACTGCAATGGAATGTAGTATGACCTATATTTGGGGTCAGTGAAAACCTAACTTCCAAACACAGGGGTTACAAGGTATTCCTTAAGGCAAAATATAATTTCAAAAGGGAGAACAGAGCCTGTTTACAGGCCAGGGCCAAACTCTGGAACAGTGAAAAATAATGGATTTGCATGTCGAAATAGTGTGGAGGAGTTGAAGGTTTGCTGCAAGAGGGGCAAACCAGTGAAAATTGACCCCTCTTATGTCACAGATATTTCGGGAGGGATCCTGGCCACCATGCTGAATCATCAGGCCATAAAAGTTCATACAGCTGTGGACAGACAATTGTTTTAAAGAGAGTTGTAAGTGGTATCCTGCTTTCCTATGATATACACCCTTTCTTTGTCCCACAGCTGTCTCTGGTCAGGCATTGTAGGTTTTTTGAAGCATTTCTAAAATCTGTGAAATCTGTTTACAAAAGGCAATGCAGTTACTGTGCAGCATCAGCAAACAATAGCTGTAACATACCACTTTCAAAACTCTGGAAGAAATGTACCAATTGTGTCCAGCCTTAAGGGAAAGAAAGAAATGTCACTAATTCCTTAACAAAGAATGTAAAATAATAATGTCACAAAGATGGCTGGGAGAGCTCAATTTTATTTCATTCAAGTAGACAAGGGACACATGGATGCATAAAGCTGCCTTATACTGAGTCAGGCCATTGGTGCATCAATGTCATATTGCCTTTGATCACTCTGATCTGCGGCATGGTATAGTGGTTAAGGTGTCAGACTAGGACATGGGAAACCCAGGTTCAAATCTCCACTGCCACCATGGAAGCTTGCTGGGTGAACTTAGGCCTGTCACACATTCTCAGCCCCGACCCTGGCTAATGTTTGGATGAGAGACCTCCAAGGAACACCAGAGTAACTCAGAGGCAGGCAATGGCAAACTGCCTCCCAAGTCTCTTGCCCTGAAAACCCTACAGGGTCACCATAACTCAGCTGTGACTTGAGAGCTAAAATATATAGAGAGAGTGCAATCAGTTTTAGTAAAGCTGAGCCCAATTTAACGTTCTCCTAGACAAATTAAGGGTGCATTTGTGTGGAGCTTTCTTAGGGGATCATCAAATTTATTAATTAAATGTGGTGGTGGAAAGTGTTGTCAAGTCGCAGCTGCCTTATGGTGACCCCATATGGTTTTCAAGGCAAGAGAGGAAACAGAGATGGTTTGCCATTGCCTGCCTCTATGTAGCAGCCCTGGACTTCCTTGAGGGTCTTCCATCCAAGTACTAACCAGGGCTGATTCTGCTTGGCTTCCAATATCTGATGAGATTGGTCTTGTCTGGGCCATCCAGGGAAGAGCATTAAGTACCTGGTAGGTAGTTAACCCATGTTAGCTCACCGCTCATCTGTCTACAAAGCAGGTGAGGGTGCATCATGGAACATCATAAAGAGCAGTGAACACATGAACATTTGAAGCTGCCTTATTCTGAATCAGACCACTGGTCCATCAAGGTCAGAATTGTCTACTCAGACTGGTAGCAGCTTTCCAAGGTCTCAGGTTGAGGTCTTTCACATCACCTAGTACCTGATCTTTTTAACTGGAGATGCTAGGGCTTGAACCTGGGACCTTCTGCATGCCAAGCAAATGTTCTACCACTGAGCCATAATCTCTTCCCTGCATCACCCGAAGGGCAATGTTGACACATGTTTCTCCCACGCCACACTTCATTTTATTTTTAGTAACTGCAATCTTAGCTTCTAGTGTAGTATTGTAATGCCCATTCAGGAACATGCATATCTTGAAAGATATGATATGTGAACAGGTGAGATTTATGGACATGATGTGTGTGGTTCAGCAAAAGTTAAGAACATTTAAAGACCCATGGATTCAAATGGGAAGGCTTACTCTCCCATAGTAATAAACAGGACTTCTGGTGCTGAGCTTTGGCTGGTTCAACTGCACTGGTTTGTAGGAGCACACTGAAAAGTTGCATCCAAAAGAGCAGAAAATATCAGGAGATACCCTGAACTGGGCGCTATGTTCAGCGAAAGGCAGGATTAACATTCAAAACATACTTGGCAAATCAGAACGAATTTCAAGCGTATAATTATCCTAGGGAAGGTAGAAGAAATGTACTCCTTTAGAAGTGAGTAAAGACCTCGCCTGCAGTTTTATATGAAATGTTCCAGGGGGTCCCACTTTGTAAATATGAGCCTGCAGTGTTTTCGTCTCATGGTAGAAATATCACATGTGAGCGGTGATCCGAGTATTGCATTAAAACTTTGAACACTTAACTTTTAAAAAACATCACCCAGGACATATATAAGACTTGGCTGTCCACCTTTCTCAGTTACAGAGGTGACAAAATGCAACTTTTTATTGTATGATTCTGTCTTATGTTGTTGACAATTTTAAAAAAGATTCTTCAGTGTGTTAGATTTGACTGGTAGCCAAGTACTCAGTTGCTAAATATAGGGGAAAGAATTATCTTCAACCACCAGCTGAGAATAGCATACAAAACTTTGATAAGAACATAAGAAAAGCCATGCTGAATCAGACCAAGGCCCATCAAGTCCAGCAGTCTGTTCACACAGTGTCCAACCAGGTGCCTCTAGGAAGCCCTCAAACAAGACAGCTGCAGCACCACCATCCTGCCTGTGTTCCACAGCACCTAATATAATGGGCATGCTTCTCTGATACTATGCAGAGGTTCCCAAACTGTGCTCCATGGGGCACTTGGTGCTCCAAGAAACATCTTCTAGTGCTCCATGAAGAGATTGGAAAGAAAAATACTACTGACATTCTGTTTAGTATATAGGTGCTAGGTGAAAATTAGTGCTCCATGATGAATTTCTCTCTTGAAAAGTGCTCCATGACTTAAAAAGTTTGGGAACCTCTGCTATAGAGAATATGTATGCTTCATGACTAGTATTTATTTTGTCTAGTAGCCATGGATAGCCCTCTCCTCCATGAACATGTCCACTCCCTTCTTAAAGTCTTCCAAGTTGGCAGCCATCACCACATCCTGGGACAGGCAGTTCCACAGTTTAACTATGGCCCACTTTTCACGGAAGATTTTGATGCTCTCTTGCAAAAAAAAAAAAAGCGATTTAAATTTATTTTTCATGGGCGCAATTTAAATTCATGTTTTCATATCCCCGTCAATCCAGAAGTAATTTTGGTTTTTCACGGGAACAAAGCAAGCAGTATTCTACAACGGTTTGGTCTGTCCCCTTCTGAAAAGCTCATGGTTTATGCCCGCCCCCAACTCTGCCCAGCGGATTACCCAGTGCAGTTCACCTCTGCGGACACAGCCCCAGCCAAAAAAAGCACCAGTCCCTCCGGTTTCCTTATATAACTTTTCTATTTACCATGCTCCCTGTTTCCTCCCCCGTACTTGGCCACGCCCCCCTTTCCCAGACTTTGACAGAGGGTCATCATTGCCCCCCCTCCCCATAGAGCTCCGGCCATCCATTGCCAGGAACTTCCATCCAGATCGAGAAAGGAGACCTGGAGCAGACTGGCTGCCCCTCTTCAGAAGGGTGACAGGAGTTTTGGCTTGGATTTGCCGCTCTCAGGATACCCCCCCACACACACACACAGGATCGCACCGGCAGGAGGGAGACCCAGAGCAGACTGGCTGCCCCTCTTCAGAAGGGTGACGGGAGTTTTGGCTTGGATTTGCAGGAGGGAGATCTGTCCTGCCTTGGAGGGAGGCTGTCCCCCGGGCTTGAAACTCTCCCAGCCAATCGCCGTTCACAGGGGAGGAGAAATTAGCCGACATGGGCAGGGACAATTGGTCCGAACCCAGGAACGTTTTTCATGGAGCGAAAAAAAACCCCGCGTAGCAACCACAAAGAACGGACCAACACAAGTTTGAGAAGACGCGGAGTTGACGCGGTTTTTCTGCTAAAACTCGAAGTGTTCATGAAAAATCAAAAATTTGCAGCGGGGCAAAACAAAGGCAAAACTCTGTCAAACCTCCGTGAAAAAATGACCTATGTGTTGTGTGAAGAAATATTTCCTTTTATCTGTTTTGAATCTCTTACCCTCCAGCTTCAGCAAATTACCCCGCATTCTGGTATTAAGAGAGATGGAGAAAAGCTGCTCCCTGTCCACTCTTTCTGTACCATGCATAATTTTATAGACCTCTATCCTATCTTCCCTTAACCGCCTTCTTTCTAAGCCATACAGCCCTAAGCATTGCAACCACTCCTCATAGGGCAGTTGCTCTAACCCCCAGATCCTTTTGGTTGCTCCTTTCTTCACCTTCTCAAGCTCTGCAATATTCTTTTTTAGGTGTGGTGACCAGAACTATACACAGTATTCCAGGTGTGGTCTCATCATAGATTTGTATAAAGGCAGTATGATAGCAGCAGTTTTATTCTCTATTCCTTGTCTAATTATGGCCAGCATGGAATTTGCCTTTTTCACAGCAGCCACACACTGGGTTGACATTTTCATTGAGCTATCCACTACCACCCCAAGATCTCTTTCTTGGTCTGTCACTGCCAGCACAGATCCCATCAGTGTATCTGCGAAGTTGGGATTTTGTGCCCCAATATGCATTACTTCCTACAGTATGGAGAGATCACAGACTGATTTTGTTTTAACCACCCTAAATAATCTTAGTCCACATCTGACAGAAACACATCTGGCAGCTGCAAGGACTCTATAATGGGAATCAACCCATAGTCGAAAGCATTGTGTGTTTATCACATTTACAATCCACTCTTCTTCCAAAGAGCTCAGAACACTGTCCCCTGTCCATTTTATTGTCACAACAACCCTGTAAGGTGGGACAGACCAAAAGGCAGTGACATGCCGAAGCATGTCAAGTGAGTTTTGTGGCAGAATAGGGTATGAACCCACAGTGAACCAGTCCCACTCTGTACTTTCTGTACCCCCCATTGGCTTTTTCTTCATATTTCCATCTGGTTCTGCTCAATTTGGCAACCTAATCTTCTTTTACACAAATTAATGAATAACAAAAATCATAATCAGTGTATCAGATTATGAATAAGACCAGGTAAGGTTACTATCATTCCTGAAGTCAAAATTTTCTGAAGGAATCTGGCACTACCCATATTTGGTGAAAGGGGCCTAATTCAAGTGAGATTCTAGATATAAATGGTAAATTAAACGACTACAGTTTTCATTGATTAATTGGTGGAAACCAGTTTCAGTCTCTGGGGTCAAATTTTAGTTAGTTGGATACCAACTGTACGGCATAATTGTTCATTTGAAGCAGCTAATTCAGTTCTAGTTTGTTACTATAAAAGGGAACAAAAATATAAAAGATGTTTTTTCTTCTTCTAACAAATGGCAGTTTTTGTTCATTTAAATTGTAACTTAACTGATACTTCCCACAATATTTTTAAAAGACTTCTACAAGTTGATTTTGATAATATGCACATTTATTTCAGTTTAATTATTTAGTGGATTCCTCAGTTACTAGGAAGATGATCAGTGATTAAAAAGCCTGGATCCAGACTACGTTTTCTGCTAACAGCACTTCTGTCAGAGAAGCATAACTTTCCTCTCTGTCCCCTCCCTCTTTGCAGCCCATTTATCTCCCTGAAAGACCACTCTAAAGGGAGGGGGCAGAGACTCTCAGGAATGGCATGAGGGGCAGATCAAGGCTTTGCAGCAGGAAGGAAGGGGGAACTGGCAGAAATTGAACCTTCCATTCCTTCAGCAGAAAAATTTACTCTGGATCCTATTAATTGTTTGTCATCTCTAATAGTTGCTTATGAATGACTCCTATGCGCATAACAAAAACAAAGTTTGGATCTAGCTAGAAAACATCCCAGGAATGAACTGGCATACCTCTCCTCAGAGAAATCAATTGCACTTGCCACGGAGCCAGACTTAATTATGTCTAAGTCCTTTTGGTTTTGAAGGGAGACTTGCACATCTGAAATCAATGGGATTTCAGCGTGGTTTGGTTAGATTATGACTTGTGTTCTCTCTCTCTCTCTCTTGTTTTTTGCATCTTGACTAATAACTTACCACTTGTAGTTGCTATCATGTAGGGGACATTTCATTGCTAGCAGTTGCACCATGCCAGTATTCCACTTCCCAAGCGGGGAATCCTCCCACTCGAGAAACAAGAAAAATGGCTCCGTCCAAACAGTTTGCTGCATCATCAGGGGGCTGAGATGTTACATACCCAGATTAGAGAAGTTTGCTGAACTTCTGACAGATCTAGTGGGGCAGTTGCTAACGGATTGTGAATAGGATGTTAGCAGCTGTGTGTGGGAAATGAGAGGATTCTTCAGGCATATTGACCAACCAAGCCCTGGGTTAGATTCAGATATTCCAGATATTCCCTCTTACTAAGCATAAGAGTCATCCTCCAACAGAGTGATTCTTTTTCCAAAGGAAGGAGTCTTTCCCCTGCATTGGAGAAAGACTTCTTGCTTAGCCAACTCTCTGGCTGGAGAGACAGGCAGCACTATTTTTCAAGGTGATGAAGGCAGTGTGTGAGGTGTTCTTATGCATCCTCATCCCATCTCTGTTCACAGATTTTTTTTTTTTTGCAGTGCTTCAAAAACCTGTAAATACTATTCAACCAAAGAATAGGGCAGTGGGAACAAAAAAAAGTGTGTACACACTGAATACAATGATGAAATTTTCAAGTATCAAAAAGCCTAGCTATCTCCAGCCTCTTATATTAAATATTTAGCACAGAAAGGACTGTTCATATGTAGCTCATAGCCGTGGCTTAATTGGAGCTGTGGTTACTTAGGCCTTTTATGCATGGGTTGTTCCCATTGCAGTCACCCCCAACTACTTCAGGGCTTCATTTTAATTATGCATGTATTTTCCAACCTTCAGAAGTCGCCTTGCTCTCCCCTCGCATTTTCCTCACGTTTTCAGGGTGCTGTTTTACCACGAGTTTAAAGTCTGCCTCAATCATAAATTGAGAGCAGGTCCTGTGCACACTTGTCACTTTGGGTTTTTCTCCCCATGCCCATTCTTGCTTCTCCCTTCCACGTGTCTGCCCCCCTCATCCAACCCCTCTCCTCGAAGCCATTATCGAGTGCACTAGTGAGAGAGTAATGCTGGAATACCATGAGGCTGCTTATTCGGTTAATGGTGTGTGTGTGTCAGTTTCAGATAGAACCTGTTGAGAGAACACTGAAATAATCACAAACAACCTATGCAGCTGCTTTTGGTCAGTTTCACAGTGAGTGTGGGTCAGTTTCAGTTCTTGGCAGGATGGAACAGAGCCTGGTTGATTTGCCACCCTCCCCTTATGCACATCCTCTTATAGGCATGAAAGCCTTTGGTGGGTTGAGTACAATACTACCGATGGGACGATGAATGTCACAAATGACTATGCTTCTGGTTTTATGTTCTTTTGACCCCTGCATTGAGTTACGCAGATACAAATTGGGGGGGGGGGTGCCTGGACCCTTCTCTGCTTTGGCTGTAAAATGACCACTCAGTTCAGATCAAGCAAAATAATCCTGCTGCAGGGCTGGTGGGGGCTGGTGATGTATTTTTTAAAAAATACCCCAGAGCCAATTAAAAAGCAGCGTTTTCAAGTGGGAGGGATTCATGTGTAGTTCAGAAGCTCTGCATTTTCACTGGGGGTGCATAATTAATTAAGGTACTCCTGGAATTTCTCCAGGGCAAAAAGCCCCTGTGCATAGTGTTTTGAGAATTTGACTGCAAATACTGTGCAGCTAGAGGGCAGCAGATCCAGTGGAAACAGACCACGCATAAAAGGCCTTTGTGAAACTAGGATTTGGTCTTCGTGGGATCACTGAATCCTGGCTTGTCACAGCAAATCCTGGCTTCAGCATTGTGGCTCTTGTCCTCGTCTTGGAGGTGAAGGGAGAGGAGGATCGGTGCTAGTAAGTACTGGCTGAAGGAAAGAATGGTTTCATTTTTGAGCTGCTCTTGCCAGGTGACTGGACATGTGAAAGATGTAGAGCAGGGGTCCCCAATGTGGTGCCCGTGGGTTCATGGTGCCTGCCAACACATTTCCTGGTGCTTGTTGAGTGTTTTTAGAAGGCAGGCAGGGCCAGATGGCACTTTTGCCCTGGAGGGTTTCTGATTGGCCATTGCAGATCTAATTGGCTGAGCAGATGTTTTAAAATGTTACTTTGGGAGCAACTGCCACCACAGCATAAAGATCTTTACTGAGTGATTGAAGATAAGCTGTGTTTATTAAAACAACAGGCTTATTTTTAAACAGAGTTTCTGCCTGAAATGCTGAAGCGTTACTATTAGAATTAAGCATAACCTCACTCCCTGACATTTTGTGGTTGGCTCCACCTCCTGCAGTGGCCATTTTGTGGTTCTGCTCACTACCCTCTGTCAGATCACTAAAGGTGCCCACAGGCTCAAAAAGGTTGGGGACCCCTGGAGAGCATTGGCATGGGGCAGTTAAACTAGGATACCACCTTCATACCTAACATCAAACCACAACTGAAGCTGTGGTTGGTAACCAGCTTGTTATCCTGGCTGCAGATTCTGGTTTGAGGGAACTGAACTAACCGTACTTAGTGCATTGGTGTGAGTTTGGATGACAGTTTAATTAAACCATAGTTTTGCATTATGCCTGAACTGAGCCAAACTTGTTATAAGAGCCAAACAACGGCAAACTAGCCTATCCACCCAAAAAGACCCTACCTATAGAATACATTTTCATTACCTGTATGTTTGGTACATCATGTTCAGAGCTTCTGTAACTTCCGTACACAGCCCAAGTGTCTTTTGCTGCATTCGTTTCCCAAACATTTTTTAATGGTATACTTAACATAGCAATAGCTCCTCTGATGTGGTTCCAGCTCTAAGATCCTAGCTGGCTGCTTCTCACTGAACTGCTCCATTGGCTCAAGAGCTCCTCTTTGAATCATCTGCACAGTAGAGCTGGTCAGAATTCCTCTCATGCAGCTCTCGGCCTTCTACAAACCACCTGCTGCTTCACAAGGTCATCCTTTCCCATGAACTCAGGAGCACTGCACCTTTGTTCAAAACCCATAACTGCCTCTTATACAGAAATTTTTAAAAAGCAGATGTTTGCATAAGATGTTCTTAATGGCCACTTCTGAATGTGCCGGTACCACAGGAATACACTATTCCAAACATGGACTTGCATTAGGTATAAAAACAGTAATCCACCTTGAGACATAGTTTCAGACTGAGAAGCAGAAGGCAATATAGGAAGAATACTACTTTTTTTGGAAAATATTTCAGATGCTAGGGTGCAACACTACAGAGAGAACAGCTTCATATATATAATATTCTAGACTGGAAGAATTTCCAGTGCTATATAAATCATGGCTAGCTAATTGGCGGACCCTGGGGCAATTTATGTGGCTCTTGGCAGCTCTGTGAAATTTTAAATGACAACCAATTTACTCACACTTTGACTCATATTGTTTTTAAGGTGAATGTATGCACACTGCAAGCAGGAAGCACTTGCCTAGAGAGGATATTAAGCTCAGAGGTACTGCCTTCCATCGGTTGGTTCTAGGTTCTGACTCAAGCGCCCGCAGCACTAGGAAAGACCTTCTCTCCTGAGTCCCTGGAGAGATAGCTGCTGCCAGAAAAGGCAGTTCTCAATCAGATGGACGAGTGGTCTTTGACTCAATAAGGTTCTTTAATTTCATTATAGATTGGGGTGTGTGTCTAGTACAGCAAATAAAACTCTGCACCCCAAACCGGTTGCTTATATCCTACCATGTGGTGAATTTTGAAACCTTCCTTCACCCTAAGGATGCTTACTCCAATGGAAGAGCCTCTTTTGTCAGACAAAAAAGAAGGGCTCAGACTTTAGGGAATGGACTGTTAGGATATAAGCCATTGTCTGGAGAATGGAGTGATTCCCAAGAATGAATTGTCC
The DNA here is from genome assembly GCF_029931775.1 of Euleptes europaea. Lineage (NCBI taxonomy): Eukaryota > Metazoa > Chordata > Lepidosauria > Squamata > Sphaerodactylidae > Euleptes > Euleptes europaea. The sequence goes on along the minus strand of NC_079316.1, from coordinate 93,267,116 downwards.
ATCCCGGACTTGATCTTTAAGACCTAATATAAAGCGAGGAGTAGAAATTTCCTTTGGGTAGAAATGTCCTTTAAAAGTTTGCATTCCTCTCTGCAGAAATTTTTGTATTCAGTATTAGAAACCAGCTTGCTATTGATGAGGTTATGGTCCTGTTTGTACTCTTTGTCAACAGCATGCAAGACAATACTTCAGAATCTTCGACTTCCATTACTCAACTTCTGCGAGAGAGCTATTTAGCTGAAAACAGCCATCAAGGAAATAGTGAAAGAAGTAGATCAGAGCCATCTCCACATTCGTTCCATTGTGGCGGTATTGGGGGGACTCCAGAAGAAGTGGCTTGCCAAGATGACCTTCCAGATCTTTCTGCCTTTCTGAGCCAAGAAGAACTGGATGAAAGTGTGAACCTGGCAAGGCAGGCAATCAGTCAAGATCACCTTGACAGCAAGCAGGACGAACAGCATACCCATGTGTTTTATCCCTCTGAGTTGAAAAAAACTGTTCCAAACAAACAACAGTTCCAGTCTATGGATTCATCCGCGTCTGATAACGGCCTTCTTCACTCCACTTTTGGTGAGGAGCACACCAGAGACACTACAAGTCCCCAGGAAGGCTCTCAGGATCTAAAGAAACAGCAGTTCGGTTCAGAGGCAGAATCCAAAAAGGAATTCCTCAACAAGGCCGCAGATTTTATTGAGGAGCTTTCTTCACTTTTCAAAGCACACAATTCAAAAAGGATCAGACCGAAGTCATGCAAAAACTACAGGAGTAAACTTGAATCTAAAAATAAAGCTACCCAAGACAATAGCTCTGGTTTCTCGAATTTGTCTGAAAACCGAGAAAGGCCTTGTGTTCCTATACCTCAAGATTTAGATAAAGCTGAGCCCTCACATGACAACCCAGATAATCCTCAGCAAGCAGACTTGGAAACTGTAAATAAATTAGGAATTTCAGGGTTAACAGCAGAGTCGGCTGAACCTTTTTATTCTGAGGGACCTATAGGCCAACCACCGCATTTTACTCAAAAACTGAAGAGCAGAGAGGTACCTGAAGGAACCAAAGTACAGTTGGACTGCATTGTGGTAGGAATCCCATCACCTGAAGTCAGGTAAACATGACCCTATTGTATTTCTGCAACAGAAAGTATGCACAGGCTGCCAACTTTTTTTTTTCAGTGTGTCAAATTAAGACTGGTCTGCAAGCTTTCATTAATAAATAAATACAAATAAATTATGATTAAAAATAACCATTTCCTCCAATTGATGAATTGTACAAAAAGCTATGACTCTCTATTAGAATCCTTCTTCAATAATCGTTCTTCTGTTGCTTTGAAAAAGTTGCCAACCACTCTTACTAATGCTGTGATATTGACATAAGATTAACGTGTTTATTCAAGAATAAAGGAAGATTTGATCATGTACTATAATATTAATAGCTACTTCGGGATGTATCTTCCTATGCATGCTAGGGATGGCTGCCATCCACCAATATTACAGTTGTGGATAAAAGTACAGATCTGAATCTGGCTTAAGCCTCATAGGTTAAACTACTAGGGTTACCAACTTCCTGGCGGTGGCTGGAGATCTCCTGCTATTACAACTTATCTCCAGCCGACAGAGACCAGTTCACTGGAGAAAATGGCCCCTTTGGCAATTGGACTCTATGGCATTGAAGTCCCTCCCCTCTCCAAACCCCGCCGTCCTCCAGCTCTGCCCCCAAAATCTCCAGGTATTTCCAAACCTAGAGATGGCAACCCTAATGACTGCAGATATGTGTGTTTACCACATCTACAGCTCCAGGAGTTTTGTACATTGTACATTTCTGAGTAGCTGTGCACAAGTATTTGCACAGGAACCACCCTAAATTTCATTGACACCGGCCACTTGTGTATGAGTTTGTATCTGAATGGGTATGATGCCACTTGTAGAAAATTTAAGTTATATAGTGATTCATTTCAGTGGTGAGTCTATCATGAAGCTCAGGATTACTCTTGTTAACAGCAGAAGCTAGCTGTGGGGTGTGCTGATTGGCTGGTCTTTGTGACAATCACCAAACTGCCTCCCTCACTCCCCCCTCCAATCAGGCTGTGCAGAGAGAGGATCGCCTGCTAATTATGAAGCAGGTCCTCACTGCCCCTGCAATCTACTCTTTCTCCGGTTGAATGTTAACAAAAATAAATAACGTAATGTTTAGCGTGGTATCATGGAATATCAAGGGCCTGAGGGGTTCTAATGGGTAAAAAGGTTATTTCCAAGTTGAAAGATCTTAAAGCTGATGGGGTGTTTTTACAAGAAGCTCATATAATGGCAAAGGGTATGAATTACTTTGGGTAAGGATGGGATTTTTGAGACATATGGTACTGATATATCGAATCGCTCTAAAAGTGTTGCTATATTTTTGGGTCCAGCAAGTGATTACAGATCCAAAGGGTCCCTTTGTTATTTTGGTCGTGAGAACCTCTCATTCTGTTATTCTTATGATTAATGCGTATTATCCAATTGTGGATGTTCCGGACACATTTCATCAGTGTTTCAGTCACTCGGTAAATTTTGCATATGACTCTGTTGTTGGAGGGAGATTTTAATGACATACTAGATATAGCTTTGGATTAAGTGCACTTCCACACAAAGAATATTCCTTGGTGAGATCTACACTTAAAGCCTGTATGGCTGAACTAGATTTGATTAATCCCTGGCGTGTAAAGACAGAGATTATACCTTAATTTTTTCTGTGCATCATACTTGTTTCCAGTTAGACTACTTTCTTGTTTCATCTTCTCTGATGCCCAGATTACTGCTTGTGATACAGACGTTATTGTTATTTCTGATCACACACCCCATATCATTAGTCCTTCAGTTTCCAGACTGGGTTTGATCACCTGATTTATGGCGTCTTAATGTTTCTCTTCTTAATGATGAGACTTTTAAAAATCAGATGATGGCTGAGTTATCAGAATATTTTAGTATAAATCAAGGAACAGCTAGTGCTCATGCTATTGAATTGGATGCTTGTAAAACTTTCATTGGAGAGAATATCGTTGCATATGCATCTCATAAGAAGAAACTTAGAGAAATGATAGAAATAACATTGAAAGATAGACTGAAATATCTTTTAAGCCACTTTGCTATGTCTCCCACACCAGGCCTTTATCGGGAATAGCAAGAAGTTAAATATGAACTAAATAATATATATCAGTGAAAGCAGAATATGCTCTAACTTGTTTGTGCCAGTCATATTGGGAAAGTGGTGAGACACCAGGTAAAATTTTAGCATGTCATTTAAGACAGCAAAAGAATAAGAACTATATTCCTTTGATAATTGTGGCTGCTATGATATTAACTGCTATTCTTGCTTACAACTTTGGTACATGTAGACCAGGTAGGATTCATATGAGGTAGACAGGCTCTGACAATCTTAGGCTGGTCACAGATCTGATCGCTTTAAATAACAGGAGATCTGATCAAGTTGCCATTCTTTCAATTGATACTTAAAAAACCTTTGACAAAATATGCTGGAAATTTATCTTTGCCACACTGACTAAATTTGGTTTTCCTCATGAATTTTTGAACTGCATTAGAATTCTTTATTCATCTTCCAGATCCAGAGTGCTGACTAATGACATATTTTCCACACCATTCCCTCTTGAGAAAGGTACTAGACAGGGTTGCCCTCTTTCTCCTTGTTTTTGATATATGTCTGGAATCTCTGGCCTCTGCCATTAGGCAAAATAATAATATTCATGGTTTTACACATAATTATTTGGAATTTAAAATTACGGTTTTCTTTATACAAATGATCTTTTATTATTTATTTTGGAACCTCAGTCTTCCATTCCTGCATTAATGAACCTGATTAATAACTTTGGAGACTTGTCTGGGTATTCAATTAATTGGACAAAGTCTGCGCTGATGCCACTGGGAGACAATGTATCACGAAGTGTATTTGCCTATGGATATTTTTGGTGGTGCCCAGATGTCATTACTAATCTTGGAATACTGAATCCTAGAGATATTATGCACATGATTATGCTAAATTTTAACAAGCTAATTGCTGATATATCTTTGGACTTGGACAGATGGGCACCTTTAAACTTGACTCTTTGGTGCAAAGAAAATACGCTCAAAATGAATATTATACCTAGTATTCTGCTTTATGTGCAATTCCTTTCTATATACCTCGCAGATATATTCATAAAATTAATACTTTGTTTTGGAAATTTATGTGAGGTTCCTCACCACCTCAGATTTCTTTAAAGAAGATGCAACTTCCATTCAATGAGGGAGGATTTGGTTTCCCTGATCTTAGTTTATATCATTATGCATACCTGATAACTTGTACTAATTACTGGGATCACTCCTTGCAGTTGGACTGTCCATCTTGAGCTTGTTTGGAGGCTTCTTGTCGGAGGCCCCTCTCTAAGTGGAATGCATTTATGCTAGAGTGGATCCCATTCCTCTTGCAATTTTTGCAACTAGAAAACAATGCTGTATAATGGCACAACAATGCCAATTTGATCCATTTTTGCATGCTAAATTAACATTATGGGCCATTCCAGATCTAAAAACTGGGAAGAAATCTTTCTATGGAAGGCTTGGAACAATAGGGGGATTTTTGTATTGGATCAAAAGGTTGTGATGATTTTTGCCATTTTCTAGATATATCTTAGGTCTAGATATGATTTGCCACCCTATGCAGAATGGCAATGCTTACAGTTGCAACATTTGTTGGTCTCTAAATATGGCCCTGCAGCATTAAGTGTCTCAGAGTTCCCTTTGCTTTGGGAAACTTTAATTGAATCCAGGCAGAAAACAAAGCCTACAAGAAGAAGAAGAGTTGGTTTTTATATGCCAACTTTCTCTACCACTTAAGGGAGACTCAAACCAGCTTACAATCACCTTCCCTTCCCCTCCCCACAACAGACACCCTGTGAAGCTGAGAGAATGTGACTTGCTCAAGGTCACCCAGCTGGCTTCGTGTGTAGGTGTGGGGAAACAAATCCAGTTCACCAGATTAGCCTCGCTGCTCATGTGGAGGAGTGGGGAATCAAACCCTGTTCTCCAGATCAAACTCCACCGCTCCAAACCACTTCTCTTAACCACTACACCACGCTGGCTACAATATCTGTTTATAAATATTTGATGTCGATTAATAAATATGGCATGCAGCCTCAGGAATGAATGGAATAAGGAGGTAGATCACCCTATTTTGCCAAAGCAATGGGATATGGCCTTACAGTGTATACCTACTCTCTCCATGGATCTTAAGTTGAGAAGGGCAGTCCATTCCTGAAGGGGGGGCTGGAGCCACATAGGAAACTGTGTGACCCCTACCCCAGTGTCTGTGCCACTTGCGCTGTGCAAAGTGGCACGGATGCCGGCGCAGGGTGACTTACACCAGCCCAGAGCACCATGCAGCAGCCTGAGACTCCTGTACTCGCACTGCCTCCCAGGCGGTCCAGTGTGAGTGCTCGCGTGAGTGAGTGAGATAAGCCTGCAAAATCATGGCGCAGCCCTATAGAACTCTATGGGGAGTTCCACTGGGGACTTTTTTGAAAAATACTTTTTAATTTCTTTTTCGACTTGCTGCCCTGGCAGCAAGCTGCTCTGGAGGTGGCCCAGCTATGCCGCATCCAGCTGCCACCTAACCACCCCCTCCCTTCAGGAATGGGCTGTTATTCAACCAAAAATTATATTCAAGATATACTGGACACCACCGCGACTCTTTAGCAAAGTTGAGTAAAGTGACTAATTGCTGGCATTGTAACTCACTGGATGCATCCCTTAAACATATGCTTTGGGTGTGTCCAGTCATTCAGTTTTTCTAGGAAGAAGTTATTATTCGTATTAATCTTATATTAGAATGTTCATTGATTTTTGAGGATGTTTATGTACTTTTAAACTATTTGCCTTTCTCTTGGAGGCTAGCAGATGGTCAACTAAAATGAACTCTCCATGCCCTTATTACAGCTAAAAGACTCATGAATTCCTCAGGACATGAGGTGGGTCAAGACATCCTGAATTCACCATGATGTCCTGAAGAATTTTCCTTGCTCTTTTTAAACATTATTTTTAATGGGAACATCCAGCGTGAAGAGGAGTTCTATTGAACTCAAAAGCTCACAAAGTGATGTGTCATTTGTTTGGTCCTAATAAAATGTATGATGTGGATTGCATTCTCTCTTCTTCTTTTTTTTAAACTGTTGGACCCACTAACAACTTTTTTCGAGGCTCAACAAACAGGCATCTAAAAATAAATGTAAAAGAAACAAGAGCCTGCCTCAAGCATGGAGGAGGGGTGAAAACTCATAGTGAATTCAGAACAAGGTTGCCAACTCTTGAGCTGAGACATTCCTGTAGATTTGGAGGCCGATCCTGGGGAGGGTGGGGTTTGGGGAGGGAAGGGACCTCAGCAGGGTCTAATGCCATATTGTCCACCCTCCAAACCAGCCATTTTCTCCAGGGGAACTGATCTCTGTAGCCTGAAAATCAGTTGTAATTCTGAGAGCTCCTGGAGGTTGGCAAAAAAGTTACATGTAAACTTTGAGGAGGGTATTTACATAATTCATCTGGATTTGCCAGCCTTTGTATGTGACTGTCAGCATTCCCCAAATTTTTGACATTCATTGCACTATAACATGTGGAAATGTTTCTCTGAGTCTGATCATTTATAGAATGCTCCAGGTCCATATCTACATCGGCATTTGGGGGCAATACTCCTTTAGAAATATTCTATGCCCCTTTTCTGAACTCCCAGGTTTCATTTTTAAACAAGTAAGTCACTCGCCCTTTTTTTGTTCTAGAGATATAAGGGAAAATGTGTGTGCAATTTTGTGCCAAATTGTTTGGGAAGGAACTGCAGAGGGGAAAGTGTAGAACAGCAGGAGGTGAGTCAGTTAACTCCTTGCTGACCAGATTCATTCTCACCTGCTCTATTCCATACCCTTTTCTCTCTGAGCCCTTTGCTTCTTTCTTGTCTGTCTCCTTTTTGTTGTCTGCAGTAACAAGTGAGAACAATTGGGCATAAAACGGGTGTCATATTTATTGGGATTGTTTCTTCTTGTTGCCATGGGGTATTTGGTTCAGGGGAAATATGGGATGTTATAGTATACCCCAATCTCATCAGATCTTGGAAGCTAAGCAAGGTCAGCACTTGGGAGACCACCAAGGAAGACTTTGCAAAGAAAGGCCATTTCTGCTTAATCATTTGCCTTGAAAACCTTATGAAGTCACTTTAAGTCAGCTGCAACTTGATGGCATTTACACAGAGACATTTGTTTCAGGAGTAGGAAGGGCCTTGGAAGGGGAGAAGGAGCAGAAGAACAAATGTCCAGTTTCACTCAGCCTGGCATTTTCATTTGTTGGATGCAAAAAGCCAGACCCCGTTCAATGGCACAGACCCACCAAGAACAGGGATGACTCAGGTTATTTCTTTAGAAGCAAGAGGTAATTTATTATGCCTGCAGGAAGAGTCTGTCTCATGACAGCCAATAACACTCTTCAAAGACACCATACATCACATGAGAGTATTTATACACTTCTGATTTCTTTGTCTACCTGTCTCTTGGTGCATGCCCCACAAGCTCACGTGGGCTTCATGACGTCACCTTACCAATTAGCTTAATTGGTGCAACTATCTTTATTTTTATGCCAACCTCTATAACTGGCCAGATTCCCGGTTTCGCTCACCCTGCTAGAGATAACACACATGAAAGAGATATACCTTATACCTTCTAATTCCATTTTGGCATGCCCTTCCCAATTAACTGTCCTCTTGGCATGTTTTCGTCCTGCTGAAGAGCTCTGATCTAATCCTTGGAATGGTTTTTAAACTTCTGTCTTACCTAATGAACTTTTGCACTCTTGCTGAGTTCTTCTACTTCGAGGAGAGTCAGATCCCTCCTGGCCTAGACATTTAAAGCTTATACATACATCCCTTTAAGTGCTTCAGTGAAGTGTTTTCTATACATTTCTAGCTTACTTCAGTGAAATGGTACTATTATATGGTGATATCTTTAATAATATGTGTGCTCATAAAATCCGAATAAGATACCTTCCCTATAAGCTAAGATTTCAGCTTGTGTGCTCATAGCATGTCTTTCCTAGAATTTTAGCTTGTGCTTACCAGATTCTAGCTTATGTGCTTAACTGTTGTGATACAGTGTAAGTCAAACAAATTGAGATTTTACACTTCCTTCACATTTAACCATTAACCGCAAGCCACACACTGATGTAGCTTGCCTTTGTGAATGTGTTCCTCCAAGCATGTACAGAATACCTTTTACTCAGCAAGCATTGTCAAACTCCTGTCCTTACCCCTCCCATCTGGTATTAGGGCTAAACAAAGTATAATGCCCAGACAAGCCCAGAACCTCTCACTACAGAAAATAAGAGTACTTCACAGCAGAAGACCAAAAAGCTGAAGGGCCACAGTATCGAGGCGATCTTATACCCTAACACCCCCCCCCCCCAGTACAGAAAAAGAAAGTTTTTGGGAGGACCTAGGTACATTTGAAAGTCAAAGTGGCAAACACTCTGGGGATATGTAGCATGCTTCCCTGTCTCTCTGTACTAACTCCACACATTTGTCTACCTAGTAATAGAGGATGAATTTCTAGGTTGTGTGAAACTGCCTCTAACAATGTTAAGGCTTTATTTTTAAAAGAGTGAAATGTTACCTATAAGTCAGTATGAGACTGTATTGTATTGTAAATAGAATATCAGTCTGTGGTAGCATTGCCAGTCCCACTCCAGTAAATGCCAGGAGATTTTGGGGGCAGTCACTGCCAGGATGGCACTTCTAAGTGATGTTCTAGGAATTCCCCCCATCTCTATGGTAAATTCCACAGAGACTGGGGTGATTCCTACAGCTTCACCATTCCTCATCCATTTTTTTTCTCCTGCCACTAAAATTAGTGAGGGTGGAGGACTGAGGGCAGGGGTGGGAGATTGCCCACTGCCACTGGGCAAACAGCTCCCATAGTAAGTGGCCACCCTAAATTACTGGGCCTAGGATTTAAACTCCAGTTCAGCATAAATTAATAAAACAAACTTTAAGGCTATGAAATTTACTTAGGCCATTTAAGCTTGGTAATTAGCAGCGCATTCCAGGCTGCAGTGTCCCGCAGCTTTTATTTGAATTTTTCATGCTGAACCGTCATTTAGGAAGTGACTGCGAAGCCGGTGCATACCTGCTTCACATTTCTTAAGAGCCCCTTTAATGCAACCTTTTGTGTTTGCTCCACCCCCGCCACAAAGAATCCCCTCAAGGAAGCATGCAAAATTCACAGCTGTGCGTTAGCTATGCAAACGGAGGTTGCTAATGGAAGGATGAAGGAGCAGGTGAGTGTGTGGGGGGGTGGAATTTCTCCTTTTGCGTCTTGACCATGAATAAGCATTTTAAAGGTCGCATTTTTAAAAAGAGCTTTGAGCGAGCATCAAAATTGACCCTGCATAAATGGCCTTAGGCTTTTGCTGCTTCAAATTATTATGTCTCTTTTCCTTGGTTGGCCAGAACTCTGGTCTTGGCCCTAACAGATTTTGGAGCTTATTTAGGCTTGCCAACCTCCAGGTGGTGGCTAATCTCCTGTTCAAGAATAAATATCTCCACACGCAGCCACTTATAATTCTTTTGTTATTTTTATGCTTTTCTCATGCCTTCATTTATAAACAGTACCAGTTAGCAGTGTTATCATAACACGGTCTACAAATCATAAACAATCTTATACAATAAACAAGACAGAATTGAAATGCTGTCCACAAGAAATCTCACATGTCCGTTCCACAAAAAGGAATCGTGCCGATGCTGTGAGCTTCCGTGTCGTATTGCACTGTTTCTACAAGTCAGCTGCTCTCTGCTGACCAATGGGATTCCTCTTTTCCAAGCTGTCTCGCAGTTTCTTCTCAAAGTCGCCGCGGTAAAAATAAAATCGCCCAATGTGATTTTAACAATATATGACAAGCAACCGGTTATGCCTTGTTTCGCTGGTGCCCGCTTCCTCAGATATATATAACTTCATCCGATCACAATTTTGTGATTCCAAGTTCCTTGTAAGATCAGTTCACCTGGAGAAAATGGCCGCTTTGGCAATTGGACTCTATGGCATTGAAGTCCCTCCCCAAACCCCGCCCTCCTCAGGCTCCGCCTCCAAAATAACCCACCAGTGGCGAAGAGGGACCTGGCAACCCTAAGCTCATTATCAGGCTGAAATTTCGGATTTGAGGGCTCACTTGCAAGGAGCAGGACCTCTATCTAACCCCACACTCTTCATGGCTCCTTTTAAGACTTGTGTGGTAACTACTATGCATGCCAGCTTGTGTGGTAACCACTGAGCTTGTAAATTGGAGATGGGAGGCTGCTTGACTACATTTTAGCATGAGCACATAGTGAATTACTATGTTATTTTTTAAAAAATCTGGTAAACCCATCTCTTTAAAGCCACAAGACTGTTTGTATATTCATAGATGCCATATTAGTAGTACTATTAATAATTCAAGGTGGCATCACCAGGTCCCACCCCATGATGTCACTGGATATGGTATTCGCAGGCTCCACCCAATGATTCTCAGAGCTTGGAGTGAAGGGGATCTGGCAGCCCTATTCTCCTAGTTTACGGTTATGCCCTCACCATAACATTTCTGGCTATGAGTCAGGAGGAGAATTGCCTTCTGGAGATCTGGATCTGTTTTATACTAGGATCCAGCCTTCAATCACATTAACTGGCTCTCAGCAAATGACACAGACGATATTCTACTGAAGTATATTCCATACAAATCATTCCAGGAGGCTTTCCATTAATGCAACATATTACGTCAGAGCTGGCCCGGTGAGACAGAATATCATGCTAGACAGACTATGAGTGTAACCTAGTAAGTCTGATCTTAGGATCTTATACATTTCCTCCATTGGCTTGTATGTGACCCATATTTGCCACCTCTATTCAGAGGTGCCTGCATTTTTTCCAAACTACTTAGCCCACCTCTGTTAGGTTAATTTTACTTTGGCTTGGCAACTCGCCGCTCTCCAGTGAGCGTTAAGAGGATTTGAAACTCTATAAACAGGCTGTTTGTCATGAGTTTCCTATGAGTGCACTCTGACACACATAGAGGAGTAACTAAGAGAAGCACATTCTAATATTGCTTTGTTTGAGATCTTCTACCCTGAAGACTCCTATTCATAGTCAGAGCTCAATCTCAAAGTCTTACTCAGAAGTAAGCTGGGGTGAAAATAAACTGGTATGGGTAAGAAATTGACCGGAGTGGCACCTCCCATCTACTGTTCTGAGGCTCCTGAGAGAGACAGTACTAGTAAGAAATTTACCAATGTCATCCTAATTTACACCTTCTAAGCCCCGTGGCACAGAGTGGTAAGCTGCAGTACTGTAGTCAAAAGCACTGCTCACAACCTGAGTTCGATCCTTACAGGAGTCAGTTTCAGGTAGTCGGCTCAAGGTTGACTCAGCCTTCCATCCTTCCAAGGTCGGTAAAATTAGTACCCAGCTTGCTGGGGGTAAAGGGGAGATGACTGGGGAAGGCACTGGCAAACCACCCCATAAATAAAGTCTGCCTAGGAAACGTCGGGATGTGACGTCACCCCATGGGTCAGGAATGATTCTGTGCTTGCACAAGGGACCTTTACCTTTTACTTAAGCCCATTGACCTCTCAAAGGCCTTGGAAATAACTCTGCTTAGGAAGGTACTGCAAGTTACTTTCATATTGGGAGTAAGACTCACTGAGTTTAATGGGACTGCCTTACTCATAGGATTATAGCTGCAATTGCCATCTAGATAGTTTTCTTCAAGTTCTTTTTGATTTATTTGAGTTCAACTACATTACCCTGACATCAACTTGGTAGAACATATGTTTTATAAGCAGAAGGTCCAAGTTCTGAAATATCTCTGTGATAGCTACTAGGAGTGCCAGATTATACTAGAGGGACTGGTAGTCTTGCCAAGTACAAAATGACGGTTTTTATGTGCATATATAGAATATTCTTTGCAATTCAGAAATATAGAGGTTCTTCCGACAGCCTTTTGCACAACCTTAACACAAATTGTTTGAATTATAATCAAAGTTGCTAGCATTTTTAAAAGATTAGTTAATGGCATCCCTTCATCTCTATAAATCCCCATCTGTTTCTTGTGTTTGAAGAAAACAAATTCTCCATAATAAAAATATTCTAAAAATTATTGCACCATGGTTATCACCCACACACACATCTGGCAAAGTTTTAGTTACCTTATGGTATATCTTTGCCCAAGTTGGCAGAATGATGTCAAAGATGAATTGGGCCATGGGGATTTAGCAATGGAAATGCTGGATGGAATTCAAGTGACAGAACTGTCAAATCCGTCCATGGTAGGAATTCCATTTAATGGATGGAGAGAGTATTTGTGCTTTAGCTGTGTAAATGAGTCCCAATGTGAAATGTGTCCTAATGTGCAATAAACCCTTTGTACCAAGACTGTATCCTTGGAATGTACAATATGACTATTGGAAGAATAAAATGTTCATAATGATTTTCATGGAATGGATGGCCCAGGCTAGCCTGATCTCGTCAGATCTCAGAAGCTAAGCAAGGTCTACCCTGGCAAGTATTTGGATGGGAGACCTTCAAGGAATACCAGGGTCATGACGCAGAGGCAGGCAATGGCAAACTGACTCTGAACATTTCTTGCCTTGAAAATCCCACCAGGGGTTGCCATAAGTCTGATGGCAAAAAATATATATTACACAATTCTGCAATTCAAGTAAACAATAATATCATAGATTCTTATGCGCGCTCATTTTTTGACAGCAGAAAAGTGGTAGAAACATGGTCAGGGTTATAAAAACTGAAATGGGCATGAATTAGTTTCCTTGTTCTTTTATGTTTAAAATGTTGATGCAAGGAAATAATTATTAGAGAATATTTGGCACTGGTAAAATTTAAGAGTCTGTTTACTTTCTCCGATTAATGTTAAAGAGCATGAAGTGGAAGCACTATGTAAAGGTTAAAAATATTTTTAAAACATTAAAATAGCACAATGGTATTTCCTAAGGCTGACATCTGTAACCACAACCAAACACATTTCGGCCTTTTGGGCCTTCATCAGTGGTTAATTAAAACCCATGTTAAGCCTCACACATTTACAGAAATAAATAAATAAATACATATACAAACAGTTCAAACCCAACCAGGCATGTGTATAGGTTGTAAAATCTATTGCAATTACTCAAAACATCTGGTCAGATTAGTTCTAGTTGTGATACTGGTTAGTATATGTCTCTCATATACCATGTGTGCAGGTATCAACCTAGTAGAGCACTACCATGCCCACGCTGGCACCCCCTTACCATACACTGCCCCCCCCCAAGATCCAGCCCTGTTCCTGACACCTATACCAAGTGTTTTTTAGAAAGTAGACAGGACCAAGTGGTGCTTTTGCCCAGCAGGGCGTCTGATTAGCCACTGGAGATCTGATTAGCTGTGCAGATTTTTTAAAAGTTGCTTCAGTAGCAGGTACCATCACAGGATCTTCATTCTGTGACTGAAGGCAAACTGTGTGTAGGCAAGAATATATATTTTAAACACTATATTCATTTTAAAAGGCACCCTGTTAAACAGAGTTCTGCTTGGGAAATTTTCCTCCCTCTCTCATAATCCTAGAACTCATGGTCACACAATTAAATCAATTAAATTGTAATTTACTAATTTTTATGCACACACAGATATACTTTTTATCCAATTTGAATTGATAAACTGCTATTGGTAAAATCTTTAGCACCCCAGTTAGCATGGCCAACTTAAAAGGCTACCCAATGGGCTTGCTGGCATTTGGGTGATCCCACACCGGTTCCAAGCACAGAGTGACAGCCAAGCTGCTCCTGGCTCATCCTTGTCCACAAACCAAAGTTGTATCAAGAGCAGCTACTATCACAAAGTATGGTCTGCAGCAGAAGAGCAAAAAGTCATGGCATGGTGCTTAAATGGAATGAGACCAACTGCGCCAGAACTTAAAAAGACTCACCAAAAGATTGCTTTGCCCGTTGTACCATGATAAAGTGGCACAGACACCGGCACAGGATCACGCCGGCTCTTATGGAGCTCCCCCGCTTTAGGATTGCCCGGTTAGTCTCTTCTCATGCCCCCTCTCTTTCCTGGGAATAAGACCCATTGAATAGTTCTGAGTGGGAGTCACTGCTGGTCTTCTTCGTTAAATGCATACTTTAAATAATAGCACTCCAGTTTTAAAGCATTTAATATCTTCCTTGTTTTACTACAACTTGTAACTCTCAAGGAAATTCTCCCAAGATTAATTTAAAAGAATCCAGGAATAATTTGGACTGGCCACAACAGGTATTCAGTATCAAGGACTTTTGTGTTTTCCATGATTCCATGCATGTGCAAAAAATTTGGCCACAGAGATCAGTGTCCCACAAATCTCATATTTCAGTCACACAAACACAAATGTGCATGCACACATGCAAGTTATTCCTCATGGCCGCAAAGGTAGCTTGAACGTGTATGGGAAATCTTCAAAACGCAGTTCACTTGTAATTTTTGTTTCTATGTGAATGCCTTTGGAATTATAACTGAGAGCCAGGACAGTTTTTGAACAAATTATGTAGATGATCATGAAATATCATCTGTAGAAATCTGTGAAAATCACTCAAAAACTCACCCAAATATTATGTCAGAAGTGGCCAGAGTGCAGCCACCGTTTTTACACTGCTTCTCTTACATTTTTGTACATCCAAGAGAGTAATATTAAACGTAAACAATAGTAGTATTAGGAAAGTATACGAAGCTGAATACAGAACACTACCAGCGCATTCCTGAAAGGAATGCCCGCACCGGGTTTAGGAGGCAAATTAGCGGCGTTGCCTCCTAAAGTTTCGGCAGTGCCGAAACCTCTGCCTGGTGCCAAAAACACGTGCAACCATCATAGGGAGATACGCCAGCTAAAAGCTAAAAGCCGGCGTATCTTAACAAAAATAAAAAGGGGCGTTCCCAAGCCAAAAGTGCTTGGGAGGCCTGTGCCGGCAGCCAGTGGCCGGCGGGAGGTGGCAGCGGTCGGGGAGCAGTGCCCGGCCCTGCACGCTGGCGCTGGGGCCACTCACGCCGACGTGCGCCTTCTGGGTGCCAGCGGTGTGGGCCCCTGCGCCGGTGGAGGCCGTAGTCGGCCTCCTAAGGGCTTTGGGCCCATTTTTCAGGAATGGGCCCTACCTTGATTCCATTTTTCTAATAAGCTAGTAGGTTCCAGTACTCTGTATGAAATATCACCCGTTATTGTTTATAATAAAAGACAACAGGGTACTTGTCCTGTTATTCAGTTTCATTTGCTTAAGGCAGGGGTCGGCAAACTCATTAGTCAAAAGAGCCAAATATCAACAGTACAACGATTGAGATTTCTTTTGAGAGACAAATTTCTTAAACTATATAGGTAGGTACACTGTTTATTAACTTAATAAACTTTAATTAAAGTTTTAAGTCTTAATTAAACTATAGGTACACTGAATAAAACTTGATATCATACTTAATAGTGATCTTATTTATTGATAAAAATTAAATTGTAAGTCCCTGCCATTTCCCCTTCCCCGTCCGGAGTCCTTGTCTGGAGGCCTGGTCTACAGCCATAAAAGCCTATTGGTAGACCTGGCCTCTGGCTGAGTCCCATTGGGAGGCCTGTCTACCCATTGGCTTTCTTGGCAGTAGACCTGGCCTCCAGAGGCCCATAGAAGCCAATTGGTAGACCTGGCCTCTGAAGGGGGACTTTTCCCCCTCCTCGGAGTCCAGGTCTACCGCCAAGAAAGCCAGTGGGTAGACATGGCCTCCCAATGGGACTCAGCCGGAGGCCAGGTCTACCAAAGGAAGCCCGCCCCGCCCAAAAGCTGATAGGCGGGCGGGGGGGCAGGAACCGCCGAGCCGCCCACCCAGCAATCGCACGGCTAGAGGGGAGGGGAGGCTTTAGCCTCCCAGCCATTGAGGGCAAGGGAAAGGGGGACCCAGCCATTCTCCACGGTGGGGGGGGGAGAGACAGCGCGCCCGCTTGCCTGCTCTCTCACGCTCGCCGGCTCCGCAGCCCGGCTGCTGGCGCGAGCGGGCACGAGAGCAGGGGCTCCAAACCAAGTTCGGAGAGCCGCACTCAACGGGCCAAAGAGCCGCATGCGGCTCGGGAGCCGCAGTTTGCAGACCCTGGCTTAAGGCAACTGGGCAGCTGTTTTACTGTTGCAGGTTGTCAATTTGTTCACCTTGTGACAAATGGCACTCTTGTTTTACAGGTGGTACTGTGAAGGGAAAGAGCTCGAAAACTCACCAGATATTCACATCATCAAGTCAGGAAACCTCCATTCACTGGTCATTGTTGAAGCTTTTGAAGAAGACACCGGGCGTTATTCTTGCTTTGCTTCTAATATCTATGGAACAGATTCAACTTCTGCAGAAATTTATGTAGAAGGTAAGGGCAGAACCCTCTGAAACAGAAGCTATGTGATAACCATCAACAGTTGTACTCTGTTATGATCTAAAAAGATGTTGGTGATCAGAGGGTATGGTGGAACATGGAACAGCTCTCTTTGATAGGTGCAGATGCTTCAACTTATTTCTTCAACATAATAGCATCTGTGTACAGATGGAAAATGTCTGGACAGTTTAAAACCACCTTGGGGGGGGGGGTTCTGCTTTAGGATTTTTGATTTTTTAATGAAAATTTTGGGAAATTCTCATCAAACTTAAATTTATATTACCACATGAACAGCATGAAATGCATAACTTAGCATATAAAATTGAACTGTTTGGCAAATTTATGGCATTTACAGCCCATTCCTGAAACAACGGTGTGCGGACTCGGCAGGGAAGAGGCTGGCGACATGGAGAGGCCACACCAGTGGAGGTGGGAGGTGGGGTCCCGTGGCTCTCTGCCGCCGGTGGGCCTGGCCTTGCCGCCAGCGTAAGTGCATGTAATCACACAATTACATGCTCTTACGCTGGCGGCGAGGTCACGCCGCCTCCTATGGACTTTCAGCCCATTTTTCAGGAATGGTCTGTTAGAAGTCTAAAACACCTTGCTGTGCAATTGTATGCAAAGTTACAGTGCAATCCATTCTAAGCCCCTTGATTTCAAGCAAATAAATAAATACAGTGCCATGTTAAGTGACTTTTGGTTTTTCACAGGAGCCTCATCTTCTGAATCTGAAAGCGACACCAGCAAAGAAGAAATGGATCAGTAAGTGTTGTATGAATGGCAGTCTTCTAAACTGCCTGTAAAATAATTTCCTTCTCATAGTACAGATCGAGTGTATTGTGTTTTATCTTCTCAGTGGAGGAAGAGGAGAAGAGTCAGAAATACATCTCTTCCAGTGGGGTGAGCTTCATGTTTTAGAAGGCCCTGGGGCAAAATGACCTCCAGTGGATGCCCTTCTCCAGGATCAGTTCTAGGTTTTTGGGGGCCCTGGCAGAAAATGCCCAGGGCCCCCTTACGCCCTTTTTTCCACTCCCACATCCGCATGCCCTCACCTGCCCATGTATCCTGCATGCAAGCCCTCACTCAGTTGCCTGCCCTGCTCAGTTGCCTGCATCACCTGCAGATAGGGTTGCCAACCTTCAGGTGCTAGCTGGAGATCTCCTGCTATTACAACTGATCTCCAGCTGATAGAGATCAGTTCCCTTGGAGAGAATGGCTGCTTTGGCAAGTGGACTCTATGGCATTTAAGTACCTCCCCTCCCCAAACCCTGCCCTCTTCAGGCTCCACCCCACAATCTCCAGGTGTTTCCCAACCTGGAGCTGGTGACCCTACCTGAGCACCTTTTCCCCATCAGCACTGGCCAATGTAGGAAGCTGGGAGGGTTGCTGCCTTTGCCAGCAGGAGAGACACCACTGTGTGCCACCCACATTCCCTTCCTCGGTGAGTCTGGGCAGCTGGGAACAAGGGTACAGAAGCAGTCATAGTTCTATACCAGATTGGTGTGTGAGCAATTTTCCATGTTGCAAGACCCAAGGTTTGAATTAAGAGCTTACATCAGGCCACATAAGATATAAGGTAAAAAATACCTCATAAGGTTCACTTCCAGATGTGTTTTTAATAATCATGTTGTATATTTATGACCACTGAGGAAGGCCTATTCAGACCGAAATGCATATGGTTCTCTATTGGTCATTTATACTGAATGTATATGAACTGTGTATGAGATTTTTGCAATTGATGTTTTTATATGAAGCTTGCATTCCAGGCCCTGTGCTTTTAACAAATGTATAGCGTATACCTTGTAATAAATATAATTATTTTGTTATAGTTTATAGTTTCCAGCACAACCTTTAAGGCTCCCTGTAATTTCCTGGTTGAGTCCCCCCCCCCTTTTGTTGTTGTTGTTGTCCCATGTTTCTGCCAGCCCTGCGTTCTGAACATACACGTGCCCACCCATACAGAGACCCTCCTCCCCTCCTGATGTAGACAACAGTATGTGGCTTCTTCGCATCCCTTCAGGTCTTGTCACTGCCAGCAGGCTCATGAAAGGGCCCATATGCTGCTCCTTCCCGTGGACTTCCCTCTCAGCAGAAATTGGGGAAATGCCTCTCCCTCCAAATCCATACATTGCCTACAGGGCAATCTTCCATTTGTTTTGGGAGGGCTGCGCAGGGAAGCAGATGAGTGCAGCCATTTTTTATCCCCACAGGGAATTGAACTCAGTGGTAGTCTCTCTTGTGACTCTGGCAGCTGCCTAACTCTGCTGGACTCTGATGCTGGTTGGTCTTTCAGTGCTGGGAGAATCCCATACTATACAGAGAGAGAAGCTGTACAGATTTTATGCAACAAATTAGAAACTATTTTGTATTTACCAAGGGTCTAGAAAACATAGTTCATATACAGTGCGTGTGTGTGTGCCGTCAAGTCACAGCTGACTTCTGGCTACCCTGTAGGGTTTTCAAGGCAAGAGACGTTCAGAGGTGCTTTGCCATTGCCTGCCTCTGCATGGGCTGAGAGAGTTCTGAGAGAACTGTGACTGGCCCAGGGTCACCTGGCAGGCTTCATGTGGTGGAGCAGGAAATCAAACCCAGTTCTCCAGAGTAGAGTCCATCACTCTTAACCACTATACCATGCTGGCTCCAGGGCTTCTCTTATGCCCTCTTTTCATACTATGGTTTATACTACTGTGAAGCAAACATCTACTGGAAGTTCCCAGGTGAAACCGAGAAGCCTGAGGGCTCAATATGGATCAGGACTTTGGCATGCAGGGAGTGGGGGCTTAAGCCTTTCTCCCCCATACCACTCCTAGTGCCATCACCACCAGGTCAGGACGGGTCCAGAGGTAGTGCCTCTGTAGCTCACTTTGGACCTTGGCAGCAGCACTGCTGTGGTGGGGGCATTCCTCTTCCCATGCTGCTCACACCAATTTGGCACCCCTAGAGATGAACAAACCCTGGGTTCCATGTGCATTGAGCCTTGGCACATACAACCAGAATGGTACCTCAGATCCTAGATCACTTGTACCAGTGCCTATGCATGCAGGCACCATCCACGTGGGACCCATGTCAGCGGTCAAGTGGGATTGAAGGGCATGCCCTGATTACCCTCTTCCAATGCATTCACTTGTACCCACATGAACAAATGAACATGACTTAGATGAAAAGCAAAAGCCAACATATCCAATGAGCCTGATTCAGTTTACCAGTTCCACACACTAGTCAGAAGCCATATCTCAAGAGAATTTGTTTCTAGAAGCTTTCCCTAAAATCAGTTCTGTGCCAATCCAATCCCCAAAAGAGAGTAAATGAAAGACAAACTGGTATATTTGTTCAATTTATGTTTCAGATATCTGTTTTCAGATGTACACATGTTTCAAGTCATAATGATGGAACACAGAACTACCATGTGGTTTATGGGAATATATTGTCAAAGGAGGGTTGGTCTCTGTGTAAATCCTTTCTCTAATTTTTTTCCAGGTATCAAAACCCACTCAATGTCTCTTCAAATGTGCTACCACCTCCTGTTAATGTTACAGTCTCACATCAAGAAGCACCCAATCCTCCACCTTCTGTGGTAAATCCTGTGTCAATACCAGTCCACCATGTAAGTTATATGAAACTTAAGGGAAAGAAACTGCTAAACTGTACAGGATGTAGCTTTACATGTCACCATCAGGAATTTGTCTTCACCTGGTGTGTTAAACCAAGGTCACCACTACAATTTTATTTTTGTTCCTGTGGGGAGTAGGGCTTTCTAAAAGGAAAAGAAAATAGGAGAAAGGCCAAGAAGAATAAGTGGGGGAGAGAAGACCCATATCCTGAGCAGCTGACAGAAGGACCACACACAATGTAGTATAGGTCAAAGCAATCTATAGGGTTGGATCCAACCAACTTTTCAACTGGTGACAATAGGAGGAAGGGAGCCCTTTTGAGCACCAAAAAAGGCTATGCTGGTGGGGGAGAGGTCAAGGGAACTTCTTGAACAAAAGGCATGTGGGGTAGGGGCTGTGGCAAGAAAGGGGATTGAGTGAAAAAGCTGGGTGGACCCAACCCAAGATCTCCTGATCAAACCAGTAAACAAGGCTCACCTAGAAGTGTCATAAATGGTGTGTCCTACTGGTACAGGGGAAGCTTCCATAGCTGGTTTCCTTGCAGTTCTGTCCCTTAGCGAAAGCTGAATCTTCCCCTGATATTGTCGAAGGCTTTCACGGTCAGAGTTCATTGGTTCTTGTAGGTTATCCGGGCTGTGCAACCGTGGTCTTGGTATTTTCTTTCCTAACGTTTCGCCCGCAGCTGTGGCAGGCATCTTCAGAGGAGTAACACTGTCCTTCAGTGTTACTCCTCTGAAGATGCCTGCCACAGCTGCGGGCGAAACGTCAGGAAAGAAAATACCAAGACCACGGTTACACAGCCCCGATAACCTACAAGAACCAATTCCCCTGATATCTTTGAGGTCACCAGTTCAAGACCCACTACAGACTCCTGAAAAAAGGAGAAAGATGTATTTACATGGTGGTAAAACAAAATTTGGTACCATCCTGAAGACTGGGTTTAAAGATGTGTTTGAGGCCTGTAAGGTACCCCTGTGGCAGAATGCATATGTATGTATGTATTCTATTAAAACATTTATATCCCGCCTTTCCCCATGGTTCAAGGTGGCTTAAAAATTGCAAGCATATCGAAGTTCACAAACCGTAAGTCCTAAAGTTGGCATTATAGTAGAAGTCATTCATAAACAATTATGCACAGTGGTTTCAAGCAACTAATAGCCCTAAGTCATCTTTAATGGAATAATGGCATATCTATGAGGCAGGGAAAGAAGCACTGGAAGAAATTACACACTATGCAGCTCCTAACAAGGTACAGTGTTGTTTCCAAATGATCTCCACTAAGCTTAAATGAACTAAGTTGGATGGGCTGTAAAAAAAAGAGTATAAATTTCCCTGTTTGCGTTTTCATTTATGCTCAGACTTATTCTTTGATGGTGAAACAAGTAAATGTGCTTAATAACTCCTTGGAGGAATTCACTGGAGGAAGAGCGGGAAACAAATCACACCCATTACCAAATTGTTTTGTGAAAAAGGATTAGTTCTGGGGGGGAGGGACAATTTAATAGCTTCAGCACTTTCTCACATTTAAGTCTTTTGACTTCTCCAGAGGTTCCATTTAAAGTGCTTGGGGTAAAGTGGGCTGATTCTGATGTAGCCTCCTCTAGAGAAACTCCATGAAATCCATATGGGCAAGAATCTGGTCTCCTACCCACTGTCTTTCCTGTAAAGTCCATACCAATTTTGCTTTCCGATGTAATGTTTTCAGTCAGATTCCTGATTGGATTTTGTTCTCTGAATGCAAAAATGTTACGTTACAGGCAGCATGGTGTTTCCGTTATGCATCCCTTAACAGCTACTGCATTTCTGTATCTTAATTTTTGCTTTTCAACCTCCAGAGTCAAAGCCCCACAAACTATTTACAAGGACTAGATGGAAGACCCATAATAGCTGCACCAGTGTTTACAAAGGTACTTTGATTTTATTACCTTTTAACAAAATGAATCATGTTATGGTTGGACCCACATTGCCACTTGGCTACTTGCCCAATTATAAACTGTCTTCCTGAAAAAAATCATACAATCAGACTCAATTTCTACAGGCATTTGCCACTACTAAAAACAAATCAGCAATTCTGAAGCATGTAATTTGGAAAATCATTGGCTATTTCTGCTCTGTAGAGTGATGTTTCCAGCATATTTACAGTGCCATCCTAAGGTTTAAAACCCTTCTAAATCCATTGAAGTCAATGGTGCTTAGAAGGGTGTAACTCTGTTTAAGATTGTGGTAGTCTTTCAAACAATCTTTTGGCTATTATAGAACTCTATTAACACAAAATATTCTAAAAGCCTTAAATCACCATTATGGTCTGTCTCTTCTAGATGCTACAGGACATATCAGCCTCTGAGGGTCAGCTGGTTGTATTTGAATGCCGAGTGAAAGGAGCCCCTTCTCCAAAGGTTGAGTGGTATAGAGAAGGGACATTGATAGAAGACTCTCCAGACTTCAGAATATTACAGAAAAGTATGCTTTATATCTGTTACAGACATACGTCTGAAAAACTCAGTGAGATTATACCTATTTCTGCCACATGCAGGCTGTAAATGTAAGCTAGAGTATTCACCGTCCCATAGTACTTTATGCTCTGACTTGACTAGTCCAGGCTTGCTTGAACTGAACAGATCTTAGACGCGAAGCAGTGTTGGCCTTGGTTAGTACTTGGATGAGAGAATACCAAGGAAGTCAATAGGCAGGCAACAGCAAACCACCTGTTTGTCTTTGCCCTGACCTTAATGGCCGAGGCTAGCCTGTCTCATCAGATCTGGGAAGCTAAGCACCAAGGAAGTCTAGAGCTGCTATGCACAGGCAGGCAACAGCAAATGTTCGTCTTTTGCCTTGAAAACCTTACAGGTTCACCATCAGTCAGTGGTGACTTGACAACACTTTCCACCACCTCTTCCTAAGACAATTCCCGTATGCCATAAAACAAAACAAAAAAAGCCGTTTCGCGGCTTTTTTTTGTTTTACTGGGGCCTTTCACCCCATAGGAAGCAGGCGCAGCACCACCATAACCAGCTGAACCGGGATAGGGAGCCTCCTAACCGGCAGCTCTTCCCCCCAGCCCGGCCCCGGAATGCCCCCCTGCGCCAGCACGACCTCTCTACGCCGTGGCCTGTGCCACGGAGAGGCTGTGCCTGCGAAGGTCCCACGGTCCCGCAGCGCTCGACTGCCAGCAGGACTGGCCTCGCCACTTACGCTGGCGGCAAGGTCATGCCGCCTCCTAAGAGGTTTCACATCGAAACCTCAGGAATGCGCCATTAACCTAGAAATCTAGTGCCATTTGTACAAGGCTACGAATATTCTGGATTAGTGCCTTGAGTTGAAACAATTAATAGGGGTAGCACTGAAGTGGACTTTGCATTCAGTCTCCTTATCAGAACCTCAGCAGTGTATTCAGAGACCAGGTATTTGAATCTAATGATTCAACATTGGGCTTCTGTACCGAAATAAAAGCAAACAATTTTTGAGATTAAAATTTAACACTAAAAACTTAAATCCAGTTCCCATCAATGCTATGATTATGGGTATTGAAGTAGCAGAACCTTCAAGAGGAGCTGTGACTGTTCTCTATGTGGACAACTATTCAGTGAATCAGCTAGAGTTGCCAACTCCGGGATGGGAAACTCCTGGAGATTTGTGGGTGGATCCTAGGGAGGGACCTCGGTGGGGTATAACGCCATAGAGTCCACCTTCCAAAGCAGCCATTTTCTCTAGGGGAATTGAGCTTTGTTGTCTGGAGATCAGTTGTGATTCCAGGAGATCTCCAGCCCCCAGCTAGAGGTTGGCCGCCCTAGAATCAGCCCAACTGTATGATTTCATGAACGAACGGTGGAAAGCTATGGGGTGCACTGAAATAAATACAGGACTGAATCGTTTTCTCTTTCTCCCTTTTAGAACCGCGGTCTATGGCTGAACCAGGTAGGAAGACTAGTTTGATAAAATAAAAGCTCAGAGGATTTTGTATGTTTGTGTGCAATTATGTGTGTGGAGAGGTTATGTTGCTGTGTATACTGCTTTCTCTTGATTGCAAACAATAAATCTTATTCACTATGTAAGTTCCATATAAACTCACCTGGGGGGAAAAAACTTGAAAGTCTGTTAACATTGACACTGAATATTTTAATTTTGGCAAGAAATAGAAAGCTTCTCTTCTGAGCTGATTTCTGATTCTTTCCCCAGCAGGGCCCGTGTCGTTGCACCCTGAGGTGGGACAGCAGCCAAGGCTCTGGGCTTCCGGGGGTGGGGGGCACTGCTGCTGCCCCACCACCTGTGCGTTTCCCCTGCTGGCCACCTTTCTCCACCTGCTTGCTTGCCCACCCACCTCCCACGCTCTCTGTCAGTGAGAGTGGGGGAAGAGGGCTTCCAGGCACTCTCGGTCCAGGGCCCCCCAAACCAGGAACCAGCCCTGTTTCCTGGGCTAGATGTGAATGAACTAGTCAGAAGTATCCCTTTGGGGTCCAACGTACACCAGGCAATGCAGAGCTGTTCTATTTTTATCCAGTTTGCCAGTTGAAGAATATTGTGTGAGACACCGGGCCATGCTAGCTATTCTCTCAGTCCTCAGCTCCCCACACCCACCCCACAAATGAAACACAAGAGTATAATTTCAAGTGTTCCACCTCTGACATATGAGAATGCTACATTAAGCATTTTTTCTCGGAGAGGTTAATCTGGACTATTGCTCAGTTTTTCAGTCTCCTCAGTACCAACATAGTAGACAATCTTCAGGCAATGTAAAGAGCACAAGGGCTTCATACAGCACAGCTTGTTCCAGGGACCTATTCTAGAATTCACTGACTTGGTAACTATGTGTCCTCCAAAATGTATTTGGTGATACTTGCTTGTATATTATGCGAGAAGGGTTCCCATACATGGGACATGAGCAAGCTACTTCTGTGACGAATGGCAAATGCCACCTGCCACAGCATGCTGAGAGAGATCTCCTCAGAGGATATATTCCTTTGCCTCACAAACACGTGGTTTGCTGTCTAGAGCACCTTAACAGGTTGAAATATCATAGTTCTCCAGCCGGTTTAAATGTGCAGTGGGTTGCAGAACTTCAAGCTGAAATATGTTTACCAAATGGTTATATGAAGTCATAGAATCACAGACATACCATTAGACAGGCTCCCTTTCCCTGTTCTGTACCTGACATTTCTCCCACATGAGGAGGATCAGGCCTGGCCTCAACCATGTTGACTTTTGAAATAAAGGATTCCAACAGCTATCGAATCACATTTGCATCCCACTTTTCCACCAAGGAGTGCAAAGATGGCGTACGTGGTTCTTCCCTCCGAGCTTCATCGCTGAGTGGAGATTTGAGCCAAACCGTTGTGCCACATTGGCTGCCACAGCAGTCCCTTCTCTTCCACCCACCCACTAATTAATATGGGGCGCAATCCCTCGCAAGTTCTTCTGCATGGGTCTCATTGAACTGAATGGAAGCGCCTGAAAAGCACCATTTATTTCAATGGGACTTTTGGAGGTGGGACTGTGCCTGAGGCCAGATCTGCCCTTCACTCACTCCATCTAATAGTTTTCAGAATTAACCCCCTGAGGCAGCCAGCACATCTCACCTCAAGGTAGAGACAACTCTGGAGAGGATATTCATTGTGCGCTTTTTCCTGTGAAGACTGCAGGATAACATCCTCACATGCCTACTACACTCCTGTCATGAGTCCGCTTATTTAATGTTTTTAATTCAGGTTTGATGTGAGGTAAAATGTGTTCTCTTTTTTCTTGGTGGTGGTGGTTTTCAGAGGAGATCTGCACGTTGGTTATTGCTGAAGTGTTTTCAGAAGATTCTGGAAGTTTTACGTGTACAGCAAGCAATAAATATGGGACGGTCTCCAGTATGGCTCAACTAACCGTAAAGGGTGAGTGAGCATTTAATCATTCCTCTATGATAAATATGGACAGGTCAGGATGTGGTCTATGCCCTCCAACATTTCACAGATGAAAATGACACTGCTTGAGCTGTTCCAAACTATTATGCATTGCTGAAAGCTTTTCCTTACACTGGCTATAAACTATATTGGTTTATTCTGACATACACTTTTGCTTGTTCTTTTGGTTTTAAAGATATATTTGAAAAATTTAAGCATTGTATGATACATCATCAGAAATTCAGCAGCTACAGGTATGAGAAATACTATAATGCTTTAGTGTTCATGAGCAGGCATTTATATACCTGGGAATGAAGTTGAACTCTGAAGAATTCTAGCAACTCACACCAGTAATATTTTAGCAAGGCATCTGCAAAACTCAAATATAGGGTCAAAAATAGAGAAAGTGGTTAATGATTGATAGGAAGCAGGAAACAAATATTGTTACTGGCAAAGAGGGACAATTGGAGTATCCAGTGATCTGCTTTCCATGTAGTGTGCAAAATATTTTGGTCGTTTATGCATGGGTACTTTCACTCATGTTCACCCCCAGTTTGTCTCCTTGTTGTTGTTCCTTGGAATTATGCATAAGTTTTCTGTCCATTAGAGATGACCTCGCGGCCAGCCCTCACAAGTCCCGGGACTTCCCATTCCTCTGTTAACCCGATTCTTTGATCTCTTCTGAGATCAGCCCAGGTGAAATCCCCATGCATAAGGCAAAGTGGGGGACATGGAAGCTTGGGGGAGTGACATTTTCCCCTAAGAACATAAGAAAACCCATGCTGGATCAGACCAAGATCCATCAAGTCCAGCAGTCTATTCACACAGTGGCCAATCAGGTGCCTCTAGGAAGCCCACAAACAAACAAACAACAAAGCAGTACTCATAGAAAGCACTACAGCCAATTACAAAGCAGCATTTCAAGGGGCGGGGACTCAAATGCTTCCTGATTCGAGCTTGGAAACTGCTGGTGCATAGATTCGCAACAGGAAAGTGTGGGTCCAGTGAGCAACAAGCCTCAGATAAAACTCCTATGCATGAATGACCTTTATGTTTGGCAAAGAAGCAAGCAAAATTTGTCAACAGTGACTATTCTAGTGAGAATATTTCACGGAATGTTTACAAACTATTTCAAGCCAAATCCTATAACATATCGGTTTAATATAATGCCCCAAAGACACCAATCAAATTTAAATCAGAATATTGCTCAAAAAAAACAAATCTGTTTTCCCCAACTATCTTAAATGACTGATAAAATTACAGAAACATTTGTTAAAGTAGGATTGTGTTTTTCTTTTTTTGAGGAAAAAACCCCTTCCTGTTTTGGAACAGGAAGTGATATCATTATGATCTAAGAATTTTCAGATCTGCATGATCAAAATAATAGAGATTTGGAAATGCCTAGAGTGCCCTGATGTCACTTCTAGCCTGAAACAGGAAGTGACATCACGACACCCTAGGAATTTCCAGAAAATTCTTAGAGTGTAATGATGTCACTTCCTGTTCCAAAAAAGGAAGTGGTGTCCCAGTGTTGATAGATGCTATTCTCCCTCATCCGCCCTGCAACTTCATTTAGCGCAAGGTCACAGCTGTCATTGAATGAGAAACTTGCCTGTTAGAGAAAAACTGATATCTTCGGTTCGTCATTTGATTGGTGGCTTCATATGAGAAAGAAAGAAGCATGCTTTATACCTGAAGGAAAAAATTATATCATTATATATTTTTTTCAAAATAGATTTTTAAATAGATTTTTAATTGGTACTGGGTAGTTTTTTTCCCTTTTGCACTTTTTAATAGGTTGTTTTGAGGATTGGCTTTTTCTTTATTTTGCTTTGGAGGGTGGACTATATGGCTTTATATCCTGCTGAGGTCCCTCCCCTCCCCAGATGCCACCCTTTAAATCTCCAGGAATTTCCCAAACCCGAGTTGGCAACCCTAACAGCAGAAGACCTAATGCCAGCAACCTCCGACCCCTGCTGCTGCTTAGTAGGCCAGTGGAAGGAGAATGCAGGGAAATTGCCACTGAGTCAACAGTGAGACATTATTTCAGGGGTGAACCCAGAAGTGAGGTCAAACCGCTCTAGGGTTTTGCAGAAACTCTATGGTTTGCCCTAGAAATGACATCATGTCATCGATACAACAGTGACCCTTCCAAGTCTCCATCTTCCCCAGTCTCACAATGTGCCAACTTCTGGCTGGGAACTAGGGTTGCCTGGTCACTTGGATTAGCAGGCAATTGCCCGCCAATCCATCTGCCAGCTCAGGAGCAGGGATCGTGTGCACGCGTGGACACACCGACATGATCACATCAATTCTGGTTTACACCCGGACGTGCCACATCGTGACAGGCCACTTTAGCACTTAAACCCCTGGTGTAAACCGGAAGTGACTTGACCGCATTGGTGCAGCTGCGTACACGTGATCCCTGCCCCAGCTCCACCCCAAAACATCCTGCCGGAGGAGAGGGGGACCTGGCAATCCTACTGGGAACCCTAGTTCCTTCCTTTGAGTGAGCAGGCCATGGACTAACTTCAGTCCCTGTATGGGGCCCCTAGCCAGATTTGTACCTTCCAAGACTTGACAGCCCTCTGATAAGCTGATCTTTGTCCGAGTGGGTTGTTTGAAGATGGAAATACGGAACAAAGAGTAAGCGTGGTATAGTGGTTAAGAGTGGTGGTATGGAGTGGTGGACTCTAATCTGGAGAACCAGGTTTGATTCCCCACACCTACCCATGAAGCCAATTGGGTGACCATAGCCTAGTCACAGCTCTCTTAGAGCTCTTTCAGCCCCACCTACCTCACAGGTTGTCTGTTGTGGGGAGGGAAGAGAAGGTGAGTGTAAGCCAGTTTCATTCTTCCTTAAGTGGTAGAGAAAGTCAGCATACAAAAACCAACTCTTCTTCTCCTTCTCCTTCTCCTTCTTAGGCCAAACACCCTCAGTGCAGCAGTCTGAGTCAAAAGCAGGATTTTCCACGAGTGCTATCTTTTAAGGGAAAACATGCTAGAGATCTAGTCTCAGATCTTCTAAGATCTTATTTTCTTTGGCCTTAATTAAAGCAAAATGTGACAAAAATAAAAGGCATATTAAAATATTTGTCATTATCTCTTTCCATCTAAGGGGCTCTGATGCTTCCAAACTGTCATGTACTTATGTATTCCACCCTGCAGTTCTTTCTGCCCTAGGGTTGGCAGCTCCGGGTTGGGAAATACCTGGAGATTTTGGTGCGGAGCTTGACAAGGGGAGGGTTGGAGAGGGGAGGGACTTCAATGCCATAGAGTCCAAATGCCAAAGCAGCCATTTTCTCCCGGGCACCTGATTTCTATCGCCTGGAGATCAGTTGTAATAGCGGGAGATCACCAGCCACCACTTGAAGGTTGGTGACCTTATTCTGTCCTCTTGTCAGGATCCAGGTATTTTGATACCTTCCCTGTTTCCTTGTCACTGAGGAATATATGCAATACTTAGGAATTCCTACTGAGGATTATGTGCAATACATATTTAATTTCTTGCTGCCCAGGCTGTCAAATATCAAGGCCAGGCTACTGTAGCTGCTCCCAATCTTTCCAAATTTCAATACCTTTATTGGCATATCATCAAGCAGTCGATCAAATAAAACTAACCCTCTAAACATCATTTAGCCTCCACCTCTTAACAATTTCATAAAAAATTTTTAGCCACAGATTCAATAGTCTCAGAATCTCGGGAGGATAACAACAATTTGATCTTACTATCATCTTTCCTTACTAGTCACTACCGACACATGTGACTTCTTGAACACAGTTTTAAGGGCATCAAGTTTAGACCCTTTCACATCTCTCTGATGACTACACTTGTTGGCCTTGTCGTCCAGTTTAACACACTTGGGTAACGGGTAACTATGTACTGCTTGTTGTTGCAGGACCCGAGGACCAGAATAATAATGCTGCTCTTCACACTATAAATTCAATAAATGTAGTTGCTGTGGAACATCAGCCTTCTGCAGCTCTCCCTACAATTCCAGTGGTGGATCAGCTTCCAAAACCTAAACTGGAAAGTGTTCTTGTGAACCACAGTGAGCCCCGGTCAAGTTCCAAGATAGGCCTCCACGTGCACTTTAAGTTGCCGGAAGATGATAAAGGAAGTGAAACGTCATCAGAAGATGGAGGAGGTCCTGCGAATCAGATCCGACCAAACTCCTTCCCAGATAAGATTAATGGGCAGGTGGTGAAAACACAAGAACCAACCTCACCTTCCAAAGAGCCACCTCCAGTATTAGCTAAACCAAAACTGTAAGCAAGAAAGCATTTTTTAAATATTTAGTAATATCCTAAACAGTCTGCTTTGGATCTTGCCTAAAATTTCCACAACTGCAAGGGGAGCCATTTTCACTCATCCCCCCCCCCCACAGCAGACCTCCTACTCCTACCTTAGCTATTCCTGGGGTGGGGGACATTTTCAAAGCCACGTAATAGGCTGATTTCAGCAGTACAGACATAATTAATAAAAAAGACTCCAGTATTACATTTTGCACATACTCATATGCTGTATCTCCTTGAAACTGAAAAATCAGGTGTGTTGCCTGGTTCATTTGTCAATCTCCCCCACCCCACCCCTGAAGAGCACTCAGGATAAATCTGTACATTGCATATTTCAGGATGAGGAAGGGCCTTTCGTTTTTCCTTTTGGCCTGAAAAACTGTTGAGTTGAAGAATTCCTGCAACAAGGTTATTGCAAAAAGGGCGAGGGGATCAGGGGAGTGTTCCTTTAGCCGTGGCAAAAGACACATGGACAGGTTGGATCCAGTCTAAACTCTCCATCAGCAGAACTGCAGTCCACTGATCTTGATACAATGCTGCTTCGGGGAGGTATGGAACCCTCAGGAACAACATGAGGGGTGTCTGTAATGCGAAGGCAGCAATGGTGGAAATTGCCGGTTTCGTCTGGATCCAACCCAATGTTTTGTATGGCCCAGTTGGGAGAAAGGAAAGCGGCCTGGCTCTCCATCTCTTGGCCAAGCTCAGACTAAACATGGAGAGAACGTGAGTAAATTCAGTCTCACTGGAAATTTATCATCTTGATTTGGTTTGTTCTCAGGGATCCTACAAAGTTAAAACAACTGCACAACCAGGTCTTGCTTGAGCAGCAACAGCAGCCATCTCCCACGCCTCCAAGAGAGCCTCTGGTCAATGTTGGCACTCTGAACTCTGCTGCTTCGCCCAGTCAGCAACAATCTTCAAGTACATACAAGCAGAACAAAGGCTCTCCGTCACAGACATTCACCTACACCCGGCCTAAACAATTCCTGGTATCTCAGAACACCTCTTCAACGGTCAGTTCACTTTCTAGCTCCCCCATGCCTTCATCATTCAGCAACATATCTCAAGGAATCCAAAGAACAAGCAACAAGGAAAACTTCTTTGGATCTCCTCCACAGGTCCAGTCAAGGTCTCCAGGGGTTTTTTCAAACCAACTTGAGCAATCTTTAACAAGTCCCAAAGAACCTGTGTTACCACCACTGTTGCTTTCTGTATCTAGTATGAACCAATTCCAGCCCCAAAATGTGCCTCCTACACCTCTCTCTCCAACTGGTCGGATTCAGAATCCAGTAGCCTTTCTCAGTGCTGTCCTTCCTTCTCTTCCTTCTGTACCCCCAACAAATGCCATGGGCCTACCCAAAAGTGCACCAGCAGCGTAAGTAGTGGAAATGTTGCACTTAAATAATGTACAAGTAAATCGTTGTGAATGAATGTGAATGGAAATTGTGGGAGAGGGTGTTTCAAATGTAATCTTTGTTAAGGTAAATTCAAGAATTCTTCAAGTGTCAGGGGGATGGACGCTGTAGGGTTGCCAGGTCTCCTGCTGTGCATATAAACCGACGCACATCAGAGGACACCCTGAGAAAGAGACAAAAATACAATAACAGCGAACCATCTAACCCCTAGATTGTTAAGGACTAAAAATAAGATCTGTAAACAACAATGTCCAAAAGAACGGCGATGTTGTCTTTCGGCAGTCCTGCTCAGACAACGTCACCAACTTGGGGCCTCCATCATCCTGGTCGTCCCGTATTGGCTCAAGCGCCTGTGGTTTCCCCTCCTTTGTAAGTTGGTCAGGGGATCCCTTCTCCACTTACCCCACATGAGGACCTTCTGCGAATGGGCAGTGTTTGTCACCACGACGTGCCCTCCCTCCACCTGTCCGCCTGGCTAATCTTTCCATGAACCAATGGTCAGATAGAGTGGCGGAGGTCCTCTTAACCTCACAGATAACTGTTGTTCATCGAGTGGTCTTTGCAGGCACACATCCCTCCCTCCTTCCCCGCTGTGGCCTGGCTCACCGCCTAGTGGGTCTGGGTACCGCGGCGGCAGAAGGAGAACTGAGGGAAGGATGCTCCCCGCCCCTCCGTCACGTGTCCGAAAGGGCAGGAAGGACCGTTGACAGAGGGGAGGGGGAGCAATCCTTGTTGCTGGGCAAAAAAGAAGCTTTCCAAATGCTCTTCGGCAGGCCTGCACATGCGCAGTTCCCATGTGCCTGCAAAGAGGACCACTCGATGAACAACAGTTACAGGTAAGTGCAACTTTGGTTTATTAATTTTCAGTAACATGAAGAGGAGACCACACAGATGGTACAAAATTAATGGGTAACTTTATTGTAACCACTCAAGATGTATCAGGAGGAAATCTCTGAACTGAACCGGCTTTTAGCCGGAGCCAGACTGAAGTGGGACTGGAAAGTGAAACTGTTCTTGCCGAGACCGAATTCCAATACTTCCTAGTATGGTGATGTTAAGTGCCATCAAGTCACAGCCAATTTAAGGAGATCCCTGGTGGGGTTTCAAGGCAAGAGACGTTCAGAGGTGGTTTGCCATTGCCTGCCTCAGCACCACGACCCCGGACTTCCTTAGTGGTCTCCCATCCAAATATTACCAGGGCCAACCTTGCTTAGCTTCTGATGAGACTAGGCTATCCTGGGCTATCCAGGTCAGAGAGGCAAACAGGTTATACTTAATATGATTATGAGGATGACACCTGCTTGTGATCTCATTAGCTCAACGTTCAGGATGTGTTGTTTCTGTCCTTAACCAGTGTTTGGAAGCGGTGGTTGAATGGATCAGGTTGAACAATCTGAAACTGAATCCAGGCAAGTTGGAGGGGAGGTTGGTGGGAAATCCTTGTGTCTTGAAAAACTGCATATGCCAGTCAACTGAGTAGTTCCACACTGATGCAAACTTGCCAGCTCTGGTGGTACTTTACCCCTTCCTTGTTTTTTATTCAGAAATTAAATTAACTGGAAATTAAGTATTAAAAGCAGTCTCTTAACAGAATGCCTGTTCTGTAGGGGAAACCAGGGAGCAGTGAAGAAAAATCCCAGACCCTCGCAGTTGGCGACAGAGGAGTCAATTAGAGATAGCAAAGCTGCTGTTGTTAAAGATCTGGAGAGAAGACTGCACTTAAGAGATGATATGTTTCCACGTGGCCCTCAGGTAAGTGCTCTGCCTGCATTTTAAATGTGTGACTTTCTTAAAGAAAAAGCCCAACCTTCCCTCACCAACACATGCACACTTAGGATACCCGATATTGGCAGACCACCCTAGCAAAAAGTCACTCAGTATGACATTGTTCCAGGGCTACTGTGACATTGTACCAGCATTACAAGCAGATATACTGAAAGAAATATGTGTGGGTGGGATTTTAGCCAATGGATTGCTTGTGAGACTCCCATAAAAGCATTTGTGGTTGTCTTTATTTAAACTCATATATATTTCTCTCGCAGTAGCCAAAAACCTGACATTTTAGACAGCACCCAGTCCTCAGTTATGGAATATATGTGCTATAAGATTGATAATATGTGTGTGTTCTGCATTTGACAATAGGGGGTCTAGGCTACTAAACCCACTTCTCTGTGTGTGAGTTCTGCAGTCGTACCATGCAAGGGCAGAAATTGCTATTGTGTGCAGAATAAATTGATATTGTTTGGGGAATAAAAACAGAGAGTCTCCGCTTTTTTTTAAACACCAAAATATCTATGACTGAAAGGTTTGCACTTTGTCTTGAGGGTGTGTTTGCAATGCCTAATGCTTTTCCAGCGGTCAAGCAGTCAGGCTTCTACACAGTTCATTTCCCCCCTTCTCAGGCCTTCCAGAAGAGAGCTTTCTCAAGCGATCGCAGAGCTTTTGCAGGCAACCAGCTATTCGGAAGGGAGGGCTGAATTTGGGGACAGCATCTCAGGGGGGCTGTGCTGGGGGAGGGTGAACTGTGTGGTCCCTCCTTAGGTTTTATGTAGGTTAGCAGCTATGTGTGTTGGTCTTACGTGTGTTAAACTATATGTACACAAGCCCTATCAGTTGCATCCAATGCTTGACTGTCCAGTGGTTCACAGTTGCATGCTGTGACAGGTGCAATCCTGCTTTCCCACACATAGGGTTGGGCCCAGCACAGGGTTTCCAACAGGCACAAGGAATTCTGTCCATGGAGTGCGACTTTCTCAGATTCCACTTCCCCCAGTCCTGTTCCTGGGGGTCCCTTTTCCCCAAGAAGCAAGATTTCAGGTGCTATTTGGGGCTGCTGTGGGAGGGGGGAGCTAAGAAAGTCATGCTCTGTAAGCAGACATCCATGCGCCCATAGAAATGCTGTTTTACCCATAGGCTCTTCAAAGTTGGAACCTTGTAAACGGTTTTGATTACTCTGTGGTGAAGGGAAGGCATTCTATGCATATTCAAATGTGCTCTATTTTTAGTTATTAGTTGCCCTAGATTTGAGGCCTGTTGCTGAAAACAGATCCCAGAGGAAGTAGGAGCCAAATTAAATCTTTCCCTTGCTCTTGTATATTTCATTATAATTGTGTAGTAGCATATGGGAGCACATTAATTACTACAGAGGAACTATATCTATCTTCACCGATTCTGTAGCACTCCTTGCACTAAATTTTCTGTGGCTGTCATTCAATATATGCAGAAGAGTCTCTCCCCCGCCCCCCCGTAACGTATATGTTTGCCAGAGAGATAACCAAGACATATGGAGGTAGGCTACTCACAGGTGATTAGAGTAGCTGTATGCCCCATTATTTATTGCTCTGGTGACATTTTCTCTGGTAGAGAGTTGCTTGTCAAAACCACTTCTAGTAAATCAAGAAGCATGTGGCATGTTTTTACAGATGAATCGTAGGTGCTAAAGTTTACGCTTGCTAAAGCAGTGGGATAAATTGCTTAGAAGGCCTCTGTGAAATACCATTCAATCTTTTATGTTAATGGCAAAATAACTCCCTTGGAAGCAACTGTCACTCCATGGTCAGAGAACTATCTGCTGACAGTATCAGTTATTTATATACTGTATGACTGACTGTAGACCCAAGAACTTTGAGAAATGTTGCGTTTGACCTATCCTCACTTATCAAGAAAATTGACTAATTATTACTGCCATTTATTTCATCATTGTTCCATACAAAACACCTCCCTTAGTGTTTCCAAGACTTCACCTTTAGTTCTTCATTTCTGCAGTAACCAGGCATTGGAGTGGGGATTGGCTCCAAAATGTGGGGAGCCCTTGGGCAAGTCACAGCCAACTTACAGCAGCTTTGCAGGGTTTTCAAGGCAAGAGACACTGAGTGGTGGTTTGCCATTGCCTGCCTCTGTGTAGCAACCCTGGACTTCCTTGACCGTCTCCCATCCAAGTACTAACCAGGGCCAACCCTGCTTAGCTTCTGCGGTCTGACGAGATCAAGTAGGGCTCATCTACTTACAGAAAGTTTCTGGTGATTCCTAGAGCTACCTTTTGTCACTTCAGGGTAGCTCTAGGAATCTCCAGGAACTCTATGGCAAGGAATTCCTATAAGTAGACAAGGCCTTATTTTAATTTTTAATTTTTCTCCTACAACCCTCCCGCTGGTTGCCAGGTATTGCCTGGCAACCCTAAGATCAGGCTAGTCTGGACCATCCAGATCAGTGCAAGTTTAATATCTAGCATGTCAGAATTTCATGTGGCATACCAAAAGAAGAAAAAGAACTGGATGGAACTTCTGAGGCACTACTATACGTGCTTCACATTCTCTGTTTGCACTGACCTTTCCCCCCATCTGCTGCTCTTGTGCTGTTTGTAACATGCCTTGTGTCCCGTCTGAATTCCCACCTGTCTTTATGGGAGGGGTGTGAGCTACAGCCTTTATAACCAGCAAGGGGTGTAATTCTCAGTGTTACCCCATGTGAACCTCCATGTTGATATATCAGTCTGATGCTCTTGGAAAGACCCAGCAGCATTTTCTTTTGTGGTCCAATCCTCCTGTTTGTGCACAAATATCAAATCCTGCAATGGGATGATTACACTTTAAGGCAGGAACAAACATGTTCACAAGTAGTTAGGTACAAATTCAAATATGGTATAATAGGTACCAAATATAAACATATATATCTCTTTCAATGAGGAAGAGTGATTTTCAACAAGGCATGACCTCCTACGATTTCATATGATGAACTTGGAGGCTGGAGTCCACAAGAGAACTAGACATCAAAATTAACAGATATCTTTGACAACAAACAAAATCATCAAAATGTATTTTAGTAGTAAAAAAACCCTCACTTTTTACAGAGTCCTTTAATGGCACAGTGTGAGCTTGGACTACTAGTTTTTTGGGGATGTTGGGGTGATTTGAAGAAATACATTAATGGTTTTTTTCCAGAAATTATCAATTCTCTGATTAATCAAATCTTTTACTGATTTTCTTAATTTCATTATAATGATGCCCATAAATATCATAGTAACACTTCCCTAACCCCATTACTTCCCTCTACCAGAGAACAACATATGATGAAAATCTGGGTCGCAGTCTTCAGGGACCAACCAATGATATCCCAATCTACAATTATCCAGCTCAGGATGTATCCAAGGTACAACTCTGCTTTCCCACCAACCCTATGAAAATCTCATCACTAGAATCTGAAAATCTCAAATTCATCTTCTGGTAGTTACCTCAACTGGAAGGTGGTATGGGAGTAGATTGGGGAAAGTTAGCTTCTATAGAAAGTAAAATGTGTAAATAAACAAAACCTCGGGCTTTTCTCTTTCCTGCCTCCATTCTCGTCCCTCCCCCCCCTCCCACCTGCCCTCCCTCCAACTCACCCCTCATCACCTACTCCATTTTCTTCTTTTCTTTTTGGAGTTGCTTTTAAGAACACAGTACAGGATTAATATAGACAGGTTTTTTTAAGTTATGAAATAGCGATAAAGCGTTTGCACATTAATAAAAATAAGAGCCGAAAGCATATTATCTAAGCAATTTCCACGCTGGAAAAATATGCTTGCTGTGGTTTTTTTTCCTGATTTCTTGGGGTGGGAAGCGAGGGTTGGGTTAAGCTTGTACTGACAAAGAGTCAATTAAAAACAGGATGCATTAAAGAAGGACAGGCTAGCCCATTAGAAACAATGGGAGAGGCTGCAAAGCCCATTGAAGATAATGGGAGCCTGGATTACCCATTGAAATAGGTTACAGCACAAAAAGAGTTGCTAAGAAAATGTGGCATGGATTTTCCAGTAAAGTCTCTGATCCTAGCTACATTACTCAGGTTTGTCAAGTGTTTGCAATGTGCCATAAAGCTGCTGGTTCTTTTTTGGGGGTGGGGGGCGGTGTTCTCTTGTAACCTTTTCTTCCTGTAGGCTGTGGTGGAGCTCG
Source organism: Euleptes europaea (assembly GCF_029931775.1). NCBI lineage: Eukaryota > Metazoa > Chordata > Lepidosauria > Squamata > Sphaerodactylidae > Euleptes > Euleptes europaea. Next base: position 93,229,543 of record NC_079316.1, on the reverse strand, counting down.
AGTGTCAGGTTCTGACTAGTCACCTGAAGACGGGCTCTTGGCAGGACCCAGACCAGAGTCTGGCTTTAGGTCAGGTTCTGGTTCACATGCTACAAACTCTGTGTATGGTTTCTCATCCTGTTATTCTCCCAGCCAGCTGTTGTGTTGTCTACCTTGCCCTGGGAACGTTATATCGGAAATGTTTCGCTTTGCTTTTCCTTTCTCTAGCTGAAGTGCTTTTAACCCTGTATTATACCCATGTCATGCCATTAGCAGCCTTCTCTGTCCTGTAGACTGTCAGCTCTTTTATTTACCTGATTGCTCCTAATAAAGTATTATTGCTTCAGAGCTGCCTGCCTGGATGTATCTGCTTTAGAGGGATGCTAGAGATAAACGCCTGATTCTGACATTAGGCTGCTAATCGCTCTTCACCTTTTTATTTTATTTTCTTGTTTTAAATGTGCATACTTCTGGCTTGGGAGTCGTGTTCCCTTCCAAAGCCATGGCAGGGGCACCAGAGGAGGACCTCCAACCATTGCTTTTGCGGGAGGCATGGCTCGCCCGGCTGCGGCTCGCAGAGCTGGTGGCTGCGCAACGTGCCCAGATGATGGATACCCAAGGCGTCCAGGGGGATGCTGAGTTTCTCACCGAACTGGGAGCCGCGCAGCGTGCCCAGGAGGAGGCCAAGTGGCTCGCCCTTCTCGTGAAGGAGGCACAACTCGCCCAGGAGGAACCGAGGTGGCTCGCCGGGATGGTGGCCGCGCAATGTGTGCATGAGGAGGCCAAGTGGACTGCTGCCAAGGAGCAGCTCGCCACGCTGGAGGCCGAGCACCAAACCCAGGGGGATGCTGGAGGGGCCGGCGGGGGGCTGAATGTCCCGCGAGAGACGTCCAGGCGGCCAGACGTGGAGGTACACAAACCCCAAGGTACCTTAAGATTGGAGGACATTTATGCACAGCTGGGAAAGCGTGTTCCCCAGACGGGGCAGCCTTCCTGGGGGACTACGCAACGGCAGACCGGTGTGGACAGCCGGGGGGATCCCTGGAGACCTACGCTCCAGGTGATGGACGGCAATGAAGAATGCCAGCGCCTGTCCCGTCCGAAGCAGCAGTTCTTGAGACAAGTGGTGGGGGTGCGGGGCCGGATAGAGGGACTTTTCCAGGAGGTGGCCGACCTTCGTCGGGTGCAGTTGGCACTGCTGCGGCCCCAGCCACCCGCTCCCACTGTTGCCCCTGTGCCTGCCATGCCACAGGGGGCCGGCGCTCCACAGGCTTCCTCTGCGCCAGGACATCCCGCCCCTACCCTCCACTGTCAGCTCCATGGAGGGAGCTGCGAGCCTTGTTTGACAGTTCAGGGGAAAAGCTTCCCTACTTTTTACTACAAGTAGACGTCTTCATGAGGGAGCAGGGGGCTACCTTCGTTTCAGAGGAGAGTCGTGTGTGTTATGTGGCTTCATGGCTGGAGGGAGAAGCGGTGAGCTGGGTGGTCCAGCAGTTCGACCTTCATTCCTGTGCACTGTGCTCCCTGGATGGTTTCATGTTGGCGCTTAGATGGCGCTTCGAGGTCCCTTTGCAGAGTGAGAGGGCCAAGACGGCTCTCCTTCAACTTCGCCAGGGAACCAAGATGGTGATGCAGTATGCGAATGAATTTTGATTGCTTGCTAGTAAAGTGGTGGACTGGAGCGAAGCCACTCATGTGCAGTATTTCCGAGAAAGACTAAATTCAGAAATTCTTTGCTGGGCCTTTATGCAAGGCAACCCTCCTGATCTGGAGGGGTGGATTTTACTGGCAGTGGAAGTGGAGAATCGGCAGCAGCTCTTGAACTTGTCAAGGGAGTGCCAAGTGCTAAGTTTGGGGTCGCGACCGCCAAAGAGGGCAGTCGACTCAACAACGAAGCGAGCAAAACGTTTCCGGAGTGGAGTGTGTCTGGTGTGTGGCGGGATGGGGCACTTTGCTTCTGCTTGCCCTTCCCACCCCGAGGGACCTCTGACCTCTCCGCACTTGACCGAGGAGGAGGAGTCTCAACCCAAAAGCAAAGAGCGCCACAAGAGTTCCGCACTTGGAAGGCGAGGGCCCTCTGCACTCAACCTCGCCCTGGCCGGCAGAGAGGACCAGGACACAGCACCACTCGATCCAACGGGATCGCGGATTACAAATCTAACTGTGCCGAGCTTGGATAGCTCGTCAATTTCAGAGGAGGACGGGACTTGGGGACCCTCTGAACTCAACCTTGTCCTGACCGGCAAGGGCCCAGCGCAACTCGATCCAGCGGGATCGCGGATTACAAAAGCATGGACCAGGTCTGCTGTAACCAGGGTCCTGCAACAGGCCCCCGCCGCAGAGAAGCAGGGGCCTCCAAGGATGGTAATGTGTTCAATGAAAAGGAGTGTGATGTTCTACCACCCCACTGCAAGACGGACTGTACTTTCGAACTGGTGGGGGAGGGCAAGTTACCCAAGGGAAAAATTTATCCCATGAGTCCCAAAGAAAAAACAGTGTTACGGGGGTTCTTAGACAAGAATTTAGCCCGCGGTTTTATCCGCCCTTCGTCTGCTCCTTGCTCCGTTCCCTCGTTTTTTGTGCGGAAAAAGACGGGCGATCTACGTTTATGTATTGACTTTCGCAGACTCAATGCGGTTACCCAGACAAACGCTTACCCCCTTCCGTTAATCCCTGATCTCCTCAGCCAATTGAAAGAGGGGCATATTTTCACAAAGTTGGACTTGGTTGAAGTTTATTATCGGGTTCGCATAAGGAAACGGGACGAATGGAAAACAGCCTTCTCCAGCTGTTTTGGTATGTTCGAATACCTAGTGATGCCCTTTGGATTAAGTGGGTCTCTCAGTGTCTTCATGCAAATGATTAATGAGGTACTACATGATTTATTGTTCAAAGGGGTGATCATCTATCTCGATGACATTTTGATTTATTCAGAAACTTGTGAAGAACATGTAAAAATGGTTAAAGAAGTTTTGAGACATCTCAGAGACAATAATTTGTTTGCCAAGCTGTCCAAGTGTGAGTTCCACCAAGATAAACTGACGTTCTTGGGGTATGTGGTCTCCCCCAAAGGTCTGGCCATGGATCCTGAAAAGGTGTGAGCTGTGTTGGAATGGGAACCCCCCACAACTCGCAAACAGCTCCAGCAGTTTCTCGGGTTCGCACATTTCTACCGGGGTTTCCTCGACAATTTTGCGCAAGTTGCGCTGCCCATTACGGACCTGTTAAAAACTAAAGGGAAGGGAAGTTCAGCACTTCTGCCCTCTTCCCGCCTGGCTTGGACGCCAGACTGTCAACATGCGTTTGATACTCTGAAAAAACTGTTCACTTCAGAGCCCATTCTCAAACACTCTGACTGTGAAAAGCCCTTGGTTGTTCAGGTAGATGCCTCAGATGTAGCTATTGGGGGGGGGGGCTCTGTTACAAAAGGGGGAAGCAGGACAACTTTAGCCCTGTGCGTACTTTTCCAAAAAGTTTTCAGCAGCTGAGTTGAACTGGCCCATTTGGGAGAAAGAGGCTGCCGCCGTCAAACATGCCCTCACCATGTGGAGACATTTCCTGGAGGGGCTGAGCATCCATTTGAAGTATGGACAGACCATAAAAATTTGGAGGCGTTAAAGGGAACGCGCAAGCTCACCGCCAAGCAAGTGCTCTGGGCAGAGTTCTTCTCTAAGTTTCGTTTTGTGTTGAAGCACGTCCCGGGGGAACAAAATCATTTAGCAGATGCGCTTAGCCGGCTTCCCCAGTACCAGAGCAAAGTGGAGCGCACTACAGACTCGCTCTTTACTCCAGAGCAGCGGGGGGATGTACCCGGCTTAGCCGTTTTAACTTGCTCACAAGCACAAAAGTCCCCTACCCTAGAGGGGTTACCGGACACTGCCGTGGTCCCCACCCTAGAGGGAGCACAAGACTTTTCCACCATTATGCCACAATTCCCCCTCTTGGAGGGGCTACCGGATACCTTTAAGGTCGCTTTAGTGAAAGCCTATCAAGCGGAAGGAGCCACAACTTGTCTGCCAGATAAACTGACGCAGAGGAGGAACTTTTGGCTTAAAGAAAATAAGCTGTATGTGCCTGCTTCTTTGCGGAGGGAAGTGATGGATCAAGGCCATGGTTCCAAAGTGGCCGGGCACTTTAGATTCGTAAAAACCCTGCATTTGTTACCCAGGCAGTTCTGGTGGCCAGGGATGAGAACGGACTTAGACTCTTTCATTCGCAGCTGCCCTACGTGCGCTACAGCCAAAAGGGTGGTGGGGAAGCCTCCTGGACTTTTGAAGCCATTGGAGACGCCTTCAGCTTCCTGGGAAGTCATCGCCATGGACTTTATCACGGACCTTCCTCCCAGTCAGGGGAAAACGGTTCTTTAGGTAGTTACAGACCTTTTCTCCAAACAGGTGCATTTCGTCCTTTGCATGGGACTGCCCTCAGCGCAAAAATTGGCAAAGATGTTTGTGTCACATGTCTTTAAACATCACTCGTTTCCACACAAGGTAATTTCCGACAGGGGGGCACAATACGTGGCTTAGTTTTGGAAAGCATTTCTGAAATTGGTGGGGGTGGAACAAGGGTTGTCTAGTGCATACCACCCCCAGACCAATGGACAAACAGAACGTGTCAATTCAGTGTTAGAATGTTATTTGCATTGCTATGTGAATTACCACCAAGACGACTGCGTAGATCTTCTACCCTTTGCAGAGTATGCTTACAATAATGCCTCCCATCAGTCCACAGGTTACAGCCCATTCCGTGTAGTATATGGTAAAGAGTTTGGGCCATTTGGCAATATGGATCTGACAGGGGAGGGGGATGATGCTGAAATAGCTGATTGGGTAAACGTGGTAAGAGACACCTGGCCCTGGTTGCAAAAGAATCTGAAGCGGGCCAAAAACAAGTACAAAGCACAAGCTGACAAACATCATTCTCCAGGGTGGGACATCAGGTTTACCTGTCCACAAAAAAACCTGCACTCCCTCTGCCCCAGCAAAAAACTGAGTGAAAAATATGTGGGACCTTTTCCAATCTCGCGGATTATTAATGAAGTCACGGTGGAACTAAGCCTTCCCAAGTCCCTGAGGGGAATCCACCCCGTGTTTCATGTCAGCCTTCTGAAGAAGTATGTACCCAACCCTGAGAGGCATCCTGAACCCCCGCCAGAGGTTCCGGTATTGGTGGTGGTGGGGAAATACTTCGAAGTATCCAAAATTCTGGATTCCCACATACACAGGGGGCTCCTCTACTATCTGGTTCGTTGGAAGCACTTAGGTGCTGGTCAGGATGAATGGGTTGCCAAACATCACATAGCAGCCCCCCGACTGGTTCGTCAGTTCCATGACACCTATCCTCACAAGCTTCGCCCAACTGCGGAACGGGAGGGGGGCTTTGGGGGGGCAGAATGTCGGTTCTGACTAGTCACCTGAAGACGGGCTCTTGGCAGGACCCAGGCCAGAGTCTGGCTTTAGGTCAGGTTCTGGTTCACATGCTACAAACTCTGTGTATGGTTTCTCATCCTGTTATTCTCCCAGCCAGCTGCTGTGTTGTCTACCTTGCCCTGGGAATGTTATATCAGAAATGTTTTGCTTTGCTTTTCCTTTCTCTAGCTGAAGTCCTTTTAACCCTGTATTATACCCATGTCATGCCATTAGCAGCCTTCTCTGTCCTGTAGACTGTCAGCTCTTTTATTTACCTGATTGCTCCTAATAAAGTATTATTGCTTCAGAGCTACCTGCCTGGATGAATCTGCTTTAGAGGGATGCTAGAGGTAAACGCCTGATTCTGACATCAAGTTGTTGCTGCGGCTCCAAGAATGAGATGTTTTGAGGGGGGGAGGGTTTGCTTTAAATGGAAATTTAGGGGGAGGGCGCTGTTTCCTGCATGCTGTTCCTTGGATCTGACCCCCAGCAATCACTAGGGCGCCTAGTTCACTCCAGGCTTAGTTCTGACCCCTAGCTGTTGTGAGTTTGGGAAAGACTTCCGGGAAAGAAAGAGAGCAATTGTGTCCCTTGGGCCAGCAGCTATAGCTTCAAGGTGATGACTGGGATGGGGTGGGGAAGTAAATTCGGGTGGGATCTTGCGAATGGGAAAAAATGGCTAGCAGGACATGATGGACACTCCGCACACAGGGGGGAAAACGCATGGTTGCATTAGCCTCCTTTATTCCCTGTTTCAGCCAGAATTCAGCCAAGATCGAATGCATGTGTTTCGCCGAACGGTTGTTCGATCCTGGCTCAATCCTGGCTGAAACAGGAAATAAAGGAGGCTAAAGCGACCATGTGTTTTCGCCCAGGGGCAAGGAAGCATTCCCCACAACCACGTAGGGGGCGTGGCAAACAACGTAACCAGGAAGACATTGACCACAAGTGTGCCAAATACCACGGATTAGGCGTGCCAAGAATAAAAACAGCCTTGCAGTATCTTCTTTTAAATAGCATCCACGAATAGCCATTTTAAGCGAAGTTAAGATTCGGATTAGAAAGCTGTGCAGCTAACCAGCGGCAGATTTTTCCATGAATAAATGGCCACAGAAATCAGTTCCCCTGGCAAAAATGGCTACTTAGCCACTGGTTAAGAGCAGTGGTTTGGAGCAGTGGACTCTGATCCGGAGAACCTGGTTTGATTCCCCACTCCTCCACATGAAGCCAGCTGGGTAACCTCGAGCTAGTCACAGTTCTATTAAGAACTCTCTCAGCCCCACCTATCTCACAGGGTGTCTGTTGTGGGAGGGGAAAGGAAGGTGATTGTAAACGGGTTTGATTCTGCCTTAAGTGGTAGAGAAAGTCAGCATATAAAAACCAACTCTTCTTCTGTTGCTGCTGCTGCTGCTGCTTTGGAGGATGGACGTTATGGCATTATACCCTCCTGAGCTCCCTCCCCTTACTAAATGTTACCTCCTCAGGCTTCACCCCCAAGTCTCCAAGAATTTCCCAGCCCAGAGGTGGCAACCCTAAAGCATGTAGAAATGGCAGCTGGAAAAAGATGGGTCTCTGGCTTAAAAATATGTGCATTGTTCACAACTGATACTCTTATGCATGTAGTTTGCCATTTCATCTCAGGTACTTTTGTAAAGTGTGGCTTTGCGCAGACTACATGGGTCCAGCATGGGATTCTGAGGTCCAGCATTATCCCTGCGCCCAGAAAAATGTTGGCGTTAATAATATTGTCGAAGGCTTTCACGGTCAGAGTTCATCAGTTCTTATAGGTTATCCAGATAACCTACAAGAACTGTTGGCGTTAATGTTCTCGAAGTTTGGAGTGCAAAACACCAAATAGAACGGTTGACCTTTTTTTTCTTGGAAATTATTATCACGGAATACATTTCTGCCATTAACTTTCAGAAGCACAGACCCCTCTATTTTTAAACACATTATGTAACAGCTTTCAGAAGCAACTGAGATGGGAATTTGGCCCATTTTGCAAAGCAATTTGCTGAGACATGCTTCATGAAAGAAAAAACTAAACAAGGTGAAATGCTAGCTGTGTGTTTTGCCTGCCAGCTGGTAGAAAGCCATGGTGCAGGCTTGCATATTATGATACAGAAAGACAGGTGGCCCCATCTAGTGGCTGGATGGGCTTCTTCATAACTATGTGAATGGATGACTACGGCTCTCATTCAAATGCAGTCCCGTGCAGATAACTTACTCTGCTCAGAATGGATTGGCATGGTGGAAGAGCATGTGGGTACCAGCAATGGGCGGGGAAGTGAACATGGCCCTGGGGACTAATCCAGATGAGTGTCCCCGATGTGCACACTGCAGGGCCACTCAGCTTAGTGGGGCCCACAGTGGGCATTATCAGCTCATCCACCACATCGTCCCCCAGACTGGAAGCAGGGCAGGAGGAGACAGCTGGGGAGCTGATACAAACTGTCACGGCTGATTTGGGGGCTGGCCAGGCCAAGCGGCCCCTGAGGCTCAGGCAGAATTGCCGAGGTTGGCTCTGATAGTTCCTGGCCATCCATGGTACCCTGGGGCTGTGGCCCTCTGGGAAATGTGCCTGTAAGTTAAATGGACAGTCTATTCCTGGTGGGTGCATCTGTTGTATGTCTGGTAATTATGAAACTGATGCTTCATTTCATGCAATTTCCCCTTCATGTGGTGGAAGATTGGTATGAAGCAAGGATCTGTCCTTTGCTTTCTCTGATTGAAAGCAAGTGGGATTTCAACCTTTGCCATATCAGCCAGCTGGCATCCCGTCCCTTAAATGCCAAATGGAGTGGGGGAGGAGAGACAATAAGTTGCTTTGTTCTTACCCCCACCATGTGAAGTAAGGCACTAAACCAATATGCAAATAAGTACACTATATTTAACAGAAAAAGTAATAATCAAACACCATATAATTGCTGTTTGTGTGAGGCATGGTAGATTATATCTTTTGGGTGTGGGATCTTTTGCACTGTATGCTAAATTTTAGATTTTATGGTAGCATTTTCCAAAGGGCCTGAAGAGTGACTCCCCTCTGTGTACAACACAAAAACCAAAATGGTAATGAAAGCTAATAACTGTGCAAACTGCTGTATGTTATTGCACAATATACTAATATATAAGGATCTTTTGTTTATTCATATATTTAATTGTTTTAATATAATTTTATTTAAGAATAAGCATTTCCACAGAACAAATTGCTCAGGTGTTCACTTCGTATCTTGCCTGATGCTGGTGATCTGACTCTCCCCCTTATTCAGAAACAGAGGCCTTTTATGCATGGGTGTTTCCATTGGATATGCTGCTCCCTCAATGCACAGTATTTGCAGTCGAATTCTCAAATCACTCCGCACAGGGCCCCCCCCCCCCCGAATAAATTCCCAGAGTACTTGGGATTACTCAGAGTAAATGTCTGCATGCACCAGTGAAAATGAAGAGCATCTGGATGGAGGGGGGACTGGTCACCAAGGACATATATATGGGGAGAGCGGCAAATCAGCCTGGCTCTGTATGATCCGACCCTGGTTTAAAACCAACACATTCGCTGTGAAACAGACCAAATAAGCAGCTGCATAGGTTGTTTGTGATTATTTCAGAGTTCTCACTAGTTGCAAACAAAAAACCTGTTCAATCTGTCTGAGTTCTGAAACTGACTGACACTCAATGTGAAACTGACCAAATAAGCAGCCTCATAGTATTCCAGCTTCAAGGGGAGGGGTTGGATGAGGGGGGAAGACAAGTGGGAGGGAGAAATGAGAATGGGTGTGGGGAGAAAAACCTGAATTAACAAGTATGCACAGGACCAGCTTTTGATTTGGGATTGAGGCAGACTTTAAACTCGGGCTAAAACAGCATCCAGAAAACATGGGGGAAATGCAAGGGGAAAGTGAGGCAACTTCTAAAAGTTGGAGAAAACGTGCATAATGAAAACAAAGATCCAAAGTAGTTGCGGGGGGGGGGGGGTGATGGTGATGGAAACAGCCAATGCATAAAAGGCCAGAATGAGCAAGTGCAAAATAAGAGAGAATGAATCTGCTGTTCTCCTTTATCTAGGACTAAGGCTGAGGTATTTTCAGATGTTACTTGAATTCCAGCTGGGTTTACTTCAGAATCTCCCAGTTGATTTCTTACCTTCTGCTTGTGGTTAGGGAAATCAGGGTGGGGTGTAGACCCTAAGACCCAGATGACTTCACCTGAGGTAAAATCACAGGGTGAAGTAATGTCTGAATAGGTCTCAAATAGAAAGGATTAACTGTTTCCCTTCCTCCAGCAAAGATAATGGAGGTAGCCAAGAGCTGTGAAGATGGAGGGAAGTGGCAGACAGACAGAAAAGAAGGAAAGAGAAGTATATGTCCCTCCATTAAGTGTAGCTGACGGAGTGGCAGAATGGGGCAGAGGCCTTCATGCCATACTGCATCCCTAAGGGTCACAATACCACCAAGGGATGAATGGCAATTTGATAAGCACTCGTTTTTGTGGCTGCCTCTCTAGCTACTGTGGCAATGGCCATGTTACCACCACAAGCAAGACCAACATGGGGCTTCCTGGGAGGGGGGGGGAGATCACACAGCTCCATCCTTGCCCAATCATATTTCTTGGTTTGTTACATTTGAGAAGGCTCAAAGTTGATATTGTTTGGCAATATGGCAGCCTCTGATTTAAGAGAATATATGCCAGATATTTCGCAGTTCTGGGATAAGACATTTAGACACATCTTCCAAAATCATTTTGCAGGAATACAAGATTTCCAGCTTTGAGCAGAGGTTGATGAATGAAATAGAGTTTCGCCTGGAACGTACCCCAGTGGATGAATCAGATGATGAAATCCAGCATGACGAGATTCCGACGGGCAAGTGCATTGCCCCAATCTTCGACAAGAGACTCAAACATTTTCGGGTCTTGGAAGGGTATCCTGCCACGTTCACTTGCAAAATTGTTGGAATCCCTATACCTAAGGTAGATGTGAAAAAAGGCATGAGAAAACAACTGGTGAAGTAGAGTAATCTCCCAGTCATTTCTAGCATCAATGTATCTAGTATTTGTAAGAGTTTCTGCTCAATGATTAGGTCCTTCTGGAGCCTGAAATTTCCAAACAGAATCTTAATTTTGGCCTGCACGACAGCCAGTGTAACTTCCCATTCTTGGTCAGCAGTAGAAGAGCTAAATTTGAGTCCAGTAGTACTGCAGTCCAAGCTCTGCTCATGACCTGAGTTCGATCCCAACGGAAGTTGGTTTCAGGTATCTGGCTCAAGGTCGACTCAGCCTTCCATCCTTCCGAGGTCGGTCAAATGAGTACCCACCTTGCTGGGGGTAAAGAGAAGATGTCTGGGGAAGGCACTGGCAAACCACCCCATAAACAAAGTCTGCCTAGTAAATGTCGGGATGTGACATCACCCCATGGGTCAGGAATGACCCGGTGCTTGCACAGGGGACCTTTACCTTTACTTTTTAGCACCTTAGAGACCAACAAGATTTTCAGGATACAAATGTTTGAAAGTGAAAGCTCCTTTGCTAGATACCAACTGTCAGATACAGTTTACAGTTCACTCTTCTTCCTCTCCCTTACCCACTTAATTGCTTACCAAGAGAAATAAGATGGGCTCTCCAAGAATATTATTGGAATTATTGAACATTCATGCCTTGGTACTTCTCCTTTTCTCTCCTGCCCACCCTAAGGGTTGTGGTATCTACTCTGACTCTAAGATGCAAATAATGCTTAGCTATTGTAAAGCGAATAACCATCAGGGCAGTTAATTTAAAAGAAACAAACATTTTTTAAGTTCCCTCCAGTTATGTGGGCACCTACTGACCCATCTTTTTTTGTATATTAAATTAAATTAGTTTGAATAAACATTTTCTGTATATCTACAGTACACATTTGAATTAGTTTTAAAACCCATTTAATTGTAATAGTTTTTAACGAAGGCACCCTGGAAACTGTAGTTTTATGAAAAATGTATAGAAATTGGGTTCTCTTATAAAGAGGGCTCAAGGCCTCTAGAAAACTACCTTAAGAATGTCGAGACCTGTAAATGGCACAAATTGTTTAGATATGTGTAATATTTGTTTAGCAAGCAATCCATACCAAGTTAATTAGATAGCATGCTTAATATCTAATTTCTTTGGGGCGTGTGGCTGAATGGTAATTAAATTGCGAAACATTCCTCACTAATGCAATGCAATAATAGGAAGAGAGTCACACACTCATTGGTTTTGCAGATTTGAATTAATTACATGGCAAGTAGATTTGTCTTCTATATACTTATACCTCAATAGATGCTCTTCCAACAATCAATTGGGATTTTTCCCTTCAACTGCTTTATTAATTCTCAATTAAATATGTCTCATACTGTAGCAGTTAATACTAGCAGTTTCATTAATTACAGAGAGATTATTATTTTTAATTTTTTTTTATTATTTTTCTATACTAATTAGATGAGGTATTCAACAATCAATATAGGTAAACATCAGAGTATAAATTCTAATAAACAATTGTTGAAAATACATACATATATAGATAAAAAATAAAATATAAAGACTTCCTCTACACCTCCCTCAATCTTGTCATTTATTTGTAATCTCCTTTGTTTAAGATTCTAATCCTAATATTGTTACAAACATTTATAAAATATTTTTTCTTTATTTAATATTACTCATAATCTAAGTATTTGCTATTTCATTTATCTATATTCAAATAAAGAAAAGGAAAAGAAAAATAAAAAAGAAAGAAGAACAGAAATAAAAGCACTATTTTTATAATAAAAAATGGATTAGATAATAAGTATCATTTTTAACTTCCTTTGAGAATGAATATCATTATGATTCCTCCATTTCTCCCACATATCTAATAAGTATCAGTTATGTTAATGCCATTAATTATTCTGGTTTTGTCAGAGCCAAGCCATTTAATCAGTCCTTTTTAATTAAATCCCGAGAAAAACTAAACCATTTGACCCAGTCTCTTTATCTTAAATTTCCAGCATCTTCCTCTTTTTCCCAGTAGCTTTAAACGCCGAAGGGCATCCATGGAAGTTGTTAGTGAAATTCCCTCTGTAAAAATTGATGGGGGATAGTAAATCTGCAGCATGTTTTCTTCCATCCCTAAGACGAGAAGAAAAATCCCGGTATTTCCAGCTTTTTGCCCTTTTAAATTTTCCCAGTTAACTTTGAAAAGTTCATCAGGTAAATCATACAAACAAAAGTCAAAGTCTCTTACGTTCATATCCATAGTTGTCAATTGGGTTGGTTCAATTTCTTCTTGCAGATGTATATCCTTTGGTAGTCCTTCATAGCTCTCCATCTCCTTTACAGAATTTAATTCTTCTTTTAATGGTTTGTCGTTTGGGGAGCTTCCTTCTCTCATCTCTGATCTCATTGTCATAATTCGGTCTTTTATATCCTTGAGATCTCCCGAAATTACATCCAATTTCCGATTGACAAGTTCGTAGATATTGTTTGTCAGAAAGACTAATTGATCCATGAATTTAGTCTCACTTTCCATGGTTGGTACTTCTGGTAGTTTGTTGAGGTTTAATTTGTAAAATCCAGACAGGTATACGTTGTGAGTTGTAAAGTGGTGTTACGGGGGACAGGATATAAGGTCGCACGCCTGCCGTTCCTTCCTTTTGCCTAGGAACTTGGGAAGTATTTGCCAGTTACACAGTGGTGCCACACATCCAGTCACAAATCCCATAGTATTCTCGCGATGGCAGACGATAGCTGATGCTTCCGGATAAGACATGGCTTGAAAATTTGTTTACTCAGAAAAGCCTCCTCCCGGAAGTGGGGGAGGGAATCTGCTCATCCCTCCCCTTTACACTTCTGAGTTTCTGATTGGTGGCTATAGTGTCATTCAAAAGGTCCCAATTGTTATGTCTATCCACCGATCAATTTGATTAAGATCCTGCCGGCTTATCCAATGTGTTTAATTGTCAAAGAGTCATCCAAACCTCAGATGGGGAGATACGGATTCTATAGATATTTTTTTCACTCCTTCGGAACTTCCAATTCCAGGTAAAACAAAAGAGTTCTTGTTACTTACTCAGATTTTAGAAGAGTGGGTATTCTTGCTTGTGTATCGTTGCTTAGATGGTAATAGGTAGGGGAGAGTTGAGCCTAATTCCAGAGAGACGTTTGCGGCAATGGTTTCCCCTCAGGCCGGGCGGGACCTCATCCAGGATTCTGAGAGTCGACCAATGGCTCTCTCAGCAAAACTGGGGGACAAACCGCACTTCATGGGCAGCAGGGGAGATCCTGTTTCCCAATCCACTATTTAGGATCGGGTAGGGGTGCAGATTTACACCCCAGATTCGAATGAATCTTGGTTCCCTTGGGAGCCCCCAAGAGACGTGCTCAGCTCAGCGTCCCTAGCGGAAGTCCAATTACAGAGAGATTATTGAGGTAAAAAAAGGAACAACTGGATGGGAAAGGACATCCAGGCCAGGTTTTAGATTACTCTAGAAAACTATGTAATCTAAAACATTTAAACGGGTTCAAATCTATTTTAAGATCTGTACAGTAGACTCACGTCACTTAGCTTTGGTTTCACAATCCACCTTGAGAAATTTATTTATTTAAAACTTTGATATGCCATCTTTCCACCCAGCTCAGGGTCCCCATGGCAACAAACATTTAAAACACTGAAAACTGTTTAAAATATGTATATATAATGTTTAAAACAATTTAATAAAATATATAAACTGGGAGGAGGGCTAATTAGTGAATGAATGCCAGAAGACAGGAATAAAGGGAAACAGATGATTCTCTCTGGGGAAGGAGTTACAAAATTTTGGTGCCGTGACCAAGAAGGCCCTTTCTCAGGTTGCCTTTCTCATCTAGCCTCAGCCAGCGGGGTCACCCAAAGCACGGCCGCTGAGGATGACTGGAATGGTCAGGCAGGTTCATATGGGAGAAGGTGGTTCTTAAGATATGCTGGCCTGAAACTCCATAGGGCTTTAAAGGTCAATACCAGCACCTTGAGTTGGGTCCAGAAGTAAATTTGGAAGCAAACAATACCTATTTATTCTGCAAAGTGTGCATTTTATTTTTACATTGCTCTTTAATCTAGAAGGATCCCCAAGTAGGCTTTAAAAAAAAACGCAGTTAAATACAATGAAACTGGGAATGTTTCTTCCTCGCCTCTTCATATCTGCCTTGTCCTAGGCCTCATTTGGACATTGTGGTTGCTTCCATAGTCTTTGATGCCATATTTCTACCTTACTGCTAGCAGAAATGGTCAGTTATCAGGATGAGCTCTCCTCACTGCCTCCCCCCACCCACCTCCACTGCAGATTTTCTCACATTCCAAAGTTCGAGAGGGGAGAGCCAGGTATATCGGCTGAAGTGTACACTGATGACAGTTGGCTAGTCAGTTGCCTGGCTATGTACAGTTATCTTCAAATTGCAAATTGGGGTTGGGCCATAGTGGCATACCTAAGACAAGTTCATGATGGATATAAGATCTGAACTGCGGTTTTTTTGGTGCTCCCATTAACCTCTTAAGCCAGATGTCCCTAACCAGGTGCCGATGGCCCATCATGGTACTTGCTGACACCTTTCCTGGGACCTGCAAGTGTTTTTAGAAAGGGGGGGCAGTTGGGGCTTTTGCCCACCAAGGCTTCTGATTGGACATTGGAGATTTGATTGGCTGTGCACATTTTTTTAAATGGTGCTCTGGCAGCAGCTGCCACCATAACAACGTGTGTCTGAAGGTAAGCTGCGGCAGCCATTTTGTGGCTGACTCCGCCCCTTGCAGCAACCATTTTGTGGCTGTGCCTCCCAAGATTTGTCAGAATTCCAAATGTGCCTGCAGGCTCAAAAATGTTGGGGACCCCTGTCTTTAGCAATCTCTTAAGGCCTTCCAGCAGCTGCAGTTTCCATTTTCTTTAAAAACAATCCAGTGTCTCGCCGGTTTGGTCCATAGCCGTTACGCTAAACTACTTTTAAAAAAATGATCTCTTTAGGTATATTGGTTTAAAGATGGCAAGCAGATTTCAAAGAAAAATGAGCATTTCAAAATGAGCAGAGAGGGTGATGGGACATGCTCTTTACATATTGAAGTGACTACAAATGACGATGATGGAAACTATACATTCATGGCTGCAAATCCACAGGTACGGGTCTGCTCCCCTTTAACAATGTGCTTTCTCCCTACAAGCTTAAGAAGTGTGTATACACTGAAAGGTCTCTTTGCATGTACAACAGAGTTATGTAAAGTTAGGGTTTTTTTCCAGATAACAGAAGAGGGGGAAAAGAGAAAGCAATGAAGAAATCATAGTCAATTTCTAAATAATAAGCTGGATCCAGACATCTTTTTCAGTCCAGGTCATCCACTTCCCTCCCTACTACTGCCCACCATCCTACATGCATGAACCACGATTCTCAGCACAGCCTTTTTGGGTGGTCAAAGAGTACCCCTTCCTTTCTTTTTTCACCAGCAGAAATACATTGAAAATGACGATGAGGATAAAAATTATTATAAAGAACTAGGGAAGAATTAAGTGACGGTGGCTGTTTTCTACTGCTGTTGCTTCCCAATATCTGCCACTAAGCTGAGAGCTCCAAGCAATAGAGAGAGGAGACTGAGATATCCCCTCCCCAATACTCTGAGCTCTTAAGAACTTGTAAGGGCAAATTTCTACATCCCCCTTTCCCCCCTCATTTTAATTTATTCTCAACTGTTCTTAATATTCTGTGCCTTTTAGAGCATGTTCAGTCCTCATTAGGCCAGGTGTGTGTGGGGTTTTTGTTTTGTTATGGTTGTTTAATTCCCTGACTATATAAGAACTCTAGTGTTGTCTAGAAGTGATCTGCTTTAATATTAGACATAGTAATAATAATAGAACATAAGAACCGCCTTACTGGGTCAGACCAAAGGTCCGTCTCATTCCATCACTGGCCAGCCAGAGGCTTCAGAGACAACAGCCCTCCCCTACTGTTTGCAAAATGTACATACCCTTGTGTGAGCTTACCTTCTCTACTATTTTGACAGGGGAGGATCAGCTGCTCTGGTCACTTGATGGTGCAGACTCTTCCAATGCGTGGTAGATTGACAACAGTTAACCACTCTCACAGGTAAAAAACAAAACAAAACTAATGCTTGGGACATAAATTGTGAGGGAAGCATGGGTACATTCAGTAAACTAAAGTCAGTGTGAGTTCAGCAGCAGTTTGCAAACTTCTAAATGAATATAAGAATGATGGGTTGCTGGCAGGAGACTTCCCACCAGTAACTTGCTATTCCCACCAGCACTCAGAGCAGCTTTACCATAGAGTTTCCAGTGATTCCTAGAGAGGCGTGATGTTACTTCCAGGAAGTTACATCACACTGTCACTGACAGCACCCCCCAGACTTCCACTGAGAGCTGAAACTAGTCTAGAGGCCACATCTTCTAGTTGAGAAAACTGCTAGAAGGGAAGGGCCGTAGCTCAGTGGTAGAGCATCTGCTTGACATGCAGAATGTCCCAGGTTCGATCCCCGGCATCTCCAGTTAAAGGGACTAGGCAAGGAGGTGATATGAGAGACCTCTGCATGAGACCCTGGACAGACACTACCAGTCTGAGTAGACAATATTGACTTTGATGGACCAAGGGTCTGATTCAGTATAAGGCAGCTTCATGTGTTTAATAATCCCACTCTAAATGTACAAGGTCTTGTGTTGCAGGGGAAGGTCCCGTGTACCAGAAGGAGATAAAGAGCCAATACAGGAGCGATTTTTTCGGCCATATTTTCTACAGGCTCCTGGGGACATGGTAGCTCATGAAGGACGGCTATGCAGACTGGATTGCAAGGTATTTGGTGTCCCTGGCTGTCTTTGCTCACCCTGTTGCTATTGGCAGAGTGCTAATTACGCAGAGAAGCGGCAGACTCACTGATTAAAGATAAAGTTAAATGTTTATTAGGGAACTACATTTCAGATAGGAAACCTGAGAGACAGAGCGCCTCTAGCTGTCTAACTGGCTAAGGAGGGAGAGAGGAAGAGACTTCCGAGAAGGAGGAAATTAGGCCTGAGATTATCAGTCTAAGGACAGACAAGAGGTGACACAGAAAGATGGGAGGATCTCTAACCTTACAGCCCTATCTAGTTGACCAATTGCCCACCCCGTGCTGGGCCTTCTTCTCGGTTCCTTTCCATGCTAGACATTGTTACTTCCAGCTGTTGCATCCTCTGTGAAAATATGCACCAAATTCTCATGCCATGCAGGCTGGGTTTAGGCTCATCGACATAAAAAACAAAAACAAAAAAACCCCCTACCAATATATGACTCCTAAAAAATTAACTGCAGTGGAAATGCAGTGCCCATCAAATTGTATATAGGTTTGAAAGGATTCAGGAGATTATTCAAAACCAATCCTCCCAAACATCCATAATTCCTCCATGTCCTCCCCAGACTGACCCTCATAATTTTGACTAACACCGGGCACAAAGAAGAGATTATTGAGGCCGGCTGTATCAAGAAGGCCTGAAAAAAAAGTCACACCACAACAGAAAGGTTCTAAACATGTATCTAGGGGATGTATATTTAAGGTATGATGGTTTTTCACATAACCTATTAACAAAACAAACAAAAAATCACACGAAGAAAGAGCCCAGGCCTTTCTGCATCCAATGGTTTGTCACTTTTGCTGAATTATGATGCATTGTGGTGGGCACACCCACAAAACAGCTGCCACAGTTTTCCTTCAGTCACACAGTGAAGATCCTTGGGCTGTAGTGGCAGCTGCTGCCAAAGCAACACTTTTAAAAATCTGAACCAATCAAATCTCCATTGGTAGGGTTGCCAACCTGCAGGGACTAGCTGGAGATCTCCTGCTATTACCACTGATCTCCAGCCAATCGAGATCAGTTCACCTGGAGAAAATGGCCGCTTTGGCAATTGGACTCTATGGCATTGAAGTCCCTCCCCAAACCCCAACCTCTTCAGGCTCCGACCCCAAAACCTCCCGCCGGTGGCAAAGAGGGACCTGGCAACCCTATCCATTGGTCAGTCAGAAGCCTTGCTGGGCAAAAGCCCCCCATCCCCCCCCCCCACTTTCTAAAAACACTTAGTGGGCACCAGAAAAGTTGTCAGCGAGCACCGTAGTGCCCACAGGCACCACGTTGGGGACCCCTGATGTATATATATAATTTATCTGGACAGACATTGGTCACTGGCCCTCTTCTTCCTGCATTATTATGAAAATCTCTGCTCTTGAATGCAAGGGGGGGAAAGGAAGTGGAATTAAATAGAATAAAAGTGCTGGTACAGACACAGTTTTATTTGTTTCTTTACTTATGGTCTATCTTTCTTGCTGAGAGACACCAGGCAGGTTACACAAATAAAAATAATGCAATAAGAACAGTATAATGCGTACAACAAACAATACAATCAATTTGAATTACAAAATTAGATAATGACTTACTAAAAACTGTACAATGTACACAATAAAACAGGACTGTAAGATTGGAGGGCAATGCAGTAAAACTATACACTACATTCAACAAACAATGTAATAAAGCTAGATTACAACATCAGAGAACAAAGTAATAAAAACAGAATAATATGTACATACAATGTATTTATTTACTTAATTTATACCTTGCCTTCTCCCCTCCAATTGGGGATCCAAAGTGATTTACAGCATTCTCCTGACCTCCGTTTTATCCTCCAATAAACAACTGGATGTTATGCTTCATACATAATAGCTCATTGAAGATTCATTATGTGCCTCTTTCCTCCCAATAATGTGTCGGAGAGCTAGACAGCTTTTATTTCACTGCCAGTTCATTATGGGACAGAAAAACCCTGCAGATTATCTGTGAAAGGCACATATGGGGACACAAAGATGCATAGCCGCTTCACACTTTATGGGAAGAAGCACGCACAAAGGAATTTTGCATGGGAGGTTTAAGTAGACTTCAGCTGGTTCATACATATTACAACTAGCGCAAGAGGGATTCAAAAGGTATATTCAACTCTCATGTGTGAAGACACACATCTTTTAAATATTCTCTCCTTCTTTAACTATGTCAAGTGATCATTCCGCCAAGTCCTCTTGCTTTCTAACTTGTTCTGCCAAGGGGAAGGGTTTAAAAAGATGCCACCAGAAAATAAAGCGACAGACACGTCAGTCATCCTGTCACTTGCCTGTAGCTTGTTTTCTTCTCTGTCAGGTGAGTGGCTTACCCCCTCCAGACCTGATGTGGCTTCTGCACGGGAGGCCCGTGCTGCCGGATACCACGCACAAGATGCTGGTCCGAGAGACTGGAGTGCACTCCCTGCTTATCGATCCCCTCACACAAAACGATGCTGGGATCTACACTTGCATTGCAACCAACAAAACAGGACAAAATTCCTTCAGCCTGGAGCTCAGTGTTGTAGGTAAGTCTCCTTTTTAAATCAAGAACAGCAGAGAAAGTTTTCCTATTCAGAATTTTAAAAGGGCTTTATTTATTTTACTTTGTCGATTGAACATTGTTTCAGTCTTGGGTTGGATGGTTTATGTATAGTGGGGGAGTGTTGTCACTGTTTAGAAATTCACAGAACCAACCTTGAGATTTTAATTAAGAAAGACAGGATATCCATTTAGTAAATAAACAATGTGCTACGATTAGTAGGACAGTATGCAAATAGGGCTAAAATGATTAAGATTCCAGTTACGAACTTCAGCAATTAAGGAAAGTGTGTTTTTCATCTACAAGGTGACCATTTATCATGGCCAGTCTCCAGTGTACACATACACAAGTGTAAGCACACACACACCACGCTTGCACACACACCCCTCTTTTAGGGTCTTCTAGGGCTATTAGTGGCTACTAGCCATGATGGATATCTACTCCCTCCAGTGCCAGAGGCAGTATGCCTCTTTATATCAGTTGCTGGGGAGCACGGGCAGGAGGATGTTGTTGGTGTCATCCTGCTTGTGGGCTTCCTGGAGATAGCTGGTTAGCCAATGTGTGAACTGAATGCCGGACTTGATGGGACTTTGGGCTGATCCAGCATGGCTTTTCTTATGTTCTTAACTTTGAATTATACCATTCCCAATAGCTGAGTGCAGCTCACCACATAAGATTCGTTCCAGCTTTTTCTTCCCTCTTTTCCAGCAAAGGAAGTAAAAAAAGCTCCAGTGATACTGGAGAAGTTACAGAATTGTGGAGTCCCAGAAGGGCATCCGGTCCGACTTGAATGCAGAGTGATTGGAATGCCACCCCCAGTCTTTTATTGGAAAAAGGACAATGAAACCATTCCTGCCAACCGAGAAAGAGTGAGGTATTTGCAGGATTTAAGTGTTTTGAAAACTGAACAGTAGTTCCTCTGTAAGAGGTCCATTTCATCCTTTCTAGGCAATAGGGATGATGTGCTATGCATGCTCCTTCTTATCCAGTTAGTCTAATCTATCCCCATAAGGGCTGGAGAACAGGAGAAAATCATTGCATGGGCATGCACAATTCACTGTGGCTCCTCAGAGCATATAAATGCAGCAGCTATACTCACATGAAGGATCTCTACACAAGACAGCTTACATCTGGGGTTGCCAGAAAACCCTATAGGGGTCACCATAAGTCTGCTGTGACTTGAAGGCACTTTCCACCACCAGCTATAACATTCTACTCTGATGAGAACTACTTTTATAGCTCAGATTTTAACTTAACCTCATTTGAGTCCATGCAAGTTTTAATTGATTGATCAGCTAATCAATTGTGCATATTTTTGCATGGGGAGCATGGGCAGGAGGATGCTTATTGTGCAAAAATATGTGCAAAATATTCTAAAGGAAGAACCATTCTTCCTCTATTGATATATACATATGTTGCATCAAGCATCTTTTAGAAGAAGGCATTCTTTCCGCTAAGACTCAAGAAGGAATGCTTCTTTCTATATTACTGCCATCTGTATTAATGATTAAAAAAACCAAACAAACCTGGTAGCCTGATAAATTTGGAAGGGGGGCACCTTTTAGTCAGTTAATCTGTTTTTCATTGATTACGTCTAATGACTGAACTACAACATTTGTAGCCCTAAGTATTAGAGATATACATATGGTAAAAATCAAAGTCAATTATATTCTGTTCAGTAACTAGGACCCGTGGCGCAGAGTGGTAAGCTTCAGTACTGCAGTCCAAGCTCTGCTCACGACCTGAGTTCGATCCCGACAGAAGTTGGTTTCAGGTAGCAGGCTCAAGGTTGACTCAGCCTTCCATCCTTCCGAGGTCGGTAAAATGAGTACCCAGATTGCTGAGGGTAAAGGGAAGATGACTGGGGAAGGCACTGGCAATCCACCCCGCAAACAAAGTCTGCCTAGTAAACGGCGGGATGTGACGTCACCCCATGGGTCAGGAATGACCAGGTGCTTGCACAGGGGACCTTTACCTTTTTAACTAGGATCAACTAGAATTACTGGACTAACCCCCTCCCCACACTCACAAGTTTTGGGGAGCAGAACTACACTACGTGGCTATAATTTAACATACAAACTTGAGTTATGCCAAACCTAATAGCTAATAGTTTAAAATATTCAGAACTTTTTTTTTGTTTTTTTGTTTTGTTTTGTTTTTAGCATGCATCAAGATGCTACAGGGTATGTTTGCCTTCTGATTCAGCCGACTAAAAAAATGGATGCTGGTTGGTACACTTTGTCTGCAAAAAATGAAGCTGGTATTGTTTCCTGCACTGCTAGGCTTGATATATATGGTAAGTGGTTATTGTCTAAGTAATAAAATAATAGAACTGATGTACTTTGTCAGTATGAACTTTGTAGCCTATCAAACCATTGTGACTCATGCTGTCCTGCTGGAAAGCTCCTTGCCCTTTTTCTTAGCTGGTTGGCATAAGCTGGTTGTACAAAACAGTTTAGGTTGGAATATCATGATCTGCTCATACTAGTTTAATGGGAGATCTAGGAGACACCATAGTCAAATGGGTACCCCATGATTTTCTGCATTGTTTTTTTTTCTTTTTTCAGACATGAGTTGTGGTTTTTTCTCATTTAAAATACACTTGCAGCACCAGTTGTCCATGTGTGGGACTATTGAGGAATCCCATGTGTGGGACTACTGAGGGCAAAGTGCTATTGAGGCATCCCAGGCTACTGTTTCTTTAAGAACTCATCTGTGTGTTTTTTAAAGCTTTCAGTTCTCCTTGGAGGTGCTTCAGCATGCATCTGAAGAAGTGAGCTGTGACTCACAAAAGCTTATGCTGACATAAAGGTTGTTATTCTTTAAGGTTCCTCTGGACTCCTGTTTGTTTAACAGTCCTGAATTAATCCAGTACCTGAGTGGGGAGAGGCTTTAATTGCTTCTCTTTTTCCTTCTTAGATCATATATGATCACATTCAATCCAAGGGAAGTGTCCAGTATCTTTTCTGATATTGCAAAGGATGCGGGTGTGATCTCTCAGGCCCCTAGCTACTTTCTTGTAACTACTAACAATATTGTGGCAGGGTATGAGCTTTTGTGAGTCACGGCTCACTTCTTCAGATAGGTGAGCTGTGACTCACAAAAGCTCATACCCTCTAAAAATTTTGTTAGTCTTTAAGGTGCCACTGGACTCTTGCCCTTTTTTTTTTTACTGCTACAGACAAACACAGCTACCTGTTGTGAACAATATTGTGACTAATTGTCAAGGAGACCCGGTCTGCTCTCCAGCAGGCCGGTTCCTCTTTAATTCAAAGTCACCAGATGTTTTCCTAAGAAAACCCCGATTCCTTACTGAGCTCCAGGATTCCCCCTTTGAGCGCAGTCCATGTCGAGGAGACCCGGTCTGCTCTCCAGCAGGCCGGTTCCTCTTTAGTTCAAAGTCACTAAATGTTTTCCTAAGAAAACCCAAATCCCTTACTGAGCTCCAGGATTCCCCCTTTGAGCACAGTATAGGTATATTGCCACCAGCTCTCAATTCCAAAAGGCTGGCTTTCCCAGGGATGAGCTGAGAGCTACTCTTCCCCAGCCAGTTTCCCAAAAGTCAAAACAAGCAAAAACCGTCCCTGCAGAGTAGAGCTTCTGCCAGGGGAGGCTTGTTGCCACAAAACACTAAGGTAGGTGGTTTCCCACACACACACACACTCAGGCACTTGGATTTAGCCCTGAGCCCCAGAAAGGTTTCTCAGACTTCAATATAAAGTCTATAAGTTTATTTTAATAAAATGTGCTCGTTACAGAAATGAAATTATTCATGAGACAGGTAGCATAAAACAAGAAATCTTAGCAACCTCTACCTTCACAGTAATTCTTTAAGTTTCAGGCAAAATAGGCAAAGTTTCCAAGAGAGTAACAAATGCAAAGTTTTAGTTGATTTATAGTTACCAGAGTCCAAAAGCAAGGTTTGTTCCTGACATGCAGAGTGTCAGTCCTGCATGGTTGTCAAAAGGGTGATGATAGTTCAGGGACATGGCCAGCATGTCCCCCTCCCAAGCTTCATGATTTTTGATTAGAACAGAGTCCATATTTATCTCTCCCATCTCATCGGGTTATGGCCATTCGCCCAATGAGATGTTGAGAACACAATAAACTTGTAAGATATTTGGCATGACACCTCTAGGCCTTTTGAAGTTAAAGATGTATTTGCATTTCTGCAGCAATGCAAAACATCTGGGCTCCTTCAAGCTTTTGAGATGTCAGGCTTCTAACAGGATTGTCACCAAAAGAACAGATAGCTGATTTACAATAGGAAGGCTTTGAAATGGAGGTGCTTTGTAGTGGAGGTGGCACCCCACACCTTTCCCCCCAAACTGAAGTGGCTTCCCACGGGAAATGGAAATTGTTTCCCACGGGAATGGTTTGTGAGAGAGCCGGTTATCAGCTCCCAGAGTCTGATATCAAGACATCGAAGACATAGAAGGCCGCAGCCTGAACCAGTGTTTGGTGATCAGAAGAATAGCAAGGCGGCTTTTCTTCACACTAATTAGTTGTCTTGTGCAGCTGTGTCAGTGCTTAGTGAGAGGATCTGAAGGTAGTGGTACTTTGCTTAGTATCAGTGAGACTGCCTAAGTGTAACATGAGAACAGCTGAGCAAAACTAATTCAGTCCGGGGCAAATGTGACAGACCCACCATGTTCATACTAGTTCTTGGGATTGCATTTATGAACTATGGGTAGATATTACCACAGTTTTAAAATATGATTAAAAGCAGATTTTTGAAACAGAGATTTGTGTCCCATGTTTTATCTATTTTTGTCATCTCAGCCCAATGGCATCAACAGATCCCTCAGCCAATAAAGATTCGCCCTGGTGGCACTCGATATGCAAATCTCACAGGGCAAGGACTCGACATTTTTTCTGCTTTCTCTGCTGTGGAGAATCCAGTACGGTTTTCATCACCATCCCAGCCTGTGGTGGAAAGTGAAGAACTTTAAAAAAAAAAAAAAAAAAGCCTCTGCTGGTTCCAATCCTACCTGCGAAGAAACACTAGAACTGTGAAAAAAGAATGGAAGGTACAAGCCAGGAGACTCAAGGTTTACAAGCAACTTGTATCTGTTTAGTAAGTGTACTGTTGCTGCATTCCTGTGAGTAACATATAAGACCTTGGTGCAGCATCGTACTACTGGATCGTTGTGGTATGGATGCAGTGCAATATGTTCAGTGCTATGTTGCTTTTCCCCCAAGTGTTATACATGGAAGAGACTTAGCTTTCAACCCCAAAGCGAAGAAATGCTTTTCTCTTTTTACTGCTTCAATTTTAAACAGCTATTGTGCCTAAAACAGGTAATGGGAAGGATTCTGTATGTTTGGTTGAGAGCTAGCAACAGAAGTATCAACACTGTGATAAATTCTGAAAGAGGGTAACCCATGTGACTTTGAATGTAATATCTTGAAAAGGTGACTGATGGTCACGAAGCACAAGACAAATCTAAATGCTAACACAAAAAAACAACACTGGAAGATCAGTTAAATTGGAGTACACATCAATAAGAGATCTGGTGAACTCAAAGCTGGATAAACATAGTATGTAGGAACCACTATATACAGTGTAACTTTTTTATTTGTGTGTGTTTATATTCCATTCGTTGTGTACCAGTGGTGTACTGAATCATACCATAAGACACCATGCATGCATTTTGGACATAAACATGTGCAATTGAACAGTCTATATCCTATGAAGCACATATTATATAGACACCACCACTCCCATCACTATATGCATTTTGAAGTGTGCTTTACTGATTCTTTTTTCCATTTTAGGACCTGCCTGATTGGAAGCAAAAAATAGCATTTTTTGTTTCATGGGATTTTAGATATGAATTCCTTTCCACTCTTCAGGTTTGGGGAGAGGAGAAAGTGCTTCTAGATGTGAAGTGCTAAACAAAGAGGAACTGTGACCTGGTCCAATCAAACTTCTTTCAGTTTTGTTTTGGATTCTGATAGAATTCTGCATTCATAAGGCTTTTAGCATCGGTAATAAAAATAGATACATTTAAGGGGGGGAAGTCTTTGATAATGCATCTAGTTCTGGTGAATTCAATTCAATTTATTTACAGTCAAAGACCAGCAAAATCTGATATAATAGCCCCCAAAAGTGTTAAAATATGCATCTAAGCTCACCCACATTTCTGTTTTATTCACTATTCTAACAAAGTCTTCAGTAAGGCTAAGAATATATGTTAGCATTTTGTCTGTGTTTAAACTCTCAGATCTGATGTATGATTTGGATTTCACTGCCAGGGGATGAGGTCTGATGAAGACCATTCATACAGCACAAGAATAATACTGCTGCTGGTGTTATTAGCTGTGAACACTCACTTGGATTTATAATCACAAAGAACCATGCAGTCCCAATCCACAGAAGGAATATAATTAAATTCTAACACAAAACCAAGCGCTGGAGCATTCTCTCTTTTTGCACCATTGGTAAGCCATAACCCTGCTCACAAGTTAATTAACATATGTTTGAGCTTACATCAAAGTGACTGAAAGATCTAGCCCCATAGTAAGTTGCCTAGAGATCTAATGATTTCATGTTGTCAAAATATTTGCACTTGGTACTTCCTTTAACTGAGTGGAGGAGATAGACTGGGAAGACTTTTTGAAAGGGGTGAGCTCTAAAGAATGGATACAAATGAAGGGCAGGTTGCTCATCAATTCAGCATGACGTGCCTGATGCCCTTTGATACAAGGAGGCAGAATGAAACAACTGGCAGCCGAGTTCCATCATTGCTCGCTAGCACTGAGGCTGAGTTCAGCAAAATAGTGTACACTGGAATGTCATGGCATTTATCCTGGGTGGTGCAATAAATCCGGCCAAAATCGTAACAGTCCTAGCACACAATCACCATGAGATCAAGTTCTGTTGCCTACACTTCAGCAAAATTCCCAATGCTTTAAAAAGGGGGAGGAGAAAAATTGAGGTTCTGTCTACTAAGGACAACAGAACTTTGGGGTGGAGTTGGAAATTCTTTTGAGCTTTATCAGATAGATGGAAACCATTCACAGAATGTGTACGAGAAATTAATGATCACTTTTTATTTTTGCTGTAAAGAAAGATGGGATGCATTGGTTTTAGTAATACAAATGGTGTCATTGTATTCCTTGTTTAAATTTAAAAACTTGTAGAGGAAAGAGCAGGAGGTCATTTTTTGTAAAGGCTACTCTTCAAAGAACCCCTGTGATTTATGTCATCTACTGAAGGCATCATTTGAGACATACATATGATACAGTGAGTGCACAAATTTGGTGAGCGTTAACAATTACATCTAAATGTTTCAGGCATTTTTGTGGATATGCCAAAAGAAGTCAGGTACATAACAGTGATTTTTTTTTTTAAACAGTCTGATTGTCAACATTCATAGATGCATGTCTGAAAAGTACAGGCAATCTCTCTTTTTTCAGCCATTAAAAAACAAAAAATTGTCAGCATTTTGGGATATTCACCATGAAAACAATTCAATTCATTTCAGTGGGATAAAACTTTAGTGTGGCTAACATTTGCTGGATTGTGCCCAATACGTGATATGTGCAGATAATACTATGTGACAAGAAATTTGTGGCCACTAATGCTACCAAAATACATTATAGGTGAATTGCCAACGTTTTCTTCTTGTATAGCATTGCTTTAATGTTTTCTCCTTAATTTTCATCTGATAGAAGCCAGACTGATTTTGTGCTACAAACAAGTCTATTTGTCTTACACAGCCACAGTGGCATCAGCAAAAATCCAAAAGGACAGAATTTTTAACTGAATATATTAATTACTTTCTGAGTAATCACTGAATAATGACTGGACATCTGGTTCAGTAATATATAATAAAGAAAAGTTGGTTTTCTTCTTCTTCAGTGGAGTACATCCAAATTCATATCTTTGCAAATTTAACTGGTTCTTTTCCACCAAGGCTACCAACACACTGGGCAGTCCAGAAAGGACTGAAATGTGGCATATTCTGTATGAGAACTCCCATATATCACAGGAGCACCTTTCTGTAACAAAGTGCAGTAGCTCAGCTCTTCCAGGTTTGCAGTTCCAGCCAAGGAATGCTACAGGTGGCCTATACTCACCACTACAATCACATGGCACCAAAAACACAGTGTCATGACTGGGCTGCAGAGATGTTACTGAAGGTTTGGAAAGTAGGTTCACCAGATCAACTATTTGGTACTGGAAGGTCGTTTATGCATGGGAGTTTTACCGGAGATTCGTTGCTTGCTGGACCCACACTTTCCTGTTGGGAGTCCATGCACCAGCAGTCTCCAAGCTCAAAGCAGGAAGTATTTGAATCCCCGTCCCTTTAGATGCCGCTTTGTAACTGGCTGTAGTGAGAGAAAGGTTCCCTCCCCTCCAAACCAATTGCCGCACAAAACATTATTTTAAGAATATAAAACAAAAAAACGGAGCAATCTGAAAAGTGGGAGGGAGAGAAATCCAAGCCCGGGTTTTAAAAAGCCTTTCTTCTGCTCAGAAAGAGCTCCCAGGAAGCAGGAAGTATTTGAATCCCCACCTTTGGACACGCTGCTTTGTAACCGGTTGTGAGCGAAACTAAGCTTGCGTGTCCCACACTTTGCCTTATGCATGGAGATTTCACCCAGGCTGAGCTCAGGGGAGAGGGGAGAATCGAGTTAACAGAGGAACTGGAAGGTTCAGGATTTGTGAGGGCTGGCAGCGAGGTCATCTCTAATGGAGGGAAAACTCATGCATAACTCCAAGGAACAACCGAGACAGAAGGGAGGTGAACGTGACTGAAAGTACCCATGCATAAACGACTGAAAAGTAACATTTACCATCTCGGGGGTGGGGGGGTTCTCTTGTGCAAGCAAAATGTGAGCATACAAAAGGACTGAAAACACTTCTGAAAATAAAGGGTCAACTGACCAATGCCTGCTTTGAAATATGTACAAATGTTGCAGGTGGTTACTTTAAAAAATATGATGTGTAATGCAAATAACTGATTTTGTTTAAAATAATGGTACTAAATATGCCAAGGGGATTGGAAAACCATTATTTTAAACGTGATAACTCATATCTCAAATGGCAGTGTTTGCTTACCACAGCGGTTCCCAAACTGTGCTCCAAGGAGCACTTGGTGCTCCGCGAAACAACTCCTAGTGCTCCGTGAAGAGATTGGAAAGAAAAATACTACTGTAATTTGGTTTAGTATATAGGTGCTAGGTGAAAATTAGTGCTCCATGACGAATTTCTCTCCTGAAAAGTGCTCCATGACAAAAAGTTTGGGAACCGCTGGCTTACCATAATGTTTGGTAATGATAACTCATATCTCAAATGGTGACCAAGAAAAACTAATAAAGTTTTGTATCAGTTAATTTAAATACTGCACAGGTCAACTGCCCTATGAAGTTGTTCTTTTGTCCCATTAAAATGCAGGGTTTATCGTGATTATTACAGAGGTGCAGACCTTCAATAGAAAACAGGGGGACATTAATGATGCAAATTTTCATTATATTTTAAATGCATATAATGTCAATGCCAGACTGTTCAGCAAATGTATTATCCCTCATCTTTCAATAAATGCTTCAGAGTTGCATTACTTTGTGTGTGTCTCTTTGGCTGGGTCTTCAAACCAAAACTATGGTGGAATTGGACATTAGGAGCTGGCAAAGTAGTGGAGATGTCCTTTGAATATTATGGGTGTAACTTGGCGCTGAAACGCTTGTGCATGGACCAAACAAGGGACATCAGTGAATGGAAGTAGGGTTCCATGCGCACACTGGCGCCCCAGTTCCCCTTGCTGTATTGGTGACCATGGGTGCAGATTGGAAGCACATCTGACTATATCCCCATTGGCAGTACCCAGTGAGGAGGAAGATTCATATCCTCATCTGTTACATATATTTGCAGCTGCAATATTATAGGCTCGCTTTTCATGTTGTGTAAGACAATTTCCCTGAACCATAGGCTGACCATATTTCCTTGAGACAAAAATGGGACATTGGGATGGCAAAAACGGGACGGAGGTTATGCAATATTAGTGTAACCCGATTGGAACATTTTTTCTATGAGAATTTACCCAGCCATGCCTGCATGCAGCATAAGAAATGTCAGAACTGAAGGAAACAAACGTTGGAAGTGCAAATGAGGCGCAAAATGGGACAAAATGGACATTTTAATTAAAAAGACTGTACAGCCAGGAAATATGATAAAAACGGGACTGTCCCTTTCAAAACGGTACATACGGTCAGCCTACTGAACCAGAAAAGCCAATCTATACATAAAAGCAGACTTCTGTGAACAGACCTGCTCCATCATCAATACAAAAGGCTTCTGCAGTACAATACTAAGCAGAGTGACCATTCCCTTCAATGAACTGAAAAGGGCATTAAAAAAAACTCATTTTAGGATTGCACTGTAAGTATGCCAGCAGGGTATGCAAAGAACACTCTGGCCATTAACACATGGCTGATTCTGCTTTTGCTTGTCCCTGTCCTATCTCACTCCTTTGAACCCCGCGTTCAAAAAATTGAACGCATGGGGAGAGGGTGAAGGAAGTGTAAAATCTCAGTTTGTGAATTTCACTGGCTTTCACTGAAACACACACAAGAATTATGAAACACGCAATAACGTTTATTCACATTGTAGAACATATGAGCACAGAAGTTGAAGTATGTTAGAAATATATGGAAAGCACATAAAACTTAAGATATAATATATATATTCACACAGGCCAGCAGGGAGCAGGCTTTTGTAACAAATAGAGAGCTTTAGCCATCCTAACAGGTACAAAAGTTCACTCAAAGTTTAGCCAAGAGATTAGATCATACCGAAAAACATTTAATTAGGAC
The DNA here is from genome assembly GCF_029931775.1 of Euleptes europaea. NCBI lineage: Eukaryota > Metazoa > Chordata > Lepidosauria > Squamata > Sphaerodactylidae > Euleptes > Euleptes europaea. Next base: position 93,198,951 of record NC_079316.1, on the reverse strand, counting down.
TCTCGCACAGGTGTCTTATCTCAAGTAGGATGGGGTAGTTGGCCAGCTTCAGATGTTTAGGGGCTGGCATATGAATAAAGACCAATTAAGCTAATTGGATGGCTCTAGCAAGAGGCAGGCCCATGCTACGTCACGGGGTGGGCACCGAATGCTTCGAAGTGAGATCATGGGGCAGGAGTCCAAGAAAGGTAGACAAAGAACTGTGAAATTGTATAAAAACTGCCATGGGATGTGTGATGTCTTTGAAGAGTTGAATTTTCTGTCCTGAGACAGAACTCTTCCCGCCGGCAAAATAAATTGACCTTTTTGCTTCTAAAGAACCTGAGTCGTCCCCATTCTTGGTGAAAATCTGTACCAGTGAATGGGGTCTGGCTTTTTGCATCCAACAAGGGGACAGGGACAAACAAAAGAAGGGGCAGCAGCAGCCCTCCGGGACCCCCTGCGCCTCTCTCTCCCCCTCTCCCCCCTCCTCCTCGGCTTCCCTCCGGCAGCAACTGCGGCACCTTCCCCCCCTCTGTCTCCTACCCCCGCACTAGGGTTGCCAACCTCCAGGTGGTAGCTGGAGATCTCCTGCTATTACAACTGATCTCCAGCCGGTAGAGATCAGTTCACCTGGAGAAAATGGCCGCTTTGGCCATTGGACTCTATGGCATTGAAGTCCCCACCTTCCCACCCGCCTGCAGCGCAGAGCCCCAGCCTCAGAGAGATGGAGCGGCGGCAGCGGCTCCTTCTGGAGCCAACGACACACACTTCCAGCCGCTGCCGCCTGACTAGTGCTGGGGGGAGGTTGAGAGAGAGAGGTGCGGGGTAGGGTTGCCAGGTCCCTCTTTGCCACCGGCGGGAGGTTTTGGGGGTGGAGCCTGAGAACGGCGGGGTTTGGGGAGGGGAGGGACTTCGATGCCATAGAGTCCATTTGCCAAAGCGGCCATTCTTCCAGAGGAACTGATCTCTATCGGCTGGAGATCAGTTGTAATAGTGGGAGATCTCCAGCTAGTACCTGGAGGTTGGCAACCCTAGCTGGAGAGCAGTTGTAATAGCAGGAGATCTCCAGCTACTACCTGGAGGCTGGCAACCCGATGTGGGGGAGAGGGGGGGAGAGAGAAGCGCGGGGTGGGAGGAGGAAAAGGTGCTACTGCCACCGCTTCTGCTGCCCCGCCGGGGCCGGGCAGTGCCTTCTACCCAGCAAGGAGCCGCCGCCGCTGCTGTCGGGCCCAGCGGGGAGTCGACCCGGGAGCCCAGCCCGCACGGGCGAACCCCTTCCTCTGTTGCGTGCCTTCCATTTAAGTGGCAACAACAGAGGAGGAGGTTCTCCCGGGGATGTAGCAAAAGGGAGAGGGTTGAACAGACACGTGGGCGAAGCATGTGCGGGTAGACCTCACCAATTCGTCCCATTCCCAGGAGAAAAGTGGGAGAAAGCGGCCAGGCGTTAATGGTCTCTGTGAGTGTAGCTCACAGAGACATATATCTTCCTTCTGTGCTCATGGATAAGATTCTATGGCTTCTGTTTCAAACCCATAAACACATCGGGTACTTATTACTCAGAGATAGAAGACTGTGTAGGAACTTTCCCGCAACAACTGGGAAATGGGAAGCCTCTCTTGCAAAACTGAAACACATCTTTGTGCTGCATTCTATTTTTTTCCGGTGTATTGAAATAACCTGTAGTCATCTGTCAACCTACTTGTCCACACGTTTTGGATGCCTGTACAAATAGTCTTTGATCTGTGTAGACACATGGTCTCCCAGAACTGAACTGTGTCAATTACAGTATGATGCAATCAGATCCGATTAGGATTTATGTATGTGGCTTTGATAGGCACTTGGACGTTTTTCTTTGCTGGGCAAATGGCAGCCTGGGATGAGGGTGGGGAATCCTGCAGAAGATTAAGCCCTCTTTCATCCATGCCCACACCAGTCTGAATAAAGGCCCAGTAGCCACTATTAATGCCTGGGAGATTTACTCATAAATCTCCTGTCTAGTTTGGCCATCTCTCTAGGGGACAACACTCTGACTGAAGTTCCTATGTAGAACACTCATAAAAAATATTCTGCAGTAGGTAGTCCCCTGTGCAATAGAGTACTTGGCCTGTAAACAAATTTGTTGTTTTGCTTGTTTAGCACTTGTCTTTCCTGCTTTCTTTTTTACCTTTTTAGCGTAATTCCAAGACATTCCATACATTGGTCAGGCAGGAATATAAGCATACCACATGCCACTAGCAAATATTCAAGAGTCCACTTCTTTGCTGGCCTGGTGCTGAAGTTCTGCCAAAAGCACGTTTCAATCTATGTCGTGGTTATATCAGAGAGAAGCAAAGAAAAAGTCACAAAATTATCTATGGGCTCTTCTCTTTCCAGTTCAATGACATTATATGTTTGGATTGGAAAAAATAAAAATATGAAAAAAATAATAGAGTAAAAGAAGTTAAAGGATTGTTTCTCATGGGGCAAACTGCACTTGGGCTATGAGGAATAAAATTAATATTTTACTAAGCAAAGTTTTTTTGTTACATTTATTATCCCAGCAGCCAGACTACTAAAGCATCTTTAACTCACCCTATAGGATACCAATTAAAAACATAACATTTTGTATGAGAAAAACAATTTATTTATAGTTTACAAAATGTCTTATGGCTTCAAGGAAACAGAAAAAAGTAAAAAGAAAAACCCTACTATAATCTGCAAACACTGACGGTTAGATCTTGATTTTCATGCAATTATTTTATCATTACATCACTCGAAGTAATCTGATTTTACACTCAGCATTGAGAATATGTAAACATTCTATATACACTATTTGAAAGTGGCTCTAATCCGAGCATACGCCAAAGTAACTGTAAATTGTAGACAAGTAAACCTATACAAACTGGGTCTAGAAGAACCCGTTATGGCAAACTTACAAAGTTTAAGAAAGTTATTTCTCTGAGGACTAAACAGTATATTTCTGTTTTCTATTTTATGATACATAAGTCATCAGGGAACAAAAGCGTATCCTCAAAGTCAGGATTAATAAAGAAATGGGATTATATGTATCCCTGTAACAATAACATCCGTGAATTAGCAGCCTATACTCAAATTTGGTTTGTTCGATGTGAGTTTCCTTGACACATCATGGTAAAAACATACAGTGCAACGAGTGAATCATGTAAACTCTAAAAAAAAAATACAGCATTTCAGAAAACAATGCAAAATATGTCATGCACATTTTATAGGTAATCAGGGAGACAGACATGATCTGTGTCAATACATAGCATTTGGCAAAATGTTCAAAATCAAATTATTCTAACGGATATCACGTTACAGGAGGAGAATAAGGATACAACCAGATTACCTTAAGCAGCTTGCTTAGCTCATGTGCCCAGTTTTTTAAGCAGAATGATCACTCTGGCCTGCACGAGGTCACAAGGGTCTCAGGACCCTGCTGTTTAGTAGCTGTCAGGCTGGAAGCTGAAAAGTCTCTGTGCATATGGGTCAACTTCCGCAGCCATCTTCTGCCCTGGGTAAGCGTGGCAGTTTTCCTGGTGGAAGTGCTCACAGTGGAAGTTAATCCAGTCTTTCTCAGCATTGTACCGCTCGGCTTCAGCAAGGATCCTGGTCAGGGCCATGATGTAACTCAGGGCCATCTGCAGGGTCTCGTACTTGGAGAGCTTCTTGTCCTGCCCCCACTGGGGGACCACTTTGCGCAGGCGGTCGAAGGCAGTGTTGAGCCCTTGCATCCTCCTCCTTTCCCTGGCGTTCGCTGCCAGCCTCCGCTTGGCAGCATTCTCCATACGTTCGGAGCCACACTTGGCCGCGCACACCGACCCGCCTCTGCACTGCAGGTCAGCTTCCAAGCCAGACTCCATATTATTATTCAGTTTGCAGGGTTTCATGTGGGAGGCTTGTGGGGAGGGGAGAGCTGTAGCCAAGTAATGTGTATGAGAGGCTAGAGAGCTCTTGCTCACCGTAAAAAAGCCAAACTACTTTCCCCAGAGTTCAAGGAGATGTGCTCCTTTTCAAAAACGGCATCTCCCCAGAATTTCAAAACAGCACTGAGGTGTGAAGCTGTCCCTTGCTCTCAGATCATAGCCTGAACGCAGAAGCACACTTCACAGTGTGACGTTTTCAGTCTTCTTAATTTCTCTCTGCATGGCAAAGACACGGAAAGAAAACAGCCATTGCGATTCTCAAACGTTCAGGTTATAAATTGGTGGCGGGAGGGAAACATAAGAAGTCTACATAATCCAAAAGAGTTTCTGTGAATAGCAACGTAAAATAACCTAAATCTCTTCCAAATGGATAGCTCTTTCAACCAGAGAAGGGGAGAAAATCCTATTCCTATAGCCTGATGCTGTGTTGACCTGAAGCGAAGAGGAGGAAAATGCTTGCTGCTTCCTCAGTCGCTACTGCTGGTCAGTGAGCAGCAGGGAAGTCTTTATAGAAGCAACGGCGAAGGCAAAACAGGTGGCAGCAGGTGGGTGGGCGGCCCTGTGCTTCCGTCCCAGCACCTTCCCACCCTGGGAACCAGAGAGAAAGAACGCTTCCAACAAAATCCTGACATTGCAGACTTCATCTGTTGAAAAGTCTCCCAAAGCCATGACTGTCCAGCACTAACAACTTGCCATCTGGAGTAGTGTCTGGCTGGCGTTACAAGAATCGCGACAGCTAAGCAAAGGTCTTTGGGCTGAATACCCTTCCGCAGATCAGCAAAAACCTTTCTTGACACATGGCCAGCGTTGCGTTTGCTTGCTCAGAACGGCTTGGCTGGGATGGGGGGGGGGGGGAGAAAAGCTCTTAATAGGAATATCGAAACCTAAGAAGAAAGGGATTTGCTAGGCCAGTGCTGGTCTAACTGCAGAAAGAGACTTTGAAGGGTATACGGCAGTGATTTTCACACAATTGCCACATTAGGAGAATATATTGCTTACATATATTTTTGAATGTTAACAAATATAGATTTGCGATATTCCTGCTGTCAGCATGGTTTGGGACTCCAGCCGACAGTAACCAAAGAAAGTCTGATGCAAATGCATTTGCAACATACATACATGGTTACCTTCCAGCAAAACTCTAAATCCTGAGAACAAGAAAAGTATAGATTAGTAAATATATTTTTAAAAGCAAGTCAAATTCTAATAAAAACAAACAAACCTGGAGAGGTCTTTAATTAACTTCTATTAATGTATGTTAAAGATTGAAGGATAAAAATATTTCCCTTTTATGTTGTATTTCTGTGAACTATTTTAATTCTCTTGCAGGGAAGTTTTCTGCATTTTCAATTTTTTTGTTCCTGTTGAAAACTTGCCATAGGTCATAAAGCAAAATAATGATGTTTTATTTGATTTCAGCACTAATTAAATTGTTACCAAGTATTTATGAACGAGTCATGTTTCCATTCAGACTTGTAGGATGGCATTTTGATCTAAAACTGTAGAACGATTGTTCTCAACATGACTCAGAAACATCATGTGATTGCAAACAGTTCATTAATCCTTCACAGAGGCAAGACAATGAAGGAGGCTGAATAATCTGGAAACAATAGGATGCAATTGAACATTAGCGGACTCCAGCACGACAGATGTTAAACGCAGGCTGTTTGGCTTAGTTGCTCCGCTTTTAATATTCTGTGTCATAAATGGCCTTGTTAATGGGGGGTACACATTATTTCATTAGCAAAATGTCTACTGGGTTTTCAATGTTTCAGTAATGATATTGCATTCTGGATGCCCTACTTGTTCTTTTTACTAAGGGATGCCTCCCCCCTCCTCCCCCTCATCTGCTATTTTAAAAAGATCTGTCCTTGATATGTTTCAGCATTACTTTCCTAACAACCTTTGGTGATTAATTATATTTGGTCATTTTGGCAATGCATAAGAATAGCAGCTTCAAGACAGACATAAAACTATCCGTATTTTCTCACCATCAGTGCCCAATTTAAATTCCGGTGAACGTTCTCCTTCTGTATCTTTGTTCTGATATGAATTGTACACGTGTGCAATCCTTCACACGTGTGTAAAGGATAAATAGGTGTACACCTCGGTTTGCCTCCTGAGCAATCCCATAATTTGCACCTTAGGATGGTGTTCTAATAGCTAATCAAACAGCAGTTCAGTCTTATTAACCTCCTTGTGGTTTGCTGTGTTGGCATCAGCTTCCAAAGGGTTTCGCACATGCTGGGCCACAAGATCAGGTTAGTATTTATTGGACAAGAGGAGTCTTGCAAAAGATGGGCTGCAAATCAGTTAGCAAGTTACGATGAAGGCTGGGCTAGAATTGGTCCCTTTCTGACCCCCAAGCCCTCCCTGAGGATGTGCCAGTTTTCTACAAGCAACAGCATGTTAAAACCCAATACTTGGCAGGCTGTAGCAGGCTCCCCACCCACTCCTATACCATACCTTTTTCAAATGAGAAAATGCTCCGCTTTATTTGTAAAATAACATAAATAGTCCATGTCATAATGGTGGTCTTGTAAACAAGGCTGGGCCCCCTCTGAATCCCAGTGAAGTGTTCCCTCACCCTGGGCCCCTGGGCCCTCCTGGTCTCTGAAGAAATACAGCCCAGGAAGGATTTTACCACATTAGTTTGTTGAACATGTAGATCAGTTCTGACTTTCTTGGCTGTTTTTAATCCACGTTGAGAACTTGGGCCAGTTGGCTCACTGGCCAGGAACTTGGTGGACAATAAAGGAAGGGCCGTGGCTCAGTGGCAGAGCTGCTGCCAGTCTGAGTAGACAATACTGACTGATGGACCAAGAGTCTGATTCAGTATAAGGCAGCTTCATGTGTTCAGAGCCCAATAACATACAGCAGGTGAGAGCAAAGTGATAAGAGAAATACAGAGGAGCATAAAAATTCCTTTCTGCATGCTGGCATCAGAGACATGCTAGGAAAATGCATCCTTCAGTTTCCCCTTCCATACTGCCATAAATATTTATTGGGGAGGAGCTGTGGCTCAGTGGTAGAGCATCTACTTGGCATGCAGAAGGTCCCAGGTTCAATCACTGGCATCTCCAGTTAAAGAGACTAGGGAGGGAGGTGATGTGAAAGACCCCTGCCTGAGACCCTGGAGAGCCACTGCCAGTCTGAGTAGACAATACTGACTTTGATAGATCAAAGGTCTGATTCAGGAGAAGGCAGCTTCATGTGTTTATGGCCAGGGGTATCCTCAGATTTCTAGGTTCTGCATAAGAAAAATTCCTGTCAATCCTTGGCCCAACAAGATATTGACCAAACCTGGTAAACAGTACAAATGCTTATAAAGGAAATACATGGAAAGATTAAAGTTTATAATTTGTTGCCAAAATTGTGATCCTCTAGGATCGACCAAGGCTTTTTATTCTTCTAGAGTGTGATGGCTGAATAGGCTAGAACAGGGGTCTGCAAACTGTGGCTCCCGAGCCGCATGTGGCTCTTTGGCCCGTTGAGTGCGGCTCTCCGAACTTGGTTCGGAGCCCCTGCTCTCGCGCCCGCTCACGCTGGCAGCCGGGCTGCGGAGCCGGCACGCCTGAGAGAGAGAGAGCGCGAGAGAGAGCAGGCGAGCGGGCGCGCTGTCTCTCCCCCCCCCCCCGCCGTGGAGAATGGCCAGGTCCCCCTTTCCCTTGCCCTCAATGGTTGGGAGGCAAAAGCCGGCGGCGAGGCCAGTCCAGGTGGCGGCCGAGCACTGCGGGACTGCGCCTTCCCCCTCCACCGGCGCGGCCTCTCCGTGGCGCCAGCAACGGCGTGAAGAGGCCACGCTGGCGCAGGGGGGCGTTCCGGGGGCGGGCTTGGTCGGCTTCCTATCCCCTCTCGGCCACTTGCGCCAGGGGCCGGAATAGCGTTGCTGCGCCTGCTATTTTTAATGGGGCAAAATGCCCCAGTTAAACAAAAGCCGCGAAACGGCTTTTTGTTTGTTTGTTTAACAGCATCAGGGAAATGGCTTAGGAAGAGGCGCCACTGCACCTCTTCACCGCCGTCCCTGTATGCCTCAGCTCAGGAATGGGCTGTTTGAATTGCTTTAGTTTGATTTTCTGAAATAAATTATTTAACTACATATGATTGCAGTTTTATTTACTAAACATACAGCAACAAAAAAAAACCTTGGTACAATGCAGGCAAACACATTTAAACCTACTGGATTTAAATTAAATATTTTCTCTGTACACACACAAGTTCCCTTTTCTGGGCTGTACTTAAAAAATAAAACGGAAAAACCTGGGCAGTTCCTTCTGCTATCATTTTAAGAGTTCCACTGATTTAAATGAAAGGGTTAAGCCTGTGCCATAAGTATGCCAAACTTTGGCTGGATTGTTGCCAGCGTTTTCAAGCACAAAGGAGAAACAATGATATTGAAGATAAAGATGTTTCTTCCGGCAGCAAGGACACACACCATTGACTGCAATTGCTTTCTTTCGAGTTACTGTTCTCTTTTATCTTTCTTTGTTCCTTTCTCAGAAAGTAACTTTTTAATGCATGTGGAAATAGCTTCAGTCCCATTGGCCAGCACCTCAGTGGAGCGCTCTGTTGATTGTGAGTCTACGAAAAATAATGTATGTAACTAGTGCGACGCATTAGAGACTTTTAACGCATGCATTACTGACCTCTGGGTTGCTTTTGTCTACCTACTTAAACATCCTAGAGAAATTGGGCACTGAATATATATTTTTGCCATCATTCTCTGTTTTTTTTTCTCAGCAGGAGGGCAAATATTTAATTAGGTTGGGGGCATTTATAATCTCTTCTGAGCCAGCTCCAACCATAATGTTGGATGCTGCTTGTGGGTTAATTCTGAGTCAGACCAGCCACTCCAGTAAAACATATGGGTAACCTCTAAGCCTTTAGCATGAGGTGGAGGGAGGGGGGGGGCTCCCTACTGGGAAAACAGTGTATAACTGTCATGAGTGGAGGTCGAGGTAGCTCTTAGACCAAACAGCATCTGGCAAACTGTGCCTACTGGAAATCAATGAGAAATGATGGGCTACAGGTTGTAATTTTATGCCCATTTGCACGAGAAAATCACTTTGAATTAAAAAATAATAGGCCTGTGTTGTCTAGTGTCACAATACTGTCATGGTAAATGCATTTCTGCAGGTTGGTCAGTTGGCAGCCCAAGCAGTACATACACCATTGTTTATAATGCTAAACCTTTGTTGAAAACTGAGTACTGTTTCCCAAACGGGGATCGGTTACAGTGAGCATGTAACCACTTGCTGGTCTGTACCATCATGCCAACTGGTGAGAATAACTGGATTGCACATCTCCCACCCCCAGCAAAAATCAAGGGGGGCAGAAAGAGTAAAATTCTCCTCAAATGTAAGACAGGATGTCCTGAACCCCTCCCATGGTCACATGAAGCTGCCTTATACTGAATCCCTCGGTCCATCAAAGTCAGTATTGTCTACTCAGACCGGCATCGGCTCTCCAGCGGTCTTTCACATCACCTACATGCTTAGTCCCTTTAACAGGAGATGCCAGGGATTGAACCTGGGACCTTCTCAGATGCTCTACCACTGAGCCACAGCCCTACCCCTGGATTGTGAATTTGATGTTCAGCACCCTCGTACCTGGCATTACATTATGGTATGTATTTGTTTGTTTGATTGATTGATTTGGTACACATTGTCTGGCCCGACCAAGTGACATTTATGTCATATCCGGCCCTCCGTACAAACAAGTTCGACACCCCTGTTCTAACCCTTCTGATTCAAGAACAAAATACGGACCAGGATTCATTAAAATAAAGATTAACATTGTAAACAGGAGCTCCTTTCAAGATTATTTAATGTGGTAATAGACCACAGTAGACATGAGATCCTACCCACATGGGCTTGGGAGCCTGCAAGCAGAGCTCAGATCGATCTCCCAAACAAGTGGGGGAGGGAACCAGCAGAACTTCCTCTCTAGCCTAGCAAACTGCAGAGCAAGCACCTTACCCACATGGACTTGGGAGCTTGCAAGTGGCTCAGCCCCAATAGGCGCCCAGCAGCTGACCCACCAAACAGCTGATCATTGGGAAGGCTTTAAAGTAGGCAAGGAAAGAGGGCAGCCCAGGTGCTTCTGTTTTGTTGTTGTTGTTGTCCCAGCTTTCAGGACAGGCTTCTTTTACTAAATGTGACTCTCTCCCTCTGCTTCATAGGCACAGTTCAGGCCCCTCCCCTCCCACACAACCACAACCTCCACTCCAGCCGGAAAAGACTGTAACATTAACCGTTCTGGAGGCTTCTTCCTTCCCAGAGGCAGAAAAAACTCTGCAGCCCGAAAGGGGGAGAGGGGGGGCTGGCTCAGCTCCACGGGCCGGATCACAGCCTTCAAAGGGCCGCATCCGGCCCAGGGGCCGTATGTCTGACACCCCTGTTCTGACACCGCATGATTACACGCATTTACGCCGACGGCGAGGTCACGCCACCTCCTGTAGACTTTCAGCCCCATTCTCAGGAATGGGCTGAAAAAGTCTTTATTTGGGAGTTAATTAATTCAATGTAAAAATATTTGGTGACAGAGGGTATAGTCTACAGACCATTTATTCTAGAGTCAGCCGATTTAAAATTATTGTAATTTTAAATGGTGCTTTACAATGCTCTGTGATAAAAACACAATACCAACATTCCATCTAGGGCTGCAATCCTAAACACATACTAGAGAGTGAATGAATGGATTTATTTCTGAGTAAGTACATATAGGATCCAGCAGCACAATCATAAAGCATATTGAACATTGCTTTCTGAAGTAAAATTTCCTTTTTCACACTGCTGCTGAATCTCATGCACTCTTTCCCATTCATGCCCCATTTCCCTCCACCTGCAAGCCTCTCTCTGGGTGATGGCTTTCTCATATATATTTGGGATGAGGCAAACACCAAGGTGACATTAGCCCTTTCCTGTTGCTACAGTTTTGGAGATCCAACTGTGTGGAAGGGGAGATTATGTGCAGTTCTCTAAATATGCTTTGTCACCATTTTGTGTGATGTAGGGCAATGTGTACATTGACCAGCTGAGGGTGTGCATGATTGTAAACCCAGATTACTTGAAAGTATGGGTTTGTGCATACAATCTTGGAAGCTAAGAAGGGTCAGTATTTGGGTGGGAGACCACCAAGGAAGTCCAGAGTTGCTATGCAGAGGCAGGCAATGGAAAACCACCTCTGTTTGTCTCTTGCCTTGAAAAACCTACAGCGCTGACATAATCCTGCTGCAACTTGATGGCACGGTCAACCACCACCACTGAGCTGGGAAATATTTATTATTTTATCATATTTAAAATATTTCTATGCTGCTTTTCCACCCAATTCAGGGTCCCCAAGGTGGCAAATAGGTATTAACCTACTCACCCAACATGACAACTATGTGTATTAAAGAGAGAGCAGCACCTATGCCATTACACAAGGTTGGTGAGCCAAAACTGTAGGGACTGAAAAGGTCTACTGCAAATCCCGACATTCCATTGGTATTTCAGACCTTCAATGACTAGAATGAAATTAGTGGGAACTGTTGATGGTGTTCGCCAGAGCAAACTTACGGTATGACTGTGGAATTAAACATTTGGCACCTTCTGCACTCTGGTGCAGCTGTCCTGCTCACCAGTAGGATGGGAGTCACTAGGTTTGGAGAGAGCTCTCCGCAGGGAAAAACTTAAGCTCTCCCACCAACACTTTTCCCACTCCCAGGTGCAATTAGGGGCAAACGTATATGTATTTATATGTATTTACATTTGTTTAGGGAATTTATATGCTGCTTCTCCAGCGTCCTGACCTCAAAGAAAACATACACCGAATCCCCCCCCCCGCTGCCCCAGGAATGTGTTGTTTGGATAGGGTTGCCAACCTTCAGGTACTAGCTGGAGGTTTCCTGCTATTACAACTGATCTCCAGCTGATAGAGATCAGTTCACCTGGAGAAAATGGCCCATTTGGCAATTGGACTCTATGGCATTGAAGTCCCTCCCCTCCCCAAACCCCGCCCTCCTCAGGCTCCGCCCCAAAAACCTCCCGCCGGTGGCGAAGAGGGACTTGGCATCCTTAAGTTTGGCCCTACGAGAAAAGGATGCAAGCCACCTGCATTCCTCGCACACTACAACCAAAGACCTATTGGTCAAGCCTGTTCCTGAATGGTGCATTCTGAACATTTTATAAGAGTTAAAAATAGGCAAAATGCAAAAATTCCCTAATTAATTAGCCTTCTAGTTAGCAGCCATTCCAAGACTGCAAGCACCCTGGAACATCATGTTCGACGCTTCCTGCAGCATCACTTGGCTGAAGATTGATGAAGGGCTGCTGAGGTCAGGTTTGTAAATACAAAACCATCTGCAAACTCTCCTGGGCTGGGACCTGCAGCAGAGTAGTTTTACAAGAGCAGGTGCTCTTTTTGAATGTCCTTTTCTTGTTCTGCTGAAACTGTTACTTTATCAAGGAAGTTCCTAGCTAATTATCAAAAGCACTGCTTGTCTGCTCTCGTTAGTATTCAAATTGTCATTTTTATTTCAAAAGTGCTAACTGGGCAGAGTATTTGTAAATGTTTCAAAAAGCCATAGGAGCTTAGGTGTGGGAAGGGGGACTCTGGTTGCGCTATTACCTGGGAGGAAGGCTCATTCAACGTACTGAGGCTCACACTGTAAAGATCGCATACGAAGACTTGTAATATTCCTAGGGTTGCCAACCTCCAGGTACTGGAGGAGAAAATAGACACCACTGTACTAGTATCAAAGGATAAGAAATTCAGTACAGGAGTGAAGAATACTTATAAGTGCAAACAAATATTTATATGCTACCGTGTCGAATACAATGCGCACTTCATAAATATACAAAAAGAACCATTCATACAGTTGTAACACACATACACAAAATCATCTCTAGGATGGTGGTGAATGGAAAAAGTTCAATAAAAGGTGCAGTTTCTCTCAAGATATGCTCAACAGTCTTCTGTATTCATCCCATGCAGGTAAGTAGAGGTAATAAATATTAATTCAGGAGGAATAACTTCATGGAGGATACGGCCGTTTCAAATTCTTGACAATTTGAATTCTTCATCAGTCCTTCCTAGTGCAATTTATAATTTATTATCAAGATGTGCAATATAAGAGGAAAATGCTTGTAAGTATGTTTGTATATATTTTATTATAGAACTTATTTTTGTATTGTAAAAACATAGTATTATGATCAACTTGAATTTTAAATTATTATAAATTGTACTAGGAAGGACTGATGAAGAATTCAAATTGTCAAGAATTTGAAACGGCCGTATCCTCCATGAAGTTATTCCTCCTGAATTAATATTTATTACCTCTACTTACCAACCTCCAGGTACTAGCTGGAGATCTCCTGCTATTACAACTGATCTCCAGCCGATAGAGATCAGTTCCCCTAGAGAAAACGGCCGCTTTGGCAATTGGACTCTATGGCATTGAAGTCCCTCCCCTCCCTAGACCCTGCCCTCCTCAGGCTCCGCCCCAAAAACCTCCCGCCGGTGGCGAAGAGGGACCTGGAAACCCTAAATATTCCCCAGTAGCCCTTGCGAACTAGGAGATGTAGGGTTCAGAAGGAATCTGGGATTGGAGAAGGGGCGGAGGAATTCCTCCAATCTGCCTCCAAGCGCCCCTCAAATATGCATTTGCAACTCCACTGTGGGAAAAGTTGCTTGTGGGGGATTTGAAGCAGGCAAACAATGGAGAGAAAGGTGAAGCGCCACTCCAGTTCTCTAATCCACTTTCCTTACCTACCAAGGCTGCTTCCACACAGCAAGGATTCTCCACATTGCTTTCTTCACCACCATGAGCTTCTCTCCCACCTAGGATTGCCAGGTGCCTCTTTGCCACTGGCAGGAGGTTTTGGGGGCAGAGCCTGAGGAGGGCGGGGTTTGGGGAAGGGAGAGACTTCAATGCCATAGAGTCTAAATGCCAAAGTGGCCATTTTCTCCAGGTGAACTGATCTCTTTCAGCTGGAGATCAGTTGTAATACCAGGAGCTCTACAGCTACTACCTGGAGGATGGCAACCCTACTCACACCACTATTGATAGCCCGCTGAAATACAAAAGCCAGAAGGGAATTTCACGTCACATTGTCCATTTTTCTAGTGCGTTTTATCCCACCCTTCCTCCAAGGAGCTCAGGGCACTCTTCAGATCCCCCATTTTGCCTCTCAACAGCCCTGTCGGGTAGTTTAGGTGGTGAGCCTGTGGCTGGCTTCATATCAGAGTGGGGAATTTGAACCCAGGTCTCCCAGTATTTGTCTGACACTCTCCCCACTACACCATATTGGCTTTTCACTGCCAAAATTTACTCTAAAAAAAAGATACCATTCTTTAGTTTTAACATATTTGGGCAATTAGGAAGCCAATCCAATGGGGCTCAGTTCACACATGCAGGAGAATGAAGTGGTCATAAGGTGGTAAAACCCTGAGGTGGTGGAATGGACCACTCCAGAGATCCCAAGTACCATTCCAGAGATCCCAAGTGCTGAATTCCATCTTCCTTAACGTTAAAAAAAAACTCCATACCAAGGGAAAACCAGCAGAAAGAAAAGTTCTACCCCTTTTTTTGTTTGGAGTTCTGGTTTTCTATTTGCATAGAGTTTTTAACTCAGGAGGATTAAAAAATGGAATCTTCTGTGACCCATCCATCTGCAATCTGAAGGGGATTGGCCCATTGTTAGGGTTGCCAACCTCCAGGTGGTGGCTGGAGATCTGCTATTACAACTGAACTCCAGCCGATAGAGATCAGTTCACCTGGAGATAATGGCTGCTTTGGCAAGTGGACTCTATGGCATTGAAGTCCCTCCCCTCCCCAAACCCCGCCTTCCTCAGGCTCCACCCCAAAAACCTCCTGCCGATGGCAAAGGGGGACCTGGCAACCCTATCCATTGTCCATAGTTTCGCCTGATGAAATATTTTGCTTTCCTCTCCGCATAATCTGCAAGGCCAGGGTTTCCACATGACTGCTTTCATATTTATACTTTTTAAAAATCCTCAGCAATCTGTCCCTATCAGCAAGTGGTAAAACTCAGCATCTGTCACGGCAAAATGTTTCCAGGTTTGTTCGTGGGCCTTTCTAAGAGCTAAATGTAATTGTATCCATGTTGCTTCCATTCTAAATGCTTGTGAGACACGATTTCCACATATAGTTAAAATACCAAATAGGTTAACCGTTTTAGAAATGTGTGGATTACTTTTTTAAGAAAAAAGATGGAATTTGTTATTTGTGTTTCAATCCAAGGAGCTGATTTTCTCTCCTGTGTTCATATCAGGAGATCCTGGGAAAATTCTGTTTGTGGTATAAGTTTCCCTGTCCCTCTACGGTGAATGCTGAGACAATGAAATCGGACTGTTTCTCAACAATACTTGTCCAGGCTGTTGCTAAACTTTCCCCTTCATCCCTTCTGGATACTAAGTCTAGCGGTGACCTTTTGCTGTGCAGAGATCTGTAGTTAATTTCCCCCCTTCACTGCCAATTACTGTTGCTAATTTAGATGTGACTTCTCTTTCATTATTTCCCCCCCTCCTAATTTTGCTTAACTAAGAACATTTCCACAGGCATATAAATAAGTATACAGTGCTACACACAAAACAGATCTCTCTCGTCATTTTGTTGTAATACTTCTCCTGCATTTGACGTTCCCCCAATTAAGGGAATACTACCATTTCCAGGGAAAAACAGGATTCCCAGCCCTTTCTCCTAGCCTTGGATTTTTCCTTGGTAAATGCCCTACAGGCTGCTTTTGATCCGTTTTCCCAGGCTGAGGAAAAATGGGCTTGGGGACCAACGGGAAGGGGAAATTGGTGAACATTCGAAGGATTAAGCACCAGGGTTAAGGCAAAGTAGAGCCTCTTCTTATCTACCAAGGCTGCTTCCACACAGCAAGGACATGGGTCGGCTATGGCGCTTCTGCACATGAGGATTTTCTGTGTACTTTCCTCTGACTTTTCCCTTCCCCACATGCACCACAATGGTCATTGCACCTGCCATGGCAGCTCACCAACACTTTTGTTGTTCTTTTCTTCACACACATGCTATAATAGCTCTTATTTAAAATTTTACATGAGTGGTAGTAGATTGTTATAGTGCTATAATGCATTATCAAGATACAAATGGTGCCCCTCTAGCCATCTCGCAATTTCTATTCCCCATTCCTTTCCGGCACAGATACACCCACCCATAGTCAGAACATTTTTATTGGGTGGGGGGGAATAACTACAGTGGTGGTCAGCCCATCATTATTCATTTACTTTACTATTTATGTATCTGCACTTTATTATTTATTTACCAGCTTTCTACTTGAGACTCAAGGTGGATTATATGGTGTAGAACAGCGTAATCAAATAGCATGAGAGATCTGATAAGCAATGCAACAGGGCTAGGATTACAAAAATGTAAAAAGTACCAGACATGTTATTGTCAAGCAATGCAGAAAATGGACTGATAAAAAATGAAAACAATGCTGTAAGAGTAGGATAGAACATCCAAGAAACTGATAATATATAGTGTACACTGTGGTATAGACTACAGTCTTGTTCTGTATTAGCTTTATAAAAAGGCCCTCCCAAACAACTCATAGTTTTACAGAATGAAGGAAGTGTGGGAGCCTTTCTTCCAGTTACTGAAACCTGAAATGGTAAATGCAACCTTATTTTCTCTGTAAATCACTAGCTCAAGGCTTGTAATGGTGCCAACAAATGGGTAAGATCAGCAACTGCCCATACACATGCATTTTCTGAGGTGGCTACCATTTTGTGGAATACCCTTTTTGAGGAAGTCAGGAAAGCTCCCGCGCTTTTATCATTCAGCAAAGTATGTAAAACAGAATGGTTCAAGAGGGCATTTTTATAAAGGTAATAGAGCTATATGATAATTGAATGGTTCAGGAAGGAGCTTTTATAAAAGGAACAGGATTGTGGACTATATATCACTGTATGTTATGTATTATCTGCTTGCTGTATGTGTTATCCTGCTTTTTTGACATTGCTTTCTATCTTTGTAAGACCATTTTCTGCACTGTTGGATGTATTGTGTGTAATGATTTTTCCTCTGTTTCATATTGCTGTAATCCTAGTCTTATTGAATTGTTTATTAGATATATCATCTGATTGATTGCATTGACTTACATTGTGTAATCCATTTTGAGTCTCAGTGAGAAAGGTGGACTATGAATAAAGTAAATGAAGTGCATAGGATCACGCTGTGAGTGGGATTCTTTTCTAAGTGAACGTGCATAGGATCAAGCGACAGTGTCATGATTACTGAGCTGTCCACAGGTAAGGGATCCTTTCCCAGCAACTTTTCATCTTCAGAGCAAACACCACAACCCTCCCCTGTAGGATTGCCAGCTCCGGGCAGGGAAATGCCTGGAGATTTGGGGGCAGAGCCTGAGGAGGGCAGGGTTTGGAGAGGGGAGAGACTTCAATGCCATAGTGTCCAATCACCACAGCAGCCATTTTCTCCAGGGGAACTGATTTCTGTCGCCTGGAGATCAGTTGTAATAGCCAGAGATCTTAAGCTACCACCTGGAGGTTGGCAACCTACTTCCCTGTGAATAAGCTTCCTGCGGGGTAGCATATATTAGCAAAAGAAGATTCGTGCTCACTTACCTCTGGGCCTAAATCCCTTATTATTTGTCTCCTGTGGAAAATAATTTCCCCACAATAAGAGTTTTGCAGGACTACTGTAGAAGTGATCTGTTCTCTCCGTCTTGTTTTTTCTTTGTTCTGTGTCTGCTACAACACCATTTTTACCCCCTTCATTCCTTAATCTCTCTCTCTCTCTGTTTTCCTCCGCTGAAGGGAGGCGGGCTGCCCTTTAAACTGATCTGAGCCTCCCAGCTGGGAGGCACAGATCAGTTTAAAGGGCAGCCCACGCCTTTCAGCGGGCTGCCCTGAAGGGGGGGCCGAATTGGCCGAATTTATTCGCGAACTCCCAAACTCGCTGAATTCGGGCCCCCCCCCGTTGCCCGCCAGATTTGAGTTCGGATCCGTCCGAACTGAAAATCACCGAATCAGGGGAAATTCGGTTGATTTTCAGTTCGGACCGAACCGAATTGACAGCCCTACTTCCAAGTAAGCCTGGAAGTGACATAGACGCGCAGCGCAGGTTGCGCGCGTCGCATGCTGCTGAAGAGGTCCTGCCAGTGGAGCAAACCGACCTGGTAAGCCCAATTACAACTGATCTCCAGCCGACAGAGATCAGTTCACCTGGAGAAAATGGCCGCTTTGGCAGTTGGGCTCTATAGCATTGAAGTCCCTCCCCAAACCCCGCCCTCCTCAGGCTCCGACCCCAAAACCTCCTGCCAGTGGTGAAGAGGGACCTGGGAACCCTATCTAGTGCTGATTGGGGGGAGGGCATGATTGATGGGGCCCGGCCTCACTGGCCTGCCCACCCCATGTTTGTACGGCCTTGACTTGTGAAGATTCACCCACCAAGCTCATGTGCACATCTTTAGCATTATACTGACTTTCTCTTGCCAGAATGTTTTGTTTGCAGCTATGAACTGTATATTAAGGCAGAAACAGGGAGTGGAATAAAACTGCCCTGGAAAGTTAATTCCCTTGCAGTGCAATCTGACCCACATAGTAACCCAGTGATGACCAGAGAGTTCATATTGATCCAGGACTTAGCTTTTTAGAACCTATTTCCAGTCTGCTCTGTGAAGAGGAATGTTAATGTATCTGAACAGGTATCCTCTCCAACCAGCCTATTTACAGTAAATTTGGTACTATTGTTGCAACCCAATTATCCATAGAGCCCAATGATTGACAATTGAGAGGAGGTTGGATGAAACTAACAGCTCTTTATTTGATCAAAGATAGAACCGGGTGTGCAGCTCCGTACCTAAACACAGGCGGGAGACCGACCCCCCCCCCCAAGGAGGCAAGCAGTAAGATTTATAGCTTTCAGGCAACTACGCTTACAATAAAAGATACTTTTCGAACATGCGATGCTTCGTTGTGCATTGTTCTCCATTTGCCATACATATTTCAGTGATCAGCGATTCTCTAAGCGCAGGCGCGTCTTAGCTTGTCAGTTTCACTAGCCGGGGAATACAATGTACCTTATGTCAGATAAGAGAGTTCTGTGTGTCCCCAAGCGGGAGGAGAGGAAGAGAGCTTCAGCCTAGGAAAGGGGGGTCTGAGCGGGCGATGCTAATGCATGAGTGTACTGTTTTCGGGCATTTCAAGTGAATGGAGGGGAGGCTTTCCTTGGTGCTTGCGTGTCTGCTCGTTCCCGTGTCCATGTGAATGCTGGGAACTTATTCATGGGCACTTCACTAAGTTTGAATGTTAACTTTTGTGACGATGCTCTGCCTTTTTGTGTATTATGTAGTGTTCGGTTGGTTGGACTTCATAACATTTAAAATTCTGAATGTAAGAAATCATCTCTGAATTTCCTGCACACGTATTAAGCATTCTGCTGTTCTCACATTCTCTGGAATTCCCAGCTTTGGAACTTGGTTGCTGCTCTGGTTTCATAATGGTTTTAATGGGATGTGCAACTGTAAACTGCCCCATCACCAGTAGTTAACTGCATATCCAGCGGCTTTGCTCACACAAAGCCACAAAAGCAATATACTGTCCATGTTAGGGATCGTGACCAATGCATCTTGGCTTCCATGCCGCCAAAGCCAAACAACACACACCACTTGGGCCTGTGATTGAATTTATTAAAGAATGTTATTATTTTGCTGACAATCCCCCCCCCCCCCCCGTAATGTATTAAAACAACACTTGGCAACTAATTAGCATGGTTGGGTCAACACTAATGTTTCATGGGGAATAAAGTTTTGTGGCTCAGGAAACGAGGGTTTTTATTCTTGCCACTCTCAGCAGCCAAGTCCTGGTTCTGCACACGGTTGCATGTTTAATTAGCAGTCCTTCTGTAAGTGTCTTCAATTAGCACCACGATGATTAATAAAATAACCTCCTTAAAGCGCCACTTAGCCAGCAGAAATGCAAAATCAGGGATAATTAATTCATCATTAATAAATCATGGCTGGTTAACTAATCTGTTGATTACAAACACATTTAGAGCTCATACTCCCACCTGAGCTTTGCCTATTTTTTTTCTGCACTAAACAGAAATTGAGACAAAGGGAAAAAAATAGACAAAAATTGTTTTAAGCAAGGAAGAAAGAAATCTGCATCCAGCAGCAAGTATATTGGTTTCGTCAGGAAGTTTTAGATAGGCAGTGCTTTAAAACGTTATTAGGCTGGGTTGATTTTTTTATTCCCCTGAGAGAGAAAACCACACTGTCTATTTGTTAAATCTGGACAGCAGAGCAGTAATTGCTTCCTTAATGCTGCTACAGATTTAAGGAGCCCTACAAGTATTTCACACAGATCAGTTATTGCCAGTATTCAGCCCCCAGGCCAAGCCTTCCTAGCATGAAGCACAGTCCAGATCCGTGCATGGTAACTAATGCTCTGTCAGGGATTTGAAACTAGAAATAGCCTCCAATTCCAGCTGACCCAGCCACAACAAGCATTAATATGGCTGCTCTCCTTTGGGTACCAGTTGGTTCTCAAACACAACCTTGATCAAGGATCAAGGATTTCTAGTCTAGTTGATCAGAGAGGACATCTTCCACCTACAGCCTTTCTATCCCATTTCTTAGAGGCTTGCCCAAAGAGGTGCCATCATTTGTAAGGATAAGCTCCTCTCTTACGCCATCTGGGCAAAATTGTCATACATGATGGCCAAGACCTCACTAGGGGTTCTGATGGGGTGGTTGAAATCTGCACAATTGCAAAGGAAGGGGCTTCATATTAACAGCTTCCCACATGCAAAAGCACTTAGGCAGGATGTCTTTTCCTGCCTCTGTACTATTGAGTTAGTCCTTTCCAAGTACCATAAGACCTTCCAATGTAGGTTGGCTTTGGGGGAATTAAAATAATCTGGCAAAAGAGTTTGACAAATCTGCCATGTTATGTGTTTAGCTGTTTGAATTTGAAGATGTTGTAGAATTCCTGGCCTCTCAAATGCCAAGTACATATGGTATAAAACCTTCCTTGTTTGTGCTAGGATTAAGCAGTACTTGAATTTAATTGGCCACTCTTTTATTAGTTGTAGTTGCTTTTATTTTTTTTTAAACTGTCCTGAGCAGTTACCAACGACTGGATAAAAACTCTGAGCCCGACCTTCAGGTCGGGGAGGGCAGGGTAGAAATGCAATAAAATAAATAAATAAACTGTGCTAAAGAAATGTACTTCTTAATCTGTGTCCTCAATCTGCCTGAAGCTATCAGCCAGCATGGTATAAGGGTCAGACTAGAATCTAGGAGTCTCAGGTTTAGATCCCCACTCTGCCGTAAAGGTTGTTGAGTGACCTTGGGCTTGTCACTCTTTCAGCCTAATCTACCCCATAGGGTTGTTGTGAGGGTAAAATGGAGGAGGGTAAGACCTATGGACACTACCCTGAGCTCCTTGGAAGAAGGATGCGATAAAAATGTAGTTCATGGAATTAGCTAGCAGGATGGGTGTCTTGGGTCAGACCTAGGGTTGCCAACCTCCAGGGGGTGGCTGGGGATCTCCTGCTATTACAACTGATCTCCAGCCGACAGAGATCAGTTCACCTGGAGAAAATGCATTGAAGTCCCTCCCCAAATTCTGCCCTCTTCAGGCTCCACCCCAAAAACTTCCCACCGGAGGAGAAGAGGGACCTGGCAACCCTAGTCAGACCTCTCAACCCCGCACGTACGTCCAAGGAGACGGAGGCCTCCAGACTGCCAAGGGAACCATCCAGGGAGGACTGCAGAAACCCAAAGTGAGGCCACAGAAGCAGCTTCCCAGCTCGCCATGGCACCCACAGACATTGGGCAGGCCAGCATCTGACCCCCAAGGGCCAGCAGCGGAGTTACGAGGCAACGAGGGCAGCACAGGTGCGGCAGACCCCGCCATAGGTGATGGCCCATCCCTCATCTGTTGTGGTATAGCAAGAGAGTCTCTCCTGTACCGTTAGAGGCTTTGTACTGAACAGTTTTCAAGGCTTTGCCTGTGAAACCCTAGTTAGCCACAAAGTTCCCTAAAGTTAATCACATTAGAGAAACTTTTCTGCCTCTGATAATGCAAACATTTTTTGAATGAATCTGTTTTTTATCTTGAACTATTAGCAAACTAGAGAAGACACCTGCAAAAGCTTTTATCTGTTATCATTTATTGAACAAAGAAAAGATTCTTTTTATTGAGCAAGGCAAAGAAATAATAATAGCACAAAAGAATTTAACCCCACAAATACTGTTGAAATAAGTGCTACAATTATCAGTGTTCCTAACACTGCAAAGTTATATTATAACATATGATAGTTTTAAAACAAATCAGGTTTCAGCTTTTGTCTCACACTGCTTTTCCTTTCCTTTATGCCTTAGAAGCTCATTGATCCATTTATCTCAAGATAGATAGAAGGAGTGGGTGAGGCTGGAGTTATCCCACCCTCTTTAAAAGGTGTACCAGGAAGAACCAGAGAGGAAAGGCCAGTCCTCACTTAAGGCAACCAGGGAGAGGTTACTGGCAGGAAGAGGGTGCTGTAAAAAAACTCCCATCCCTGCTCTTTTCTGAGGTTCTTCCCCCAGGGCAAGCCTGTGAAAGGAGACAGCCCCAGACTCCAGCCTAGGGTTGCCAACCTCCAGGTACCAGCTGGAGAACTCCTGTTATTACAACTGATCTCCAGCCGATAGAGATCAATTCACCTGGAGAAAATGGCCGTCATGGCAATTGGACTCTATGGCACTGAAGTCCCTCTCCTCCCCAAACCCCGCCCTCCTCAGGCCCCGCCCCAAAAACCTCCCGCTGGTGGCAAAGAGGGACCTGGCAACCCTACTCCAGCCCAACACCGGAGTCTGAGACTGGGCTTGGCTATAGTAAATAAATGCATATATAATAGGTACGTTTCCATATGCTTTGTTTTCCATTACAAATTAATGCATTCCATTACAAATTAATGCATTCCATTACAAATGGATGCATTTGCCTCAGTAAAATACACAACAACATCTACGTGATCAGAAAGTTGTACAGGTGAAGAGCTTGTACTGGTGAAGAGCTTGTATTCCTTTTCGTCAAATAGTCAGAGAACCTTCTAACACAAGAACTGCTCGTCCCTCAATGTCTACTCTCCCATCATCCCGAACCAAAATCCTCAACTCTCCTCCACGAGAAGAACACTGAAAGGCTGAAAAAGAAGAAGAAAAGAGAATGGGAAAGCCATGCCGAAGGGGGTTCCACCAGCAGAATGGGGCTTCCTCACCTCCCACTTTTGCTGCAGCCCAAAATGGTTTCTGAAATGCTGCTTCTAAGGGACAGCAGATGCCCAGGAACAGCCTGAGGGGCGAACTGGCAGTGGAAGGAGGATGTTCAGCAAAAACTCCTCTGGTTCTGTTAGTGGAAATCTGCAACTGGATTGAACCTGCAATCTGAACTTCCTAATAATTGTGTTTCCTACTAACACCATAAAACTGACAATTCATACCGTGATAGTTGACTGTCATGTTGGGCAGTCACTGCTGAGCGCGGGGGGGGGGGGGGGGGTTTCCCCGCAATGGCCACCTAATAGTGCAATCCCAGGCAGAGTCGCACCCTTCCATGGGCTTTGTCACTCTGCTTAGGATGGCACTGTGAATGCCTTCAAAAGAAATAAGACCCACCTGTAAGGAAGAAGAGTCTGTTCTAAAAGATACAAGAGGGGGATCCCCACAGACTTGCCAGAGAAGAATTTCCTTCCCTCCCCCTCCCCATTCTAGCCCCTACCTTTCTTCCTCCTGCTCCACCTCCACGGTCCTTCCTTCCCTCCACTGTGGCCCGCTTCCCCCCCTCAATTTATTGCTTGCCCTGTGTCCCATCTGTGCCCCCTGTCTCCAGCCCCTTATTTTTCCTACCACCCTTTCTGGCTCACAATTCCCACTCCCCCCTATTCTCTTCCCCTTCCCTGTTGCACCCGCAGTTTCCCCTTTCAGCCACTCACATCTCCACACTCCTGCTTTCCCCTCCCCACTGTCCACCTTTTAATTGCCATTTGGGGTTATTTAATCCAATGTTCCTTCTTTTTTTGCACAAAAAAATTACACTTGCATATATCACTGTTACGGTTTGGAGGATTGTTTTAGTCCCCCAAGTTTATTTTACAAACGATTTATATTTTCCTGCAAAAATATAACTTAGGCTTCCCTAAGTTTGCAGAAATCTCTTCCTTAGCTTAGTGTGGTCCCATCTTGCAGATTTTTAATCTACATGGAGGTGTTACCCATGGCTATTAGACATATGATGTTGGCATTGATAGGGAGGGAAGGCAGCATGGTATAGCCCGATCTTTTCAGACCTCAGAAGCTAAGCAGGGTTGTTACTTGGGAGACCACCAAGGAAGACTCAGAGGAAGGCAATAGCAAATCACCTCTGCTTCTCACTTGCCATGAAAGCTCCTTGCTGGGGTCATCAGAAGTCTGCTGCGACTTGACAGTACTTTACACACCCATCGGCACTGATTTCAAGTAACCACAAAAATTTTAATTTGCTTTTAATTCTCATTTTTTGAAAAAAGCCACATCCCAGGTAGAACCTAGAAAGACTGGCTATATTTAAACTGATTCTTCATCAAATCTGAGAGAAAGAGGAGAAAGCCAGTACATTAGAACAGCTTGCCCATCCCAGTGGCCATGAAGTAAGCTGCAAAAATAGATAACTACCAAACTTTCTCATGATTCTGTTTTCTGTTAGTCTCTTGCCATGAAAACCCCAAAAAGGGGTCGCCATAAGTCGGCTGCGACTTGACGGCACTTTACACACACACACACACACACACACATATTAGGTATGGGTGGATTGGAGGGTTGGGTGTAAGTGGAAAGACCGGAATCACATTAAGGGGCTTTTTTTAAAGTAAATGCACAGAACCTTGCAAAATAATTCAGGTGTGTCCGTTTTTTTTTTTTTTAAGAGTCCTGAATCCTTGCTTGTTTTTCAGCCCTTTGATTAATCAAGGAAAAACTTTTACTCTGTATTTCAGGCTTATATTGATAAATATAGAATTAATATGATTAATTAATCACAAATATTAAAGTTTGCAGCTCGAAATAGGATACCCTTTGTAAAAGGTGGACTTACCACACATTTCTTTCTTCCCCAGTTGTTGTGACCAGTAACTACTTAAAACAGCATGAGCAGATCCTTAAAAAAAAGGAAAGAGGTTTAATACTACTGCTACTATTAATAATTCCCTTTTCAATATTCAAGGCACTTTGCAAACATTATTTCAGTAATCTTTCTAACAGCACTGTAAGATAACCCAGTATTGCTTTCTCTCAGTAGGAAATGACCCATCATAGAATCATTGAGTTGGAAGGGACCACCAGGGTCATCTAGTCCAACCCCCTGCACAATGCAGGAAATTCACACCTCCCCCCTGTGACCCCTACTCCATGCCCAGAAGATGGCCAAGATGCCTTCCCTCTCATGATCTGCCTAAGGTCATAGAATCAGCATTGCTGGCAGATGGCCATCTAGCCTCTGCTTAAAAACCTCCAGGGAAGGAGAGCTTACCACCTCCTGAGGAAGCCTGGTAGGCGGAGTGTGTGCAGAGTTTACTGCAGTGCTGGGGGTGGGGGAGAGGGGTTGGGCTGCAGAGGATTTCTCCACACACATTATGCCCTCCTGTGGAATCCTTATCAGTGAGAACTAAACTACTCAGTGTTAGGGACAGCAGTTAGCATTTCCCTACCATCACAGTGTTGCTTCTTTCCTCTCATACTCAACAATAGGGCCAAACTACACACAATAGTGCTTTTCACAATTTGCCAATAAGAACTGGCAGCCATATTGCAGCTGTGAGTTTCTGGTTTAATTCCTATGTACAAGTGTTCCAGAGGCCCAATTTGGATCAGGACTGTGGCGCTCCCCGCTCTTTTCAGGAGCCGAACGGAGGTTGTTCTTTGCCCCAGTAGGAGGCTGTATGTAGAAGAATATGTAGTCTCTGAATGGCATTTATTATCGATTTCATGCTTTAAGTTTTTTAGAAGCCATTAAAATCACCCCCTGTGCCACACAAAAGCTCTGTAGTGTGTTAAAACCAAGGTGCCAATATAACGCCAATCACAGAGCCCTGTGGCATCGAAAAGGGTATATGTGACATGAGCTTTCAGTCACCATTCAATAAATGCCAACAAACACCTGTGCAGCAATCAAAGGGTTAGATTTTAAGGTGCCACAGGATTATCCTTGGAGGGTGCTGTCAGAGACTAACCTGGCTATTCATCTATATAACAAAGCATCAAGCTGGAATGATTCACCTACCCTGAATAAGAATGAGACTAAATACATGGGCAAACAAACCTGTGACAGGGTCTTCTGAAACACCATTCCAGGGTGCGAAGTACCGGGAATAAAAGTCGTAGTGTTCACGTTTTCCACCAACCTTCCCTTTAAGTGTGACTATTAACCCTTTCACTTGCGTAGTCTTCTCAGTCCGCAAAAGCTCTTGGGCATCCACTTTTAATTTCTCCAAATCAGACCTTCAGCGTTAAAGAATAAGATACATGTTTTCATTCTGCAAGGCACTGCAAGGTTGTGGGGGAAAGGGCTGAGAGCTTGGACTGTTGAGGGGCTGACAGATGGAGAAAAACACTGTCCAGCAGAGAGAGGGTCTCAGGAAAGCAGGGGAAAGGCCACTCTGTCGATTGTTACTTATCCGTTATTTAAAAAAATAAACTCTTTTCCTATATTGCTGCTAACAATCCTACACAATTAATAAAGTTAGACTTGTAAGCAAATTGAAGGCTGAAAATTACAGTGAGAACAATAACAAACTGAAACATTGGGGAGACCTGGCAGGGTCGGTAACATTAGACCAAGGCTCCAATGCAGGCATGCTCTCTATGGAGAAACAAATTTCATCATCCAAAATGGTAAATATCATGTCAAGGAAGAAGGCTAGATGCAAGAGGTACATCTGTACCCCAGCCAGGTACAGGACTTTCCTCCCCTCAGGATTCAGCACCAGAACATCTAACATTCAGATTCAACAATACATCATCAAGTAGTGGCTTGGATCCAAGAATTTCTGCCCATGGAGAGCTACTTTCTTGCCTCTGCTGGTCACCAGTAACTGCATTCCAGGAAGCATTTGGGGCTGCAGTGGGTGGGGGAGACAAGAAAGTCACGTTCTACAGGTGGAAATCCTTTGGCCCATTGCAACCATGCTTTCACATGGCTGGCTTCCCCGCATTTTCTCTGCCTCTGTCCACTGGCAGCAGCCATTGCCCCTCGAGGATTTTGCCAGATTCCATCCCCCCAAAATCAGAAATTGAATACTGTTATAACATTATGACAGTTCTGTATATCAGGTTCTCTGAACTCCCAGCTTTCATTTAAAAAAAAGTCTCTAGCCTTTTCAATGCAGAGATATAAGGAAGAAAGGGTTTGAGACTTACTTTAAAAAAGAACGCTGGAAATTCAGAGAATCTGATACATAGATTGATATCACATTATAATGTTATAATGCTAGTCAATTATCAATTTTTAAAACTCCAGGTTGGAGGGAATGACTGCCATGGAGGAAGGGAAAATGGAACCAATGTGGGTGGAAATTGGAAGATGAGGACTTTCCCACCCACATGAGTGCCCCTCTCAGGTTTAGTTGAGATCTTCCCCCGAACATCTCAGCAAAGCAGATTTGGGAAAGATCTGAGAAAAGACAAGAAAAACCCTCCTATACAGAAGCCCCACAATGTAGTTCCTCTTCCCCCTTCCCCTCTTGAAGCTGCCATTCTGGACCTTGCTGTTCAGGAAGGTAACTATAAACCCGCTTGGGACTCTCAAACCTTTATTTCCTGAGCTCTGTATGTGTTGGGAATTGTGTGTATGCAGCAAATGTGATTACTTTTAATAAAATCCTTAAAATTCATAAAATGTTTCATTATTGGGCTGCTTTCCATTGGTTAGCTCATCAGGAGCAGAACTGGTTTAAAGATCCCCACGCCAGCCTCTTGCAAAAGCTCTTTCAGTCTCCAGCTAATTTCTCCCAATAAACGGAGACCCCTGTGCTTGGCGTAACACAGGGTATGTTACATTGGCCATAAAAGTACCCATACCTTTCATAAGTATCACTGAGACGAACAAGGAGCTTCTTAGTGTCAGGAGAATAGCGAACATCTTGAACATTCATATTACCTACAGCTGCCTGGTAAAAAAAAAAATGAACCAAAAAGACCATTTATTCATAGTCCTTCCGTTCACTTTCCGTTCACTTTCCGTGACACTTTCAATAAAAGGGCACTTTCAATTAAGGGCATCTATTGTGAACATAGGAGAAAGCCCTATTTATTTATTGGGCTTTTATCCTGCCCTCATCCCCAGCCTAGCCATGCTCAGGGAGGCTACCAACAAATATCATCACACAATACAGTAAAAGCAATAAAATACAATTCAATAGATATGCATGTAAAATACTAAAACATCAGCAGTTAAACTATCAGAAATGTTGCTCCTCACTAAAGTACAGCCATTGCTGCATGACGCTGCAAGATCAGCAGGGCCCCCTTCTAATAAGTTTATAACCAATAACCAAGAGAGAGAAAGGAGAGGGTAGACTCAGTAGTCAAGGACAGACTCTTCTACATAGCCAGGGTTTTTAGAAGGTCATGCTTTTAAAAACAAGCTGCTGCTCATCACTATCAAGAGAAAACGTTATCAAGCTAAAAGAGAGAATCAGTATTTTTTTTAAGCAAAGATTTAAACCCAGGTCTCCCCAGTCCGGTTCTACCACTCTACCTACTAAACCACATTGGCTGTCCCTACTCTGGTATTTGGATAAATGTGCTATAAAGAAAGAATAGCTATGTGACTGTTGGCGTTGGAGGCACTTAAATGAAAGTGTTTATATTCATTTCACTCATTTAGTAGATCGAGTACTCAAACTGTGTTTGTGTAATCTTAAGCAGAGAGAGCACGGAGGTATACTTGCTATATACAGGCTGATATGACAAATGGAAAGTAAACTTTGCATGCATGAAGCAAATATTTGGTCCAGAATTTATGCCTAACTTGGTGGAAGCTCAGGCTGCACAGTTATAAGAATAGTGTGATATTAGCACTACAAAATTACCTTTACTAATTCTTCCACTTCCTGAAAATCCTAGTGGGGAAAAAAATATGTAAATGATGCATGCTTTGTTTCTCTTCTTTGGAAGAAATGCTGACAATTGAGTAATGTACCATTCAAATCTAACCTTTGGGGAGGCCACATAAAGAGGTAGGTCCAAGACAATGTGGTTTCCTGCCTTTCTGGCATTTAATTCTCCACTCAGAGTTATGAAAGTGAGGGATGAATTCACGTTCTCTGTTTTGAAAATCAGAAAGACATTTAAAATTTAAGACAAAAAGGGCTTACAACATCAATTTTTTAGCTAAATTTTCATTACTCTTGTTATGAAATAACACTGCAGCTGATGCCAGGGTAGCATGACCACAGAGAGGGACCTCATTTGTTGGAGTAAACCATCTTAATCCAAAACGAGAACCTAAAGAGAGAAAAAAGATGAGCATTAGTCTTGTGAATAATCGGTGGCCCAGTTGATTTAATGGTTTAATTAAACTCACTATAGTTAGTGTAATAGTTTAATAGTGCAGTCCTCTCCACTTAGTACGGTTAATTAGGACACATCAAACCAGGATTTGACACAAGGAACTTCAGCTGGTTTATTAAATACAGTTACCGTAATCTTAACTATGGTATTGCATGATGTGTGACTGAGGTGGAACTGATTGACCACTGTGTGAGACAGAATGCTAGAGTAGATGGACCAATGTTCTGATTCAGCAGGGCTCCTCTTAATTTCTTATGTTCTTAATCCTTTCATGTTTTAACTCTGCTTAGTTTGTGGACCCGAAATTCAGCTCACAGTCCATCACCCAAATCCTGGGTTGCCTGGACAAATACTGGTTTAACGTCCTACAGTCTGTTGCCTGGGAGGGCATCATGAGAGAAAACACCAGGATTAAACCAGGATTTGCACAGGATGTCTGCATTCACACTAATCATTGTAAATTTAATTAAATTATGGTGTCGTGTGACATCTGAACTGGGCCTCTGTAAGCTGAATCCTGGTTTCACAAACTAACGGTAGTTAACCCTAAGAAAATATATTTAACTGGTGTGGCCTTGGTTGAAAAAGTACAAGCAAAGTCTTGCCCAATCCCCAACATGGCGTGCCCATGGGCATCGCAGCATCCACCAGTGTGTTTCCTGGTGCATATTTGCTTCTCCAGAGCACCTCTTCCCCGAAGCAAACAGCAAGTTCTGGCTTTCCTACACCTCATTGCAGCAGCAAGTGATTCAGAAGAACAGGGAGGCATCACCTTTGCTTTTGCGAGGAGCACCCATCCAAAGACAACTGGCTCCATCAGAGGAGGATGTGTGGCTTGCAGATTCCCAACATTTCCCCAGTACTCCATGGCCGCCATTTTGTGATGGTGTCTGCTCCCGTTCCCCAAATTCCAGGAGTTCCCACAGACTTAATGAGATCAGGGTTTCCAGGTCTGTGCTACTTCCTCTCACTGTCATCTCAAAGAACATTACAGCGTAAAGGAAGAGCCTATCTTGCCCATGCTAAGGCAGCTGTCTTGGGTGCCCAATTTGTAACACCACTGAGCAACAATTATTTAATTTACTTTTACTGCCAGAAGGGTATCATATGAATCTAAGACAGGTGCGTCTGGGATTAGCAGGTTCAAGGTGGAGCCTGGAGTTCTCCCAGAATTATAACTGATCTCCAGACTACTGAGATCCCTGGAGGAAATGGCAGTTTCAGAGGGTGGAGAAGTAGAAATGGAAATCCAAGAGAGGCATCACATCCCTGCTGATCTTCCTCCCCAAACGCTACCCTCCCCAGGCATAACATTTTAAAAAACGAAAGCTGTGCTTTTTAGGGCATAATTCTACACCTAATATTAAAATGAGCACACATGCCATCCAAAATAACATAATACATTAAGGCTGAGATCAGTGATCTTAGTGATGTTAATGAGTCTTGTTCCATAGAAATGCATACAGGATTGCAGACTTCATTTCTACAAGTTTTACCAAGATGTAAAATAAAGGTCAATTTCTAGACAGCTGGAGTAGGGTTGCCAACTCTGTGTTGGGAAATTCCTAGAGTTTTGGGGGTGGAGTCTAGGGAGGACTGGGGATTGAGTGCACCATTGAGTCCACCATACAAAGCAGCCATTTTCTCCAGGGGAAGTAATCTCTGTAGACTGGAGTTCACTTGTAATTCTGGGAGGTCTCCAGGCCCCACCTGGAGGCTGCGAATCCTAAACTGGGGGGGGGGTGTGTGTGACAAAATTATCATCTTAAAGACAAAATAAGTAATGTTTGTGAAATATTTATTTATTTATTTGATTTCTGTCCCACCCTCTCTCCCGCTGCAGCAAGGTTCAGTGTGGCTAACAACATATAAATATATATAATTAAAATCCAATGAATACACAAATACATAAAATCAATTTCAGATTAAAATAAGTATAATATAATATAACCTTCAATACCCCAAGATGGCACGTAATCAAGTAAAATGTCTAGGGATGTTTCTGCCATGTATAAGTTAAATACTGCAATGAAAGGAAGTGCTAAGGGTCATGTTCCTTGGTTAGTTACTAAATTCCTAATCAATGTAGAAATCATCTTCTTTAGAAGCCTATGTTCTGGTACATTTTAATGTATCATTGGAAAGCCACTTCACAGTTTTGTTTGTTCACAGTGCTGAACAGACTCAGGTATGGGGAGGGGGGAAGAAGCAATCTCAAAATGACATGAATTACTACATGACCCCTCTGTACATTTTTTCCCTGCATGGCGAAGCCTTTATGAGAATTAAATTATGATAATACTTTTATACCATTTTAATTATCATGGTTTCTCCAAGGAATCCTGAAAATTGTAGTTAAATTAATTCTGAAAATTCTTTTAGACATACGGAATCCTCTAAACTCTATATTTCCCAAAGTAACTATTAAACCAGTTTAAATCTGGTGTGGATAGGCCTTAAGAAGTAATTGTTTTACTTGATCTGCTAAAGCAGAGCTTCTTAAACTTATTCCACTCACGACCCCTTTTCGCCCGAGAAATTTTTACACAACCCCGGGTATATAGGTATATAAAATAGGTATACAAATCAAACATATACTGATAATAAATCAAATTTTTCGTGACCCCACATTCAGTTACGCGACCTCATATGGGGTTGCGAATCACAGTTTAAGAATCTTTGTGCTAAAGTATCCTCTTCAATATCAATAAACAGATCATGTGATCTACTTTCTACTGAAGCCATTACCAAAACTGTCACTTTATTCGATACAGCCAAAAGGGTCTTACTTTTGGTAAAGTTATCAGTCGGATTTAATTTTCTGATGAAGGCAGTTTCTGAGAGGTTCATCTCGGTTGCAATTTTTTGATGCCAACATTCTTCCAGTTCCTAAAAGAAAGATCAAGTAGACACGAATAAACTACTGTTTCTTTTACAGCAAAGATGGAATGGTTCATATGTCTACAAATGTTTCCCGACAAATAGGTTTGACAAATAAAGAGCCCATCATCTTAATCTTAATCTTAATTAAAAACAGTCATAGACCAGCACAGCTCTTCACAGTTTACCACTAAAACCCTTAGTATTAAGCTCTACCCACAAGTTTATACAAATAGAAGAAAAAGTTGTTTGCACTCTTTGCAAACTATATATAATACCCTTTAAAATTATTGCCCTACTGATGTTCTCAGCAGCGTCTGATGTATTCTACAGGCCGCTGCACAAAACTTAGCCATTCCTACTGTAACCTGCCCATCATTAGTCACAAAGCTGAAGTTGGTTTCTGGTTCCCAGTTCCTTAAGAATAAGAATCTGAAACCTGCAAACTTCTGTTCAACAAAGTAATACTTGTGCCATCCCAAATCACACACACGTGTCTTCCCTTCACAATGCCCTAGTACGGTGCCCAATCCAAAGCTACATTTTTCAAAACAAGACACTTAAAACATGAAAAAGGGAGTTATCCCAAAATTAGCCGTGGACTACCCCAATTAAGGATACCTGTCACCAGGACACTATCCTATTCAGCATTCCCTAGTACTGTGACCAACCCAAAGGGTTTTTTTTTGGGGGGGGGCAAGGGACTTTTAAGTACCATGAAAGCCAACATTGTATGTTGGACTAGGATCTGGGAGGCCCAGCTTCGAATCCCCACTTGTGCCATGGAAGCTCGCTGGGTGACCTTGGACCAGCCTACCTTGGAGGGTTGTTGAGAGGGTAAAATGGGAAAAGGAGAACCATATATAGCCCCTTGAACTTCTTGGACAACGGACAGGACAAAAAAGTACTAATATACTAGACAGGCCTTAACAAATAATACATCCCAATGATGCAATTTTTGTTTCGTAAATTGAAAAGACAATGGTGGATCATAGGAACGTTAGGTTAAAAAAAAAACTGTAGAAGACCGGTCAAGTTATTCAAGGCAAAGCCAAGCAAAATTCTCCTAGCCATTGGCAGGTATGTGTTTAAATCGCTTCTCGGCCTTTTGGCTAAGATCAAGTGTATTTAAATACTGCCACCGTGTGGTAGGATTTAAATGGAACAATTTCTGATTTCTCATTTTGGCAATATTAATCAATCATGTTATAGATGAAGGAACTACTGTTAGTTTAACAGAATATTAGACAAGAGAGAGAGAGAGAAAACAACATGTGATCGGGGCATCCTGTTTTTATCTGATGTGCTCACATGCATGGGATTCCATGGAAACTTATCAGGTGTTTCTTCACTAGAAGATAAACAGCATAAAAGCTTCCCAGAAAGACAGATTGTCATGCTACAGATCTCCTGTCACAATGCATGGCTGCATGGGCATCTTCTCATTTTGCGTATGACCACAGGGAAGCCCTGCAGTCCTGTCTGACACCACTAATAAACTGAGGGCTTCCCTAGAATGCATCCCAGAATTGTCTACTATAGTGGTTCCCAAACTTTCTGGACCACCACCCCTTTGGTTCTACAAACCCAATTCCAGCACCCCCTATCCCATCCTATAAAAAGCATTATTCAGAACACAGGTTTGCATGACACACTAAAGAAGATAAGAACAATACAATTTCAAAACAGTAACAATTAATTGCACATCTATTCAAAATCAAATTAAAACTTTTTAGTTGAAATTTATTCAACAAAACTGATTAACTTGATCTAGTGGTACCAGCTCTTCAAAGTCTGGGAAAAATTCTGATAGTTTCCACCCAATTTGCCAGCATGGTGCCATAGCTTGATCTATTGTAAATTAGTGAACAACACAGTTGAAGGGGCCCATCTCTAGTGCCCCCCCTGCTGCCCCCTTGCCTCTTAGTGCCCTCCTATGTAATCCCACTGCCCCCCAGGGGGTGGTATTGCCCACTTTGGGAACCACTGGTCTACAACAAACAAGGGTTCCTTGGCAGACAAACAAATGTGGAAGGGGCTCCTTAGGGTAGAATATTTGTAAATAGCCCAGCTCTATGTACCCGCAGAAACTTTCATCCTATATCTGAAGATGTCAGCTGTGACTCACAAAATCTTATGCAGAAATAAATATTATTAGGTGCCAATAGACTTTTGTTAGCTTTTCTCATGATCAAGAAATCTCACTGAAATGAACAGAAATGTCCCTGATACCATACAGCAAAGGTTAGTACTGGACAGGAGAAAGACAAATTTAAAAAAAACTTACATCTTCAAGAAGACAAACAGCTGCAGGATTGCCACGGAATGGTTCGTCTGTAAATGCATCAATGGTAAAAATAGAAATCTTCATTTTTCTTCCTTTATTTTGACCGAGGTTGATTTTTAAAATGGCCTTCTGCAAAGAGTAGATTTTTCTGTTGCAACTGTTCCACAAAGTCCAAGTTAATGTTAAACCAAACATGAAGAAAGTTTGGATAGTCTTATATAAAGCCACTTAACAGTTTTCTTGTATGCCACTTTATAGTAATAATATTATAAAGAATGTTGCCCATGTTTAAATGGAATTTGTTACCTTTTTAGAGGTTAATAAACAATAACACCCAATTAATGCATGTTGTTCATTATAGTAATTAACTGTGAGAAGTTTAAAGAGTTTTTCCCATTTATAACTGGTTGTAAAATATAACAGTTATGTAACATCAAGGCCAGGAATCACCAGCCTTGACTTTAGTGAGAATTACTCCTTAGCTATTCCCCCACTGTTGTGACCCAAAATTGTCTATAGAGCCCAATGAAAGACAATTGAGAGGAGGTTGGATAAACTACAGCTCTTTATTTTGGCCAAAGCAATAGAACCGGACGAACAAACTCCAAACCCAATAGAGTCGGGAGAATGCCATGCCCCCCCCCCCCAGGGCAAGCAGTATGATTTATAACTTTCAAGCAATTACGTTTTACAATTAAGATGCTTTTCCAATCATAATGATGCTTCACTATTCATTGTTCTTGGCGATACATATTTCAGCAGATCAGCAATTCCCAAGCACAAGCACGTCTATCTAGTCAGTTTCACTAGCTGTAACAGAGTGTACTTTATTGCAGATAAGAGAGTTCCCTTCATTTGCCAACAGGAAAGGAGGGAGGGAGAACTCCAGCCCAGCAGAAGGGCATCTGATCGGGAGGTGCCTGCATGAGTGTGTGTATGCTACTGCTTTCAGGCACTGAAGTTACAAAGGAGAAGGGAGGGTTGTGCTGAAACATAGAAGTGCCTGTGTAAATGCTGGGGGACTGTTCGTGTGTACTTCACCACCCCCACCACCCCTGGCACATTACTGTGTTTTGTTGTACGCAGAACGATTTGTGTCCATTCAAGCATTATATGTAGTACTTGGCAATAGGACATATGCTTAGTTTGCAAACAGAGTTGCTATTTACTTTCTCCTTATGGTTATTTAAGCTCTTTTATAGACCCTCCAATTTTTTTGAACTCATAAGAGTTATGGTTTGTTTTCTTCTATGTGAGATAGTATTGCTTCCTAGTGGGATAGCCAGCAAGTGATTTATTTTGTTATGGTGACTATAACACAGTGCTAAAGAGTTTTGGAAACCTGGATACTAAAAATGTGAAAGTTTTTCAGTATAATGGACAAACCTGGCTCCTACATGTTACAAATTAAACCTTTAAAAACTCCATTATTGAATTTGGCACCAAACCTAGTATTCTTCCAGGCAAAGAAGTATGTTTGCAGGATCTAATCTAATATTGGGCACACTGCCGGGACTTCCGCTAGGGCAGTGGAGTGGAGCAGTCACCTCCCCCGGAGCTCCGGGAAGGGGAACCAAGAACGTCATAAATAAGGGAGCTATCGTGCCCCCCCCCCCGATTCCTAAACAGTGGAACGGGTAACAGGAAATCTCCTGCAGCCTCGTTGTGCGATTAACTCCTGGAATCTCTGAGATTTACGACTTGGAGACCCAGTAGCAGTTCCGCCCGCTAAGGAGTACTACATCGCCGAAGACGCTTCTTGGAATTTTAATTGGCTTCACTCCCCCCTACCTATTTACATCTGGCAACTATATAAGTAACTATACCTGCTCTTCTGACATCTGAGTAAGTTTGAAAGACCTCTTCTGTTTTACCTGGATCTGGAAGTCCCAGGAAATTCTTATGCTTATCTGTTGAATCTGTCTCTCCCCACTCAACCTTTAAATGACTTTTTAAAATTAAGAAAGCATCAATAACTTGCCAGGAGCTTTATCAACTTGATCAGTGGGAAAACATAACAGCTAAGATTTTTGAAAGACGCTTTAATTGCCAATCAGGAACGATTACGTATTAAAGGGAGGGAGGAGTGGAGATCCCCCCCCAACTCAAGGACAGTCTTTTTAATTAAATAAAAACTTCCTGCCACGTCCCCCCTGGCAACAGTCTAGCATCACGAGAAAGTCAGAGAACTTGGAATCGGAAGCCTGATATCAGTGTGTAACCAGTAAATGATTCCTAAGCCTCTGACTACAAAGAAGGAAGGTTTATGACTTTGATTCCTGTAGTACCTCCCTGTTACTCATCTTGAATCTGCCTGGATTTCACTACCTGAACTTTAACAGGAAAGTTTGGAGGTGCAATCATGGCATTCATGGCAAATATGGTTCAACAGATGGAACAATTCATGGATTTGATGAATACTTCACTTCAAGGTCTTATTCAGAAACTGGACATTATTTTAGAAGAAACCAAAGAAATAAAAGCCTCATTCATCTCAATAAGATCAGAGGAAGCACCAAAAGACTTTCTGGCTGACAAAAGGGATCTTGTAAATGAGGGGAATTTTACAAAGCAATCTGCAGCAATTCACTGGGTAATAATGGACTGGAAAGAGTCTGAGTTTCATTTTCACCATCTGGATTTGTTTGATGATCTTCTTAAAGTGACCGATTTTGACATGTGCTACCTGGATATATCTGATGGATTTTACAACAGCGGCTTGGAGGATTTGAGGAACAGAAAAACTGGGTCGGTCAGAATCCCCCTCTTTGAATTTGGGATGGAAGACAATGCAACATGGATCTACTATGCTCCATCTGCAGAAAAGAATTTACCAACAATCTCCAAGGATGCCTTGCGTCAACTACTTTAAATGTGGAAAAGACAGAAATGCTGGAAATTCAGGATAAAGGGACTAAATTAAAAGAGTCTGGTTTTTTCTTGCTGGTTAAAATCGACAAGTAACTGACTAAATGGATTGGTTATAATGGAAATGGAATTATATAAAATATTAATCTACTAGAAAATAATAAAAATATTATTTAAAAAATAATATTAAGCACACTGCCAATGGACAGCTGGTATAGCATAGGAGAGGCTGTTGTTCAGTGCTAGAGCACCTGCTTGACATGCAGAAGGTCCCACGTTCAATCCCCGGCCTCTCCAGTTCAAAGGCCCAGGTAGTAGGTGATGTGAAAGACCTCTGCCTGAAACCCTGGAGAGCCGCTGCCAGTCAGAGTAGCTAGTACTGACCTTGATGGATGAATGGTCTGATTCAATATAAGGCAGCTTCATGTGTGTTCATGTGTGCTAAGGGAAACCCTGCTTCAACTCAGTATGCCACAAAATTTTCATAGATAGCCTTAAGCAAGAGACTATTTACCACTCTTATCAGCAGACAGCAGTACTGAAGTTGGGTGCTTTACAGGGTTATTATGAGGATTATTGAGAGGATATATGCGACCACTATATGTGCTGGTCTATGACCGTAACAACAAACTGGCCTGACCTGATATGTGAACACTTGCTTGTACTCATAGTGACAAAATAGGAAATAAATGCAAGATGTGAATTTACTATATCCTACAGCAATATGCTGTATACTGTGGTTCTTACTCAACAGTGCTTGTGGTTCAGCTCACAAGAAAAATGAAAACCTGAATCTAAATATGAAATCATTCTGAATAAATGTGCATAGAATGGGAAACGTTTAGTAGTGCAATGAAAACACTTTTTATTTAAGACACTGAAGTAGTCAATCACTGTACTTTTGTGACTAGATTTTTAGATTTTGTGATTCACTAAAAACCATGTTACATTTAACCAGTCACTGTAAGTGATGATTTTGAATTGTAAAACATATTTTGAATTGTAAAACAATTCCTTTTTATTGTAAATACTTCAGAAAATAGTAAAATGAAAAGATATATGCACAATATATACAAGCTTCAAACAGAAGAATATAGATCTGAATAGAATACACAATACAGTTACAAATCAGTTACACTCCCAGTAACCAACCAATCAATGACCATGCTAGGAGAAAGTTCTCAAGCCAAATAGCGCACAAGCATGTTTGGTAGAGAATTTCCCATACAGACTGTCAGCAACAAGTCTGGGGGATAAAGTCCCAATTTCTCTCAGTTTTGAAGCCCTTTTTATACAATTTTGGAGGCTGGTGTTTTGAGAACCAATGAGATTGTGTTATGGGAATAGTCATTTTCCCATATTTCATAGGGACTTCAAAGGACTCGTGATGCATGGAATCAGATTAAATGTCTGTTCTCAAGCATCTACCTTAACCTTGATGGCATAAACTGATGGATGACATCAGGAAATTTTCATATAAACAATATCTTTCTCATAACATCTTTGAAGGTTCATACTGTCTGGCTATTAAGTCAAAACATCCCTTTAACGAACATCTTTCCCAAACATTGATCTCATATCAGACAAACAGATGTCAAAGGAATGACCCAAACATACTTCCTTTCTCAAAACAAAATTCCATTCTCACACTTTCATCTTCAATGCTTGTTAACCACAAATAACAAATAAAGTTGTTATTCACAAAATAAGCTTGTTTTCACTACTTGGCATTATCAAAAACCTTGACTTTGTTTTCGCTATACAATATCAGGGAACATGGTATCTGACCTAGTTCTGTGGTCACACAGCTGTTTCTACTGTCTCAGACAACTGTTAAGTTACGTAGCCAAAACATGAATGAGAACTGAGAACAAGGAATTAAATGCATTTAAAGCCGTAATATATCAATATCTATAACCAATGTATTGAAAACCTACAACAACACCTCCACACAGTAACACCCCAATATCCTTTTCCAATTCAAAAGTGAACATGCAGAAAACAGCCTGCACCCCTTGCAACTAGGGTTGCCAATCTCCAGGTGGTGGCTGGAGATCTCCTGCTATTACAATTGATCTCCAGATGACAGAAATCAGTTCCCCCAGAGAAAGGGCTGCTTTGGCAATTGGACTCTATGGCAGGGGTGTCAAACATACGGCCCAGGAGCTAAATCCGGTCCCTTGAGAGCTCTTATCCAGCCTGCAAACCAGCTGAGGCAGCCTCCCGCCCCTTTTTTAATTTGGGCTGGCAAGGCAAGGGCTGACCCAACCAAATGACATTTATGTCATATCCAGCCCTCATAATAAATGAGTTCAACACTCCTGTTCTATGGCATTGAAGTCCCTCCCCTCTCCAACCCTACCCTCTTCAGACTCCACCCCAAAAATCTCCAGGTATTTCCCAACCCGGAGCTGGCAACCCTACTTGCAACTGAAGACATTTTGCACTGCAAGCTGCTCTTACACCTTCCATGCAGAGTGTAAAGAGTACATGACTGATAGCACTTGGCACTGTGAGGCTTTTAGGGATCCAGGAGGCGGAGTATGCTTGTGTTGGGGTGGGGGGAGCAGAAGTTCCACATAGAAAGATAAGATAGCTGAGTCCAGATTCTGAAGGGCTTCATGTGACATACAAGATAAAGTTCCATTAGGTAGAGAATCTACTGTCACTGCAATTCTGTGGTGGGAAAAGCCACACTTACTGGAATTCTCCATGTCCTGTAACTCTCAGTACCAACTCAGTCTTTCCATGTCTCTGTGTAATTAACTGTCGACATGGAGAAAAGTTCATGTGAGCTGGAGTGTGTTATGCATCCAGCCAACAGCCATTTCTATTGTCCCAGCTGCTGCAGTAGAAAACTTTCAGTGGACGAGCAAATGGTTTGCATGCAGAAGATCCCATGTTCAATCCCTAGTCTCTCGATTCAAAGAACTACGTGGTGAACTGCTTGGTGTCACAATCACACTGCTTTGTCAAGGAAGCTCATCTGGTGACCTTGTGCCAATCTCAGCCTAATTTACCCCACAGGACTGATGTGAGGATAAAGGCAGGATTATGAATTCTTCCAGTTTGTAGAGATCCAAAAGGATACAAACTGGAAGAATGGGCATTAAAATGGCAAATGAGATTCAATGTAAAGAAGCGTAAAGTGATGCATATAGGGGCAAAAAAATCCCAGCTTCACATATACACTGATGGGATCTGTGCTGGCAGTGACAGACCAAGAAAGGGATCTTGGGGTGGTAGTGCATCGCTCGATGAAGATGTCAATCCAGTGTGTAGCTGCTGTGAAAAAGGCAAATTCCATGCTGGCCATAATTAGATGAGGAATAGAGAATAAAACTGCTGATATCATACTGCCCTTGTACAAATGTGGTGAGACCACACTTGGAATACTGTGTACAGTTCTGGTCACACCTAAAAAAGGATATTGCAGAGCTTGAGAAGGTGCAGAAAAGAGCAATCAAAATTATCAGGGGACTAGAGCAACTGCCCTATGAGGAGCGGTTAAAACGCTTAGGGCTGTTTAGCTTGGAAAGAAGGCAGTTAAGGGGAGACATGACAGAGGTCTATAAAATTATGCATGGTATGGAGAGAGTAGACAGGGAGAAGCTTTTCTCCCTCTCTCATAATACTAGAACGCAGGGTCATCTGCTGAAGCTGGAGGGTGAGAGATTCTAATATTAGGAACACCACTATGCCTTATTTGTCAGATATCACAAATCATGAATATCGTAGGGCTTTTATGCTCCTTCGATATAATGCTCTCCCTTCTAAGTGTCTTGAAGGGATATATAATAAAAGGCCAATGGATGCATGAAAATGTATATGCAACCAGGGCGGATTAGAAACCACTGAACATGTCCTTTTTGAATGCACGTTATACAATCATATACGCTCAGGCCCTGATTCCCTTGTTAGCGGACTGTCCCAGACCTCTCAGAAAACATCGCCTAGCGCTCCTTTTGTCAGATTCAACACCAAATTTATCTTTAGTCGGCTGGCAACTAAAATAAATCAGAATGCACTTAAAGCTCTGGAATAACCAATCTGATTAGACTCTCTACTATTTTATGAATATCATGGAGGATTTTATCCCTTTATTCCAGTTTTTCATCTCCACTACATTTTTACCGTTTGTATTATAACTATTTATGTATGCGTTTGATGTCAATATTTTTTAGGATATTTGATGGTCTATGGCTGCAAATAAAGTCTGTTCTGACTATTCAGAATTTTTTTAAAACAACAACATTTTCCTCCACAGGCGAGGGCGGCTCCAAGCCTTTCAAACGAGACCGGAACACCAGCACAGCGCCCAATCAGGAGCCCGCCTCCGCAACGCTCTTCCCGTAACCCTTCTTGAGTCCGGATTGGTTCAACTTCAAGGCGCCAACGCACACCCGCGTCATCTAAGCCGTCCGCCGTGTGCGCATGCGCCCCACCATTTTCAGCCCTTGACCTAAGCGCGCGGTCTCGCGGCGCGTCCTTTTCCAATTCCGCTCCCCAACGGCGCATGCGCCCTTCCCTGCACCTGGACGACGCGAACGAGATTCCCATCCCCAGCGCGGCGTCATCGCGATACGTGCGCCTCCGACGCCATCCTGCCTGCTTCTGCTGC
Source organism: Euleptes europaea (assembly GCF_029931775.1). Classification (NCBI taxonomy): domain Eukaryota; kingdom Metazoa; phylum Chordata; class Lepidosauria; order Squamata; family Sphaerodactylidae; genus Euleptes; species Euleptes europaea. Next base: position 93,156,807 of record NC_079316.1, on the reverse strand, counting down.
GTAGTTTGTTAGTCTGCCGCGCGTTAAGTGCTTCCTTGTTCTTTGTGGGGGAAGTTCAGCGCTGCCGCTTGCGCCGATCGGCTGGGGAAGTGGGTGAGGTGTTGCCGGTGAGTGGGGTGGGGGAGGCGACTGGGCCACCTGGTCGCTGAGGTGCTGGGCAAGCGTGAGGCGAGGTGGGCGGACCCGCTTCCTCGCTCCAGGAGAGATTAGCGGGCGCTGAGGGGGAAGGAAAGGGTTAAGCGGTGGCTTCGCGCGCGCGAGGGGGAGAGAGAGAGAGACGAGCTTTTAGTCTCCTCGCCGCCATTTTGAATGTGGCGGTGAGGGTGGGAGGCGGCGGCTGAAACAAAGTGGTTCCCTTCAGGGCGAATAATAGCGGCGCGTTCTCCAACGGCTACCGCTGACGAGAACGGCTGGAGGAAATGGCCACCCAGGAGCGAGGCGTGTTTTGAAAACCAAAGCCGCCAAATGCGGCCTTGACAAAAGAAGGGGCAGCGCGTGCGCCTCTGCCATTGTATCCCGGCCTACCTTGACGTAGAGACCCTTCTCATTCCCCCCCCACCACCCCGACAGCGCGAGACGTTCTGAATTGCGCCACGCCCCCTCCCACGGAGGACCTGTGCGCCTGCGTGGTGGGGTTCGCGTGGCGTTGGCGCCTTGGTACCTGGGTTGTAGTTGCTAATTGCAGCGTCCGTTGCAAACTTGGCTTTTAAGAACGGCGACACCGTACTACTTAACGGCCTGGCGACAGAGCTGCCGACTTGTGCTCGCTTTGGAGCAATCGAAATTTTAAGCCGTCTCCAGGAGCCTGGGGGCAGCTTTAAAGCCGAACAGATTTGTTGTAGTATATAGGTGGGCGCAAGAAAAAAATAATAATTAATTCACCGCGCAACTTTTTGTTTGTAAAAGCAACACGAGGTTTCTCCATTGTAGCGACAAGCTGAAATGACTGCCTCTCTGGAATTTATAAGTCACCATTCATAGCATCCGTCTGCTAAACCCTGTTGTTGTTCAAATAAATTACAGCAGCAGAACCTTTGTGACATTTAAACCCAAAATATAAATTATTCAGCACTGCAATAACGCCTAATCATGGGTGGAAATATGGTATATAGGTAGTGGCTGGGAATAAGATTCAAAGGAAGTGGAGTTTTTAACTCTGTATAATGGAGAGTTTCATGCTCCTCACCAACAAAGAGTGGTCTGGTAAAAGATCTTACCTAGTTTGTAGAATTTACGAGAAAGTATTGGTGCTGATTGTAAATGGTTCACTTGACAGTGATTAGCTATTATCTTTTGGGGGGGAACAAAAATAAGGAAGTGTACTTATGGTACTTTCTACTTGAAATACATAGACAACCACTGAGGCTGGGCGAACTCTGATCATATTCCAGAAATGGCATTACTAAATCTCTTTCCACCTGGAAATTATTGTGCCATTGTATTCATGGATCAACATAACTGTATTTTTTCAGTAAACATAGCAAGCACAATAGCTTTTTATGGTTGGCTTAATTAAATAAACCAAACTTTTACCATTAATTTAGCTGTACAGTACAGTTCTGAGGCAGCAAAATAATTTAAAGCAGTATTTGCCAGCAGTTTAGAATCTTGAACTGTTCATATATTGTCATTGAATAAAGAGCAGATTTGTGAAATACGATACTAGATAAAACTTGATATACTCTCTTCTTAGATCACTAAGACAAGACTGTATTTCATGTTTGTTCTATTCAGAAGTCTTAAAACCGAAAGAAAGTTCCTAACTTTAGCTTTTTCTTCTAAAATTCAAACGGTTGTTATTCTATAAAAGGCATCATGTTGCATACCATTCTCTGTGTTTCATTGTCTGGGATATCTGGCAGTATATCAGTCTAGGCTGTGCTGTACCTGCGGTCACATTTCTGTAGTGGTATGATACATTTTTTTTCTAGGACACTGCTGCCAAAATGTGTTCCCAAAAATGACCAGAGAGAAAAAATGGAAATTATTTTCTGTAGGCAATCAAAATTGTGTTATTAATTATAGTTCTAATCCATCTGAAATTAATGATCTTTAAATTCTGTTGATGCTAGTAGGATTTAATATTGGTTTGTGTCTAGTGATTTAGGCTGGATATACAGTTTTTTCCTGGAGACCTTGGCTGGCTGGGTAGTAGATAAAAAAAGAAATGGGAAGTGGTGGGGTGGAATACTAGTGCTTACTCATTGTTTCTGTTCTTCCCTTGTTCTGTATGTAAAATCTAGCATGGTTTACCTGTTACGTCCAGGCCCTGAAGTTTCTCATGATGAGCCTTTCTCTTTTCAGTCCCTGAGATAAATGTAAATAATTGCTGAAAGTTTTCACAGCATTGGAAGCTGCAGGTTACATTGGCATTGCCTCTCATACAATGATGAGCATGCAGCAGCTGAACTGATTGAGATTAGACTAATAGACTCAAAAAAGTGGGACATCATTGTGAAGTTTTGTACTTTATAGTGGTGAGAGAACAGTTCATTTTGGGATGAAGCTCCTAGTGCTGCAGGCAGAACTGGAACATTTTTTCGAGTAGGTGAAGTAACAGTTATTTTTCCTTTCCAGAATAGGCAAAACTGATTCCAAGCACCAGGATAAGAGGGTATTAAAAGCATAACTCTTAAGTAAAAGAGCAATTCATAACACAAAATAGAATATTTGCATTCTTGAACTTGAAGAGGACAAGGAAACCCATGCACAGCTATTCCATTTTGAGAATATTGGCAGGATTAAATGCTCTGTAGTGACCCACAAGAATAAAACTTCATGCAAGTGCATTTTTCTATCTTATTTTGTGAGGAGAGCACTTCATTTTGGAATAGCCAAGAGCATTGTCATCCCAGGCGGTATACTTCTATTTCGGCACAACACTTTACAACACAGTTCTTCCAAAGGGAAGGGGAGAGGCAGCTATGCTGTGTGTGCCTTGACCATATTTGCTGAAGTAGATTAGAATATCTCCCCCCCCCCCCCCAATGAAACAGTCTTCAAATGAAACAACAGGGCCTCTCTTTTCCAGACAGGGCCATGCAAGTAATAGGCCAATGTATCCCTTTGGCTACTTAGTTTGAGATACTTTTTCTATCTGGGATTTGGTGGTTTTGAACATCCAAGGTAGGACTATGCCTTGAGATGTGTAAAAGATTGAGTTGACATTAGTGATAAATGTGGATGTCCTGATGTTTAACTTGTACTGGCTAAGGATGCATATATTTTTGATAACTGATGGGGTGCTATTTCTGAAATTCTGCAGGCTGAGGACACTGTCACTAAAAATATAGTCATAAGCAAAAGATTCCTTAGGAAAACCTTGGTCATTGGTTTGAATGGAAGTCCCATAATAGCCTGTAATAATGAGTGGGATTCAGTGTCTCAGCAAGGAGCATGGATTTTGCTGCACTCCCTGGCAGTCTCTTCTGACACTTGGGAAGGTTATTCCTGGGATTGTGGGACTCGTGGGCTGGCCACACATATCAGATGAATGCACAAAGGAGATTAAAATGTTGACAGAAGATGGAAGGAAGGACCGTATTGTTCACTTCCACAGTGCAGCCCTCAACCTGTTGGTTATCAGTCCATATGGATCCGGTAGCATTGGCAGTCAGCGGTCCTGTGGTTGGTTGTAAGAGACTGCTGGAGGGAACTGTTGCAGAGATCTGCAACTGCCAATTCTTTGTATTTACAGATAGTTGGATACAGTCCAGTATACTCAGCTTTCACATTGGGAAACTAAACTGTAGAAAGATTGATTGGTGTAGCCCATCTAAATTTGTTTTTAAATGTGAAGCAAGAGATTGCATGAGCACAGCAAGTATGCTCACCAGGGTGATAAGGGTATTTTCAACTTTTTGACTGGCTGAAGTGAAGCTGTCCTGGAATTCTAATACTTGGTGAACAGACTACCACTAGCACCATGTAGTCCCATAAATTCTCTGGGTAGATTGTGTGCCTGACTATGTGAGATAAGTACCGTGTTAGACTAGCAAGAGTATTCCGTTTATCTTCTACAGTGTCATGTGGAACTATGTTGATGCGTGTGGTGGAATATTGCCCTGAGATAAGAGTGTCTGGCAGAAGCTGTCATGGTATTCCAATTAGTTTACCAAGAGATTTTTGTGTGTTGTGACCAGATTGGAAGTATGAGAGTAGACGTGCACACTCTTTCCTGAGCTCTCTGGATATGAAATCAGGAAAAAATGGAGGAGATTAGCAGTCTCATGGGCCACCTCACAATGAGAGCATTAGTATCACCTTCTGTGGAAGGAAACCTGGTGAAAAATCTGCTTTCGTGGTTCAGTTGAGATGTAGTTCAGAATCAGTTGATCCGTTATGTCAGCAATCTGTCAGAATTTAATGCTGCTTTGTTCAGTCCACTTGGCCATGACTCATTTGGTCTCTTTCAGTGTTTGAAGTGCCTTGACAATTATGTGCTTTCAGGGAGAGAAAATAAAACTTTTCCACTGGAGTCGCTGTCTTGTCTCCTCGTGGAAAGTTTGAGATATGTTTCTATTGTGATTTATTGGGCATTCGCTATGATGTTGCCTGTCTACTGTTACATGATAACCTAGTGTTTCTGGAAGAAACATCTTGAGAGCAACATGGATAGCCGCTCTTAGCCAGGCTTTGGCTGGGAAGAGCGGGGTAACAAATGGAAATAAATAAATAATAAATAAATAAATAGTGAATTCCCACTAGTTTATAATCCACTGAGTTTCTCCTTCAGTCCAGTGTCCCTGAGCCATTGTCCGAACACATTGGGCTCCCAAGCCTGTGAGGCTGCTGGTGTCTGTTTTGTAGCTTTGGTATCAGCTGGCCCTTAGACACATTGAAAGGATTGTCAATTAGGATGGAAAAGATCTGTGTTGCTAGAGAAGCTGTATGCTTACATGGCGTTGTGGTACTGGTAATCACTTCAGAGTAAGGGAATACTTCCTGGCCTCCTGCAGCAACTCAAGCCCATTAGTTGTGCCAAAGAAGGACACTGATACTACAGTGTCTGGCTTGATAGTGCTGGAAATACCATTTCTTCTTTTATGAAGGCAGGAAGAACTTAATTTAGGATGTAATGTGATGATTCAATAGCAAAGGAACTGGGATGTATTCCGAGCTCAATTTCCAGTTTTCTTGGAACCCCTTGGATTCTAGGCAACTGTTGCTTGGATACTCTTCTGTAGGAGAAATATACATTAGGATGTTGTCTCTAAATGGGAATAATGGTGATAAAAGTTAATTGGGTCTTGATAAAGATCCTTGGTGCTGATGAAAGGCTGAATGGTAGCGCTTTGCGTTGGTGCTACTCAAATCTATATAAGAATTACAGAACTCTGTAGTGGGTTGTTTGGATTGATATGAACACTTCTGGAAATGGGATAGTGGCTAGATTGGGGAAGTAATTTGAGATCCACATTTCATTAGATGAAATGTGCAAGAGCCTCGTGGCTCTTGCACAGGGGAGGGATGCAGAGAGTCTAAGCAGATAACCACAGGAAGAGTGACTATAAAAGGCATTTGTGAGGTCTATTAAGGGCCTTGTTACCCAAGAGAGAGAATACCAGCTCTGCCAGGTCTCTTGCTCATAAGATGGCTTCATTTGAGAACACCAGAGTTGTGGTAGAAGCTCGGATTGCTAAAACAAACATCTTGTGGGTCTTTTATAGCATCTCTTCTGTCTGCTGATTTGTTTGGTAAGTCTGGATTTGTCCTCCACTGGCATGACTCCATTTATCTCTCATGATTACTTTAAAGGTTTGTCGAAATGTACTGTGGGGGCTGACTACTTTGCTAGGAGAAAGTCCCATGCAGCTTTTAGCAGTTTACAGTTTGAGATGTTTCCCTGGCTCCCATCCTAGTTGAAGAGTTTTAGCTTTTGTTAGACTTTTGAGGAAGACATCTTGTTTAAACAAGTATTATTTCCTGGACTCAACCATAACATTCCCCTCTTCCTGTGATAATTGGCTTCTGTCTTTCAAATGCTTCTGAAGCCTTCAGCTGAGCTGACTTATGGGGGGGGATTTTTTCCCTGATGCCCTTGGCTAAGGAGACCATTTGAGTCTTGATTTTGAGACAAACTGGTTGGATTAGCTCCTGTAAGATGATGTAATATTGGGGCCTGGGAGGGATACAGGGTTGAGGCAAGGAACAACAGGATTTACTTGGCTAGCCATAGCATCTGCTCCCTTCTTTGTTCTTCATGGGAATGGGTAAGAATCAGGGGAACAAATATTGTTGCAGTGGCATGTACAGTATTCTTGTTTGCCATTTTTGCATCTTACATGCCTTTGGTTCTTCCCCTGCCAATTTGTGTGTTGGGGAGATCTCAGGCATGAGGCCCTGAGTTGGCATTAATGGCAGACTCCTTGGCCTCGGCTCTGAAGAAAGGGCTTCTTATATATAATCTACAGCCATCCATGTAGAAGAGGTAACAGTCCCAGCTGAGTATTTACCCCTTTGCTTTTTCTGAGGTGAGCTGCCCCAAACCATTAGTGGGAATGGTGTCCTTCTCTTTAGATTTCTTTTTTTCTCAGTGTGCATAACATCAGGTTGAAAGAGAAAACTAGTTTGTAATTATTATTTTGATGGGATTGCAGTATAAGCCTCTGAAGTTATTAACCTATTATGGGAAGAAGGGGGACATTCCTGCTTCATGACCTGTTTGGGGGGGAAGATTCTGGCCTTATAGTACAGTATTAGGAGCTTAATCCCAAAGTAAATACTCTTCCCCCACCAACTCAGCTAATGCTAGTGGTTTCATAATAGCTTAGTAGAAAAACATTGGAACAGTCTCTTAGTGAATTGAACTCTTTCTCTTTTGAGGTTTTATCTGAAAGGTGGGATTCTCATAAAGTTGCATCTCCAAGTCATGTCTAAATAGATTTCAATCTTCTCGGAGAATAACTAGAGTAAGGTAGAATAAAATTGAAGGATACCACTGTGTGGTGCAGTTGACAGGTATGTGTGCAGGTTTGTGGGCATCACTATGAAAATGCTTCCTTTCATAGACTTTCTCTAAACGTAAATGCATGCGAGTTCTGATCTTCCCTATCTTAATATATAGTCTGTCTTTACGTTTGGCTTGCCTCTCTCCTCGGTCTTTCCATCTGGCTGTGAAGCACGGTAGATTCTGTGCTTTCTAATTTGCTGAGTTCTGTCTCGTGCCCATCAGTCCCTGCACCCATACTCTAGTCCGTACTCTAGTCCCTTGCTTCTTAGCCACTGCCTCGCTCTCTTGTTTGAGCTCCAGTTCTGTGGGCCCCTTCAGGAATATTGTGTTGGCTGTTCTAGCTGGCAGCGGAGAGAAGCATGCACATGGCTTGTGTACCTAGCAGTGGAGGCAAGCATGCATGTGGGTTGTATGTGTTTAAGAAAATGGTTCAAAATGTCTTCTTCACTGGCCCACAGCAGTAGGAAATCAAAAGTGGCACCCATTGCTCTGATTGGAAATATGTAGTGAATGGGTCAGTGCATGGCTTGGCTATTGTTAAGAGGAGTTGGGGAGGCATTCTCTCTTCCTGAAGTAGTATAATTGTTTTCCTGGATGGATATATTAACTAGAGGACCAGACATCTTGAGGGAAGCTATGTGGCAGGCAGCATGAGCAGGTCATGCTAGTTGTTCCATATGTTATGAGTTCAAGACAGTGGCAGTTGTCACTATCAAAGCATTATGCTTCAAGTGACAACTAATAGCTTTTTCTTTTAATGTTTCAAGGTTATTGCTAATGTATACAGTCCTACTTAGGAAGGGGTGGGGGTGAATTTTGATTCTCAAATGCTAAATTTGCTGTTTATGTTTTTTATGGTGTTTGATTTTAAACAGCAAAATGGACTGGGCTGGGAAACATAATGGTCCAAATGATTCATCTAGTGATGGAACAGTACGATTGCGTGGTCTGCCATTTGGCTGCAGCAAGGAGGAGATCGTTCAGTTCTTTCAAGGTAGCTCTAGTGTTACTGTCAAGTGACTTTCAGTGTTTCTATGTCTGCAAGATTGATAATTTTATTAGCAATTTCTGGGGGTGGGAGGGGTGGGATCGGTGTGTTTAAAATTTAGATTGCTAAATTGGTATTCTTTGTTAAAATACTACTAAACAGTTAAGAGATTGCATTGGCAGTGTAGGATATCAATTTTACACATCTAGATTTTTTTGCTATGAATCAGAATTTGGAGTATTTAGTTATTACATCATGTAATATAGGTGGGCCTTTGTGATGTAGCTGTTGCTTTGTAGTTGAGCAAAGACAGTTTTAGAATGTCTAAACCCATACAGTTTAATGAAAGTTCTTTAGTGTGTGTATTTGGGTTAGGTTGGGGGGGGGGAGCTAAGCTATTTTCTTGCATTGTGTAGATTTGCTTTAAGTATTTTCTACAGATGGGAATGTTTCAGCCTTTAACACTCTTCCCCTTGATGGGGTTATTTGTCCTTGGGTTAAAGGGTTGGAAATCGTGCCAAATGGGATAACATTGACGCTGGACTACCAGGGGAGAAGCACAGGGGAGGCCTTCGTGCAGTTTGCTTCAAAGGAGATAGCAGAAAAAGCTCTGGGGAAACACAAGGAAAGAATAGGGCACAGGTGGGGATGGAGAGTTTGGGATGGTATTAAATCTTTTTCGGGGGGTTGGGGGTCAGTAATGGTTTGGGGGGGTTGGGGAATATAAACAAACTGGCTATTTTTTAAAAAAAACAACAACCATATCACCCTAAATTTAATTTGGAAGTACAGTAGATCTGGTGGGAGGGGGAAATGGTAATACTGTGTAGCTTGCTAAAATTGGGTTGTTTCAGTTTTATGGAGGGTGTTCTACAATAGCCAGACATTTTTGGAAAAAATCTTATTGGGGTAGGGGGGAGTGTGGTTTAGAGATTTGTTGAATGTAATGTGCAGTTAGAATTTTAGACAGTAAAATAAATTGCAGAAATGCTTGCTTTTGCATTTTAAAATTTCCAAAGATTAAGTGACACTTGGAAAAATAGTGTACACTTTTATTGAATGCTGTGCCTAGATGTAGAATTTGGAGCATTTGTGCAAACATGTTACTGTAATTCAACCATCATATATATGTATACTTACATTTGTACATTGAAAATCTTTTTTTATTCAGATATATTGAGATCTTCAAAAGTAGTAAAAGTGAAATCCGAGGATTCTATGACCCACCACGAAGAATGATGGGACAGCGACCTGGACCATATGATAGACCAATGGGAGGAAGAGGGGGTTATTATGGAGCTGGGCGTGGAAGTATGTATGACAGAATGCGTCGAGGAGGTGGTGGATATGACGGTGGTATGTGTATCTAATGACCACAGGCTCTTGTCATTTTCACGTTCCTGACGTTTTTGTCAAGAAATACAGAAATGACAGTAATTATAATACATACCGAGTCTGAAATCTGGATACCTATCAGTTTTTTTACCAGCCGTGTGACTAAAGATTGAAAAGGTATGGTGAGGCATCTGAAAGTAGTTTTTGAAAGTAGATGAAACTTGGTTTGCATGTGTCTTTGAGCCTGATTACTTTGATGTAGACAAATCTGTTGTTTTGTACATGATGTGGAAGAGATGCTGATTATATGCATAGTGTTAGCATCTGACATTTACTTTAAGACCATTTCATAGTATGTTTACTTCTTAAATCTCACAGGGTATGGTGGCTTTGATGACTATGGTGGCTATAACAATTATGGCTATGGAAATGATGGCTATGATGACAGAATGAGAGATGGGAGAGGTAAGGTTTAAACCAGCTTCATAGTATTCTTGTTCAACCATCAAGCTGCTTCACATGAGTCTTGAGGCACAGAGACCACCATGTTTGGGATGCAGGAGGGACTTCTTTTGGGTGTGGATCCCTGATTTCTGCAGATTCCATGTTGCGGCCCCGTGTCACATCACACATCATTTGAGAAAGTTCCCTGATCCTCAGATGCTACAGAACAGGGCCTGCACTGTGTAGGAGTCAGGGGAGTCCTATTGTGCCACTGTGGAGCCAGTCTTTGTTTTATTTTTGCATTTCCTGAGGAAACATGTAAAGATTCCAACAAAGGAAGCAATTAGTAGGCTGTAAGGAGTTTAATTTCTTAAATGTCCTAGTTGTAGCCAAGTAAGGTATAGGAAATGGCTTGTACTGGTTTTAAGTTGCCAGCTTCAGCATGTGAACAGGTGCAAAAGTGTTACTTTATAATATTTCTACCAAATTCTGGAATTGGATACTTATTTCGTATAGGGGGGAAAGTGCAAGAGAAAGTTAACCCAGGTTGGCTGTTTTGCAAGTGAGCTAATGTCCCAGCCACGGGAATTTCAAAGAGAGTAAGTGGACATTGGTGGTGTGTACTTAAGGATTTTTGTTTGTTTTTAGGAATGGGAGGCCATGGCTATGGTGGAGCAGGAGATGCAAGCTCAGGTTTTCATGGTGGTCACTTTGTTCACATGAGAGGACTGCCATTTCGAGCAACAGAAAATGATATTGCTAATGTAAGTGTTTTGAGCAAATGTTTCTAGTTGAAACCAAAATCTTACATAGCTTTTTCTTAGCAGGTAGAGATGTGAACCCTGGGGGCAAGAGAACAGAAAAATTTGAGGGGGAGAATTGTTGTCGTCCCCCCCCCCCCCAGTTTTTATTTGCAGGCCTTTTTTCAGTTTTTCCTGTGGAAAAATTGGAAATTTGGGGAGTACTGGAAAAAACCTCCCATGAAATATTTTCTCTTTTAGAATGAGTTAAATGCTTTTAAAATCAAGGTGGGCGTGCTGTAGACATCTATGGCTCTTAACTCCAAGATGCATTTCTGCTCCTAGGAGGATGCAGAATCTTCATGCGGGGAGCATGCAGGGCTTTCATTGCTTCAGAACTGTTGTATGACTTCTGTTGTCCTTTTGACCTGCTGTAATTGACCTTGTCACCTCAGCCTCAAATCACTATGACACATTTACCCCACAGATTGGGTAAAAAGTAGCTTATTGCCTACCTTGCAGAAGGGAGAAAAAAGTTCAGGAGGAGGAGGGGCAGAAACTGCACCAAAGCCTCAGAGGAAAACTGAGTTTCATTGAGAACGTAGCTCCCCATAACCAGATAGCAAAAAGTAAGATATATGTGCAAAGATAGCATAGGGTGCATCAGTTTGCAGTTTTCTCTCAAGTATTGGTATATTTATAATTTTTCTTGTATAAAACTAAGGCATTTATAACTTTTTAATTCTATATGCGAAGTAAGTTATAAATTATGCATTTTATGTTGAAGCAGTAAAATTAGTTTAGGTTTGATAGGATAGTAAGTATTGCATATATTTAAATTTTTCCTAAAATATCTGGAAATCTTACATCTTTTATAACAGATCATCTGTTTCTCCTTTTGAAGTCAAATGTATGTAGCTAGTTTGAAATGAAATGTAATGCAGCAGCAGCAGCTATGGTGTCCTAAACAATTCTTTGTGTTTTTTCTCGGAAATCTTGCTTACACAAAACAATAGAAACTCCATGTTAAGTTTTTTGCAATATTTCATGCACACACATTGTGAAAACTGAGTGCAAACTGGCTGTCACTGTTAGTTTTTTCTATAAATAACCAGTGGCAGGCCTCATTTTAGCTATTAAAGAGTCATTTTATTTAACTCATAAATGAGATTCTTTGCAATTAAGCTGAAAATAGAAAGTTGGCTTTTTTAAAATTACTGCAGTAGCACTAGCAGATGCAAGTGTTGTACTTCTTTAACAGGTGATACAGTATTGTATTTTAAATTTGGCCTTCTTTTTGCTCTTGGATATAGTTTCCTTTCTTTGCTAAGCTGTGATACATACAGATATATAGATTTAAGTATACATACATACATTCATACTTTATTTGGAGTCAGACCATCAAGTATCCTACAAAGTTAAAAATTGAATGCATACATAAATAGATATGGAATAATTGTATAAAAATAAAATGTAATGGAAATTAGGAATGTATCTACACAATACAGATTCTGATCACAGATTGCTTATTCCAAAGCCTTAAGTACATTTTGTCTTATTTTGGTTGCCAGCCAGGCAAATCTGGCCATACTAACAGATACGTTTGGTATTGTATCTGACAAAAGGAGCGCTAAGTGATGTTTTCTGAGAAGTCTGGGGATTTTGCTAAGTTTTGATATTAATATTAGTATTCTTGCTCCTGACATTTGGAGCTTGAAATCCCCAAATAGGGCAACTTAAGTGTTAATGTATGTTATTTTCCATATTAAAGGTGAGAAAAAGCACAAGTTTTAAAAAGGCTGCTGCTCTGTCCATGCAGAGTAAAAAAACACACAAAAACCCACCTAGACATCAAATGTGGTATGTAGTGAATAGTTTAGCCAGGCCGTTTATGTTAATATTTTCATGCTGGTAGATTAGAACAAACCAGCAAGCTTGAAGTATTTCACTATTAGTACAATAAATAGTTGAGGAAGTGGTGTGATGATCTCAGTCTCACAAATAAAACGCACCATGTTAATGTTATTAATATTGAAATACTGTGGTTTAAATAAGAGCGGGTTCTCACAAAGTATTGTTTGTGTTCACTTTTAGTTTTTCTCACCCTTGACTCCTATAAGAGTACACATTGATATTGGAGCAGATGGAAGAGCAACAGGAGAAGCAGATGTGGAATTTGTGACACATGAAGATGCAGTGGCTGCCATGTCTAAAGATAAAAATCATATGCGTAAGTCTCAACAAATATTGGAGCCATTAAAAGATGCCTGAATATTTCATTAGATATCCAAACTGTGTGTGTGGTTATATATTTTTTCTCTTAGTTTCTCTCTCTTTCTAGTGGTGTAAGATCCCATGAGCCAATTTTAAAGGACAACATTCCTGTTATTTTTAATAAAAGGATCAGAAGATCCTTTAAATCTGAGTCTCTTGTAATAATGGAAAACATTTGCTAGGAACAGAATCTTGGCAAGGTTAAGACCAAATTCTGCATTCAGCTCCTAGTACTGCCAGCTCCATTCTTCCTTGAATGTTGCATGTAGTGAGCAGTTTTCCTTTGATCAGTTCTTTCCCCTGCTTTCCCAGACAGCTCATGTGAGAGAGACAGACCTTAATGCATTGGCTGATTAAAACCACAAATAGCTTATTTCTACTTCTTCGGTAGTATGCCTGGCATGAGCATGTAGGCCTCTTTGTACCTGGAAGCTCTTCTAAAGTTTTCAGCTGTAACTTCAGAATTCTTAGTTCTCTAGCTAAGTCCTTACTGAATGTAAGGGTTCACCAGACCCTAAAATGTTCTGGGGTTCATGGGCATATGCCAAAATAACTTTAGGGAAGGCTGTTAATATTCTCATGTCCACTTGAGATCTGGTTTTCAGAATAGTTTGCAGCACTTTATATTTTGTTAAGACAACTAAAATAGAAGTATTACTTTATTATTAGGGTTAGAGTATCTTAATACCTGAGCTTCACATCTTTTTAGAGTGGTTGGATGGGAGACTTGTTGGGAACCCTATGCACACTGTTTGAAATTCCATAATGGAAGAAAGGCAGAATACAAAAGAAATAGAAGTAGTTGTGTAGTTGATTTCTTGGTCCATCAGCCCAGCATGAAGTAGGCATTTTATAAGGGGGGGGGGCTTTAAATCTATCTGACTGTTTGAAGACAGACTATTGTATGAGTCAGATGCAATGGGTATGATTGTAAATGCTTCCTTGGCTGCATATAGATAATTACAGAGCTACCTGAGTTGCCTTATCACTTAAGGGTGTGTACTTTTTTATTCTTTTAAAGAACATCGATACATTGAACTGTTCCTGAATTCAACTGCTGGAGGCGGTTCTGGAATGGGAGGCTATGGACGAGAGGGAATGGGTATGCTTGGTTTCAGATTCATAATTCAGAATCAAATATACACAGATTCTTTAGTGGCTAATGGTGCACATTATTTTCCAGATCAAGGCGGTTATGGGTCTGTTGGAAGAATGGGAATGGGCAGCAGTTACAGTGGAGGATATGGTGCTCCTGATGGCTTGGGTGGATATGGTGAGTTTACTGAAGTTAGGTAGCCATGCACCTATACACATCAAAACGGCTTTTAAGCCCAATCCATAGAATTGAATAGCCTGCTTTGTTTCACATAAGGGAACGAGAGTGCTGTGAGAAGCAATTATGATCGCTTGTTTTCAGGAAAAATAACTAATTATAGGAATATAACTCTTGTTTTATAGGGCGTGGCAGTGGAAATAGTGGTGGATACTATGGACAAGGCAACATGGGTGGCGGTGGATGGCGTGGAATGTATTGAAGAGTGACATTGGGTCTACAAAGCATATTGGAAGGAAACAGTACCTGGTCTACTAGGCTTTCTTACAAAACTTAATTTCTTTTGTATTGAAAACTTTATAATGACTGAAGGAATGTGTTTTCCCATTATTTGGTAAGCCGCAGATTGCAATGGGGAAATCTGTTTTCTGTAGGTTTTATTTGTTGCATACTCTGACTTTAAATAAATTTTTTATATTCAAACCACTGATGTTGATACTTTTTATACTAGCTGTTCCTAAAGATGTTGCATATTCCAGAATTCTTATTTGTTTGAGAGATTTGGTTCATTAAAGCAGTTGTATGGTAGGTTCTCATTATTGATGCAACATTATATAAAATGAAACAGCCATTAAGTTGACAGTGCAGTTGTTGAGATTTGAGGGTAGTTTCTTTTAGGTAATCTAATATAAACTGCTCATCAGTGAAGACAAATTCCCATAGCAGATTGTCAAAAAAACCTGTGCTGGGCATGAAGACCGTGAGTTAAAGTTCTGGAATGACCTAATGCACAACTGCTATATTAAAAAATTGGTTGATGTCTGAACTGTATGCATGCTAGAAATCTCCTAACATTTGAAATGTATGTATTGGTACAGATCTGTGTATCAATCTTCATACTCGTATCCTTGGCAATCAGATTTTCAGATAAGTTGTGAATATTATTGTATCGGCAATATCAGGGAGGGAAGAGTCAAGGCTATTACTGTAGCGGACTATTGCAACATCCATAGAGAAGTCAGTAATTGTTTAGATTCCTAGAAGTAAAAATTAATTTAGGAACACTGCTCTTATTCCTGATTGCAGCTGCGTTTTGAGAGAGCTGCCTGGCAGGTATTTCCAACAGAGAACTATGCTTCTGGCAGATGATTTAAATAACACAATATGTGGTCCTCTTGCTGTGCATTTAACATGTAAGATGTTTGGATGAAATATTGTTTAGACACTTAAGCATTCACTGTATATTGAAGAAAAGAGTACTAAATATTCTAGTTTTCTTCATTTCAGTTGCTTGTCCTCCAAATTCTTCCCAATAACTTGTCAAATGTGATCAACTATTGAAAGTTTGTTGCCTGTTTTTTTGCTAGTAATGTTATGTATGTAATAAATGTCTTATTGTGGGAGATAGCAAAATAGACTTGATTCTAGGAAGTGTGTGTTGTGTCAATTTATCTACAGGGTTTATATATTTCAAAGGTTTGTTTCCTGGTGTTCTTTGACAAGGAAAGGGTACAGGAAATCACTATTTTGAATAGGTGCATCATTAGGTCACAGAGGAAGCGTTTCAAAATTGGCCCCAGTATTGCCAGCCTTCCAACTGGTTTCATTTGATGTGTGCATTCATCAGGGAGCTGAGCAGAGAGACCTTGAAGTGGGCAAGGGCTTTGAAAGGAAGAAGGGAACTGTGGGGATCTTGAAATAAAATGTATATGGTGAGCAAATAAGCAGCCATTTAAGTCATGCCACGGTCTTAAGGTAGCAGTGACCATTTGCGTCTAAAATTCTGATACAGAAAACATCAGAACAGTTAATGTCGGCCATATGGTATCTGGAGTTGTGGGAGTAGCAGGTATTCATCCCGGACTTGGCCGCTGAACCATTAAACGTGGCTGCACTGCCTCAGCTGGAGCTTTTGCAGTAGTGCTTTGATTAGGTGTTTAGAGCAAGAGCAATTTATTTTTGCCAAACTTAGGAGCTGGTAGGGTGTTTTTGTTTTAAATAGAAGCCATGTTGGAAGGAGGGGAGAATGATGTGGACTGGAGAGTTCCAGTGGGTGGAGGGGTAGTCTGTTCTTACAGGAAACCCTTTTTCCCCGAACATATCATCATCTAGAAGTTTGATTGCAGCAGGCTACACTAAAGTATTACCTATGTATCTGCATGCATTGAGCAGACTATTGGGCTTTTACCGCTCCTTGCAGGACAGGCATAACATCTTCTCAAGTTGCAGTTCTCTTGATGCTTCCCCTTAGGAGCCACTAGGGGTTGTACAGGTCTAAGACTTCCAGGCTTAACAGAAGGAGTTAAACACTGCCTTACGGGGGTGGACAGGGTAGGAAATTTTAGCCTGTAAAACCAGGTTGATTCCTCTTTGAGTGTTAAATTCTTAGCTAGGGAAGAAGCATTTTCATTGGTTTTGTTGCACCTGTGAATCAAAGGCTCCATACGGGTAGATCTTCCTACATGACCTCAGTTTCAAGTCTGTTTCCTTGTGATTCAGCAGATACCCTGAATACTGCACTCTAACCACAGCAATAGGGCATTACATAGTAAAAGTGGTATAGGTACAAGAGTGAGTTGAATTGTTTCTGCAATCAGACCTGGCAGTAGCGCTCTTCCAATTAATGTCTCTGCAAAGGGTTGTTTTCCCCCGCACCATGCTACAAAGGTAATCTTCTACTGCACTAGTAAAGTTGGAAGTTGTCATTAGCTGCAGGTGGTGAGTGGTATGGTATCTGCCCATCTGCTATGAGGGGTTGCTTGGTAACTGTTACTGAGGTGTGGTCTCTTTCCACTGAGAAGATGCAAACCTGATAAGTTAACCAAGAATCAGCCCTAATTAGTTGAAAAATGAATCCAACAAAAAGAGTGCAAATATCCATATGGATTAAAGTAATTGGTGTTTTGCATAACAATTGTGCTTGGAATAAGGATAAAAACACGTTTTAACAGGACTCAAAAGATTTAGTGTTCCCAGGATGGGCTGAAAGTTGTCAATTTTATTTTTTTAAACCACAAGATTACAAATCTCTGTATTTAAAATTACAAAAAAATCTATGTTAAAATATTACAAAAGCTGAATTAGCAGTTAATTTAAAATCTTGGCCTGCTCTGAAGTAGTGTATAGATACAGTTCCAAACCCCTGTACCTCTGGGCAAATTAAGTACATGAGATTAAAGAATACTCAGATCCCCCATCTCAAGTCACTATTCTTCCACTCTTGTTTTTTTGTAGGCTGCAGAGAAGAGTATAATTCATTATGATGTGAGAAAATTTTGGAATGTTAATAAATCACAACAGAGGTGGAATACGGAAACTGTCCAGTACTAATTACAACAAACAATTGCCAAATATTATTAGAACTGGGTAGTAACAACTGGAATGTTTAATAAACATGATGTTTTGGAGTAAAGGACTTGTACTGTCACAAGTCTCGGCAGGTAGAACCAAAGCTTTCCCTCTTACTGTAAAGTAGGCGCACATTACAATCACCACATTTGAGAAATCAATTAATGACAAGCGCATCTATCTCAAGTTTTAGATGCAGATGCTAGAATCCAGAGACTTTCTGGTAGCAGAAAGCACATGTGAAGTCCCTTTTCACTCTTACAGAAGAGTAATATGCCTGCCACTTCTGCTCAGCCCCCCCCCCCCCAGTGGTTAGGGCACAACGAGCAAGAATGAACATACTTCAGCTTCTAAATATACGGGTTGAGTATCCCTTATCCAGACTGGGACAAGAAGTGGTCCGTATTTTGGAATTTTTGCATATACATAATATCTCTTGGGGATGGGACCCCAAGTCTAAATATGAAATTCATTGATGCTATATATATATATATATATATACACACAGCCTGAATGTAATTTTAAACAATATTTTTAATTTATGTACATAAAACCATCAACAATACTTCTGAGGGCTTGGAGTAATGGCTGCATGCCAGCTCAAGACATCCAGCTTTTGGATCAGTCTGAATAAGGGATACTCAACCTGTATTATATGAACAGAAGCCCTCTGGCAATTAGCAGGCTTTTCTTCATAGAATGTGTTTAGGGTTATTGTATAAAATATCTCAGAATAAACAACCACATGCTTTCTGTTTGCAACAAGGTAGTAGAAGGTTACTTACTGGTGGCATTTCCTTTTGAATTTCTACCTGTTGCTGACCAAAGTTCAAAACAGTCACACCAATGTGGAGCTTTTAAGTTTTAAACCCTCTTTCTCCTTATGAGTAGGTCTGACCCTAGAAAAGTATTAGAAAACTTTCCTGAGTGGCTGGTCCTGCCATTTATTCTAGTCTCCCTTTACACACACCTATAATCTCATGAAGTTGGGGTGTTTTTTTAATAGCAACTTGGAAAGTGAATCAAAACAATGTAAATTTGATTAAATTTAAAGAATTCTTTCAATAATTTCTTGTACAGTGAAATAATGCAACATAAGTCCACCCTTAGTTTGTCATTACATTTGGTGTACAGGTATGTTAGGCTTCACAGTCTGACAAGCAGCTCCTGTTTTAGGAATGATGTTAATCAAAAATATTTGAAGTATTCATACCAGTATGAAAATAGGTGGCTTGCCTATAAACTACAATTAATAAAGGTATTAGCATAACATGTACAGTCTTGTGGATAATCTAAAGATGACGCTTCTACTTTCAGATATGCTGCTCTTTTTAAAATTACCATATTGTCCGGCGTATAAGACGACTGGGCGTATAAGACAACCCCCAACTTTCCCAGTTAAAATATAGAGTTTGGGATATGCCCCTCGCGCGCTCTCCTGCCGCCCCCCCTTTGCTCGCCTTTTGCACAAGGACCATGAGCCGGGCCGGGGGGAGGCGGCGCCTGCTCCTGGAAGAGCCCCGCCTGGGGAGTTGGTCACATTCTTGGCCACGCTGCAAGAGCGGAGCCAGACGCACCAACGCGCAGGCGGGGAGGGAGGGAGCCCAAGGAGGAGGAGCACGCAACCCGCCCGCATTCGCTCAGCCCCGAACCACCCTCAGTCTGGGCTGGAGCGCGGCGCGGCTGCAGTCGCGACACCGGAGCGGGTGGGCAGCAGGCGGAGGAGGACGCGGGGAGAGCAGCCGCCCCGGCCGGCCAGCCGCCTGCCTGCCTTGCGCCACCACTGGAGCGTGGCCAAGCGCTTCCCTCCGTGCGCCCCGGCGCGCCTGGCTCCGACTCCTAGCCGGGCAGCGAGCACCCTCGCCGGGCTAGGAGTCGGACAGAGCCAAGGCGGCTCCCCAGTCAGATTCTCCAGTCCAGCTCGGAAGTTTCAGCACCCGCCCTATAAGACGACACCCGGCGTATACGACGACCCCCGACTTTTGAGAAGATTTTCCTGGGTTAAAAAGTCGTCTTATACGCCGGACAATACGGTACTTCCACAGGTAGTGATAATGTTATGTTGCCTTTATAAAAGGTAGAAAAGAACAAGAGTCTAGTAGCACCTTAAAGACTAACAGCATTTCTGGCAGGGTATGAGCTTTCGTGAGTCACAGCTTACTTCTTCAGATACAGCTAGAATGTGAGTCCATCTGGCCTTAAGTAGAGAAGAGTGAATCTAGACACCCAATGGCAATAGTATGTAAATGTCAATAGCAGGTAAATGACAATAACAGGCGCCTTGGTGTGGTATGGGGTAGTAGGCCAGCATTGGTAATGAGACAGGAATCCTAGGAGAATGCAGTCTTGAGCTTCATTATTGTAATTTAGCAGTCACTCTTTACAAAGTCACCTTTGTAAAAGATGTTCAACTACCCCCATTTTAAAATTAGTCACCGAATAATTTTTCCTTGTGCAAGACATCTTAATTGATATGCTTTAGAAATTTTGCTGTACACACAAATAATTGAACCAAATGATTATTTAATCTCTGATGTCTCTTGATTACCCACATTTTCCTATATGCCTCCCCTTTGCTGTGCAACCTGATAGCAGTGGGTACAGATACATGTCTGCTAGCAACATCCTTAAATCAACAAACCTCAGTCATCTAGTGTCCGTTAGCTAACTTTCTACAATATTTAGCTGATGCATTACAAAAATCAAGGTTGGAAGAGACCACAAGGGCCACCCAGTCCAACCCCCTGCCATGCAGGATCCCACAATCAAAGCACTCCCGTCAGATGGCCATCCAACCTCTGCTTAAAGACCTCCAAAGACGAGGACTCCACACACACACACACACCGAGGTAGCGCATTCCACCGTCGAACTGCCCTCACCGTCAGAAAGTTCTTCCTAATGTTTAGGTGGAATCGCTTTTCTCTTAGTTTAAATCTATTACTTCGAGTCCTAGTCTCTGAAGCAACAAAGAACAAGCTAGTTCCCTCATTAACATGGCATCCCTTCAAATATTTAAACATGGCTATCATGTCACCCCTTAACCTTCTCTTCTCCAGACTAAACAAACCCAGCTCCTTAAGTCTCTCCTCATAGAGATTCCAGACCTTTGACCATTCTGGTTGCTCTCCTCTGGACACGCTCCAACTTGTCAACATTCTTCTTAAATTGTAGAGCCCAAAACTGGACACAGTATTCCAAGTGAGGTCTGATCAATGCAGAATACAGTGGTAGTAATTCTTCCCTTGATCTAGACACAATACTCCTATTGATGCAGCCCAGAATTGCATTGGCCTTCTTAGCCACCATATCACACTGTTGACTCATATTCAGTTTGTGGTCCACTAAGACTCCCAGATCTCTTTTACATGTATTGTTGTCAAGCCATCTCCCATCCTGTACCTGTGCCTTATGTTGTTTCTGCCTAGGTGAAGTACCTTACATTTCTCCCTACTGAAATCCATTTTATTGCTTATAGCCCAGCTCTAGTCTATCAAGGTCATTCTGAACTCTGACCCTGTCCTCTGAGGTATTAACTACCCCTCCCAACTTGGTGTCATCTGCAAATTTGATTATCATGTCCTCTATTCCATCATCCAAGTCATTTATAAAAATATTACATAGTACCGGTCCCAGGACAGACCCCTGTGGCACCCCTCTGGTCACTTCTCTCCAGGATGAAGTTGTGCCGTTAATGAGCGCCCTTTGGGTTTGGTTGGTCAACCAATTACCAATCCACCTAACAGTACCAGTGTCCAGCCCACATTTTACTAACTTTGTTTCAAGAAGATCATGGGGGACTTTTATCAAAGGCTTTACTGAAATCGGTACACTACATTTACAGCATTCCCTTCATCTACCATACTTGTCACTCTATCAAAAAAGATATGAGATTAGTTTGGCATGACCTGTTTTTGAGAAACCCATGTTGACTGTCAGTGATCACGGCATTTCTTTCCAAGTGCTTACAGACCGTCTGTTTAATTATCTGCTCTAGTATCTTACCTGGTATTGATGTCAAGCTGACTGGGTGATCATTGTTTGGGGATTTCTTCCCCCCCCCTTTTTAAAGATGGGGACCACATTTACCCTCCTCCAGTCTGCTGGAACTTCTCCTGTTCTCCAGGAATTCTCAAAAATTATTGCCAGTGGTTCTGAGATCACTTCGGCCAGTTCTTCTAACACCCTTAGTGTTATTGTGGGGAGATGCCAGGAACTAGACCCCAACTATGAAAAGCTCTCAATGTTCCCACCCCTTAGTTTCAAGACTGAGGAGATCTAGTTAAAGTATTAAGGATCTTTCCATGGTTCATCAGCTGGACTCCTAGCTGGTCCAGGGCTTTCAGCCCAGGACACCTCCAAGCTGGGTGCATTATGCAAGCTGGGGAGTTATCTCCCCCCCCCCCCCACAAGTTCCACCCAGTAAGTCCTTCAGAGATGTTGGCAGGCCTCTCTCCAAGGTGGGACCCCAGCTGCCTGGAGCCTCTCTGTCAAGCACAGCCACTTGCATCCTATGTCAGACATCTCCCCTTTGTCTGTCCAGAAATGGATGCATTCAAAGACCAGAATCCTGAAAGCCAAAAGTTACTAGATTATTAGTTGAGGGTCTACATGCCAAATTCAATGCCAAAGAAAGCCAGATACTGCCAACAGCAATATTAGGTCAGTTAGAGTCATTTGTTTATATTTAATTTGCAAAATTATTTGTGTCTATAATGACGCAGTTCAAATAATGTTTTTGTTGAGGACAGTTAATTTGAGGAGGGGGGGATACAGAGCTGTGCACTGGATGCTGAGCCTTGGTGCAGAATACCTGAACCCTCGTCCAGCTCCTCTCTGGCTTCTGAGCTTCAGCCGCTGTGAAACAAAAAAGGCCAAGGAGGCACAATTCTGCACGACATGCTTGAACGGTCCACTTGCATGGTAATAACAACAGCTGCGTGGAATACATAAAGTCATGCCTATGTCCTTAAGGCACAACCATAAAATGTGTTGTACTGGCCAATACATTCTTAAGATGAGGCATGCCAATCACTGCATTGGCACTGCATTACAAACTGGCCTCGTGCTGGCATTGCAGGACTATCACAATGGCACAATGGTTTCAGATCGGGTGGTTAGATGATTTGGAATATACAAAAGCGTTAGCCAGTGTTGCATAAATCTGTACAGCAACACTTGTGGCATCTACCACTGTAGTAGAAGTACAATGTTTTGTAAATCCACAAATGACGCTCATGGCACATTAGAAGAGCACCTCTGTATGAGCAACGCATGACAGGAATCACAGACTCGTACGGGCTTTGGCGAGGATGGTAAAGGCAGTTCGTTGTCAGAGCAGGCATTACAGAAAATTTCACCACAGTTCCTACAGTGATGCTAAAATGAAGATAGAAAAAAGTGTTGAAATCAATGCAATATTATGAGTTAAACAATGCATAATCAGTCTTAATTGAATGCATATAAGATTCCATGTGTATTACTTGACTCCTTGAACATAAGCATTTTTAATCTTACAGTATATATAAGAAGGAAAGTGTAAATTTTAACTCAAAATCACTTCTCGGGGGGTTTATTGTATGCGTTGTGACCTTATCTCAATATGGATGAAAGATACAACCACTATAGCAACAGGGTTGCATCCTATCATTCATCAGTAGAAAGTACTAATGGAAACCATTCTTCCTAGCTCTCCCCAGCAACTATTTCTGATCCGGGGAAAGTTTGTTCCCAGTGTCATGGGACCTATATGGGGCGATAGCCATTTGAGCCCGGAGGGGGGAGGGGGGAGGGGGAGGCAGAAAAAATTGCTCCATCCTGCCTCTTGAGTGAGCTGTGCTGAAAGAAGCAGAAGGGAATGATATTGGTCTGTTCCGCTTCCTCACTGCCAGCCACTTGACCTGTGTGGCTATTATTCTGCATGGGTCTTGTGACTCAAGAAATAAATTTGTAGGGTCAAAAATGGCAGCTGGAGGGGGTGGAGAGAGAGCCGGGAAGACCAGGGATCCTTATGTGGGTCTCACGAGGTCCTTGTGCTGTATCTAATCCAGTGTCTGAATACTCCATAGTATCAAATCAAAGTTTTTGCCCCTAGGAATAATGCAACATAATTTGCACTAATTTGTCAATAAAGTTGCATAAAAAGGGACCTGACTTGAACAAAATCATTTTCTGAAACTTCCCCATCATGGTCTGAGGCCAAGAATATGAAAGTAAGAATAGTGTTTAAACTGGTAGAATAGTGTTTAAACTGGTAGCAACTGATGGTTCACTGCACGTGCATAAACAAATGTAGATAATCATCATATACACAACAAACGATCATTTTTGGTACTGGTCAATAGAACTATTGCAGGTTTTTATCTACTCTCACCTTTCTTTTGGATAGAGAAAACTCCTTTTCACATAATTTGCAGTGAGTAGCTTCTTTATCCTTTAGCCAGACCTGCCCCTAGTGGAGAGAAAAGATTTCCCCTGAACAGAGCAATTACTGGAGCATATTTAGCCCAACTTAAATGCTAACTGCCATTCATGCAATGTGGCAACATGACGGATTCCTTGCCTGCTATAGGCCTTTTGTTCAAGAGGCAACTCATGATGATCGACTGCTCTCTCTAGATTAGAGTTAAAATTTCCAGTTCTCAACAGATTTTCTCCACATTAGTCAGTCGGCTGCCCAAACCTTATGCATTGCAAAGCACTGAATAGAAGTAGGCATAGTTTATGGCACTGAGAGCATGCTCCCCTATGGCAGCATACTGTAGGGCAAGACTGGTAATGGCAGATAATCTATCAGACAATTTATCTGCAATTAATTTTATTATTGTTTCAACTGCATCAATTGCCAAAAAATCAGCATAAACAAATATGAGAATACACATTAACCAAATCATGCAAAATATCAATTAATCATAATATAAGCTTCATGCCTCTACTTATACTTCATTCAATACGCTGAATCATAGATTTCCATTTCTTTTCATTGATAGATTTCTGAAGAGCCATCAGTCTAGTTAATTTGTATAAATCTTTTTACTTTATGAAGACTTTCTCTCAGAATTACCTTTTATTTCCAAAATTTTGCAAGTATTAATATCCTAGCCATAAAAATAACTAAAGCCATTTCCCATTTCCTCCTTGGCATCATTACAATGTAGGTAAACCATAACTGCTCTGGGACATGGGACATCTGTGGCAACCCTAATGACGCTGCACTTGAAACCATTCTCCACCACCTTTGTGCACAAGTGTATGTTCCTGATATGTATGTGGGGGGAGGGGAGGAATTGCTTTATCAGAATTATAAAACCAGCATTCCCATTTAATTTTTTATAAATTCTAGCCAGTCTCCAAGAAGAAAGATTCCACTGAAGTAAAAAAAAAAAGTGGCAAGACAGACATAGCCAAGATCTTCTTGCCACTTTTTAACACAGTTTTAAACTGTTTTAAACACAGTTTTAAACTGACGCCAGAGGGGATGGGTGAGTGGAAGGCATAAGGTACTCTTCGATGCTTCCTGAATTTCTCACAAATTATTAATAAGGTAATTATCCTGAACATTCTATTCCACTCAGATTTCTTTAACCACAACCATACTCCCAGTGGAAACTAGATTAAGATTATTCAGCCAAAATTAATGATAAAACCCTCATCCATTTAACAATCTTGGAAAGTCTGGCATTATAATTTCAGATTTGGTATAAATGGCAAATCTCATTCCACTTATCTTGAGCTATGTTCTAGAACAGTTTTAGGATTTTCCTCCTTTCCCCAGATAAAATCATTTAAAAGATTCAGTCATTCATTACTATATCTGGTATAACTACAGGAACATTACGGGGAAAAAAGGTGGTTCAACTTCAGCAAAATCATCTTTTTTAAATCATTTACTCTGCCTGACAAAAGTTTCAAAGCTAACCACGTAGATAATTTGGTTGTAATGTCAGTTACCTGAGTTTAAAGTTGGATTTAAAGTGATTACAGCTATCTTTGGAGATGCAAATCCCAAGGTTTTTAATCACCTGTTGTCACACTTCATTTTTGTTAACCAACAACCATTTCTTATGTCCTTAATTTCCATACTGAAGGGTACAGCCTTTGGTTTTCCAATGCCAACTTGCCATATGGCTATCTGATTCCACTACTGATTCTTTTTTTTAATTATTTTTATTATTTTCTACAATTCAACTAAAATAAACATATCTCAACAATATATTCAGTTGTAACTGCTTGTAACAAAAAAAGTTCATTGCTATTACTGAGAATATGTTATCTATAATATTCTATGCTATCTACTATATGTGACTTCCCCGCATCTTCTTCAGTCACTAATTCTACTGGTTAACACTTTTGCATTTCAAATTAATTTCTAATCCTTATTTTCTCTCATACAGACTTGCTTTAAGCTATCTATACTACTTCTATAAGCAATTTCAAGTCCTACCTAGTTATAATATTATCATCATTGTCTCTATATAACATTCTATTATTCTAAATTAAAGGGATTAGATCAATACATAAACAAATTTTCCCATTAAAAATTCATCAAAGTAAATCCACCGTGGCTCCCTTACACCCCAAAAATAAGCATCATTTTAGCCATTATCTTGTTTTGGGAGGGGATCTGCCAGTCCTTCTTTATTTCCCAATCCCCACCCCCCGTTTTTCAATATAGTAGCTGCAATTCTGGCCTCTGAAGATGTAAAAGAAGATCCCGGTGATTGTATCCATTGGCTTCTTGTTAAAATTTCCAGCATCTTCTTGGTAAAATCCTTCATCATGTCTCCCTCCATCGCTGGCTGCCAGGAAGTGTTTTCTTGGGATAATAATGCTCCTCCTGTCAGCAGTGACTCAGACAAGTAAATTGTAGAGGTATTGAGTTCTTTCATGTTGCTCTCTCTCCTTGCCAGCTGGTCACTTGCAGCTACCTCTTTAAAATCTTGGGTCTTCATATTGTGGATCTCCTCAATAATTGTGTCCAGTTTTCCATTAATTGATTTAAATAGGATATTCATCACCTCAGCTAGTTGAAATGCTTGATGTGAGAGCGCTTGTTGTTTTTCGAAGACTAAATCTTGTTGCACTGCAAACATGTCCATTTGTTTGAGTAACATCTCTTCCAACCTCTTGTTTGACATATCTGCTTGTATTCTTATATAGAAGCAGGCTTTGTAATTTTCAAGATATCCTCAATTATGCTTCAAAGCAGCACAGATAAAGAAAAGAAAGTAGACAGGAAACTGCAGTATCATAGACCCTGCGTCGTCTCCTCTCGGTGGTTAAGTAGTAGGAACGATTTGATGGTTACACCGGGGAGATTCACTTCAAGTCTTCCAATCTGCCCTGTCTTTTCGATGGTAACAAAGCCCTTCTTGTTATCTTCCGGTCTTAAGAGGCGACGTGGCTGGACATTGAATCAAAGAAGCCGGAAGTGGGGGGGGAAGGTTCTCGTCTCCCTCCCTCCCCTCAAAGCATTTAATTGGTAGTTGTAAAGTCATTCAGAAGTCCCTTTTATTGCGTCTACTCACTGATCAAGTTGATAAGGTCTTAGTCAGTTCATTTAATGGCATTTGTTTATTTTAAAAGTCTCGTTACGCTGGGCAGGGAGTCGCCGGTTTTCGTAGGTGTTTTTATCGTCATTCAGGTCTTCTCAATCAAGATAAAGGCAAAAAGTGTCTTTTTACTCACTCTGACTTCCAAAGGTGAGGCTTCTTGTTCTTTTCATAGATTATTTGATGTTAATGTATAGAGGAGGTCAAAGCCTATAATCCAAAGAGTCGTCCGTGGCAATGGTAGCCCCTATGCCGGCGGGGACAACTTCCAACTCAACGGGAGGCTTAAAAAAGCTCTCTCGGAGAATATGGGAGTCCAAACCGCTCTTGAAGGCTGCAGGGGAATTTCCTGCTTCCCGATCCACTATTTAGGACCGAGTTGGAGTGCTTTTTGCACTCCAAATCTAAACGACTCTTGGTGTTTCCTGGGAGCCCCCAGGAAACAATGGCGCTCGGACCAAACGCTCTACAGGAAGTCTGATTCCACTACTGATTCTAACTCCCTGCTAGATTTTGCAGCATCAGTTACAAAAATAGCCAAATCATCGGCGTAAATGGAGGCCTAGGTTCCCAAGGGGCCCTTGCGCAAGCAATAAAGCCCTTACTCCCAAGAAGTTTCAGCTGGATGCCTGCGCTGGTCTGCAGTAGCCGAGCAAGGTCCAAGTCCAGTAGCACCTTAAAGACGAACATGATTTCCAGGGTATAAGCTTTAGAGTGTCAAAGCTTATGCCCTGGAAACCTTGCTGGTTATTTAAGGTGCTAGTGTACTCTCAAGGAAGGATCCTCCACATCTGTTCCTTTCCCATTGAAGCCGCAGCTCACTAGTCCCTAGGGTTCCCCTTGTCCTCAGGAGCAGCTTTTTGGGTGGTGCAAGGAAAGATAGCTACAAAAAAGGGGGGGGCACGGAAAAAATTTGTTTCACAAATGGAGCTCTGCTCTGTTATTTGGATCCAACCCTTTGGAACTACAGTTGTGCATATCAATAAACCTGAAATTAGCTGCTTTGTTAATTTTTGGGTTTACCAAATGCCAAAACCTGGGGATCTCCCCAAAGCCAACTAGGTGATTCCTGAAAAAGCAAAAAAAGAAACTGAAGGTTGCCCCGAATAGAGGCTTCATTTCCCTGCACTATAACCATCTGTTGAAATCAGATTTTTGATGACCATAATAAAGGACTGTTCACAGGATGTCATTTGCCACACAAAAAAGTTTTCCGTGCCTTATTTTTGTTGCATTTAGGCCTTTTTCCTCAGTTTGGAAGCTAGTTTGCACGGACATCACGCTATGCGCCCCAGATACGATTGCAGCCCCCAGACTTTGAGGCGCCAGCCTGCCAATCAGCTTTTTCCGCCAGTCCTCAGCAACGCTGAACTTCTGAATCTGAAAACTGATGGACAGCTCAGCTCCCAAATGCCTGGAGGATGGGGGCCACCCCTTTGTGGGCCCATAAGATTGGACCCCCTGTCCCAAAGTTCATCAAATTTTGGTGACTGTCTAAGGAGAGCCCCTTGCAGCCATCCTGCAAATATGGGGACTCTACCTCCAAAAATGCCTCCACAGGAGCTTTGAAAAAAAATCCCCATAGACTATAATGGGCCTGGATTTTTTTGGTAAACCCAGAAATAAGCCGAATACCGATATTTACCAGTATGGGTATTTGGCTTATTCCGGGTTTACCAAAAAAAACTGGGGCCAATAAACCTGAACCTGAAATTTATCTAATTTTTTTTGGTACCTTATTTGGAACTGAATGAGTTTGGTGTTTTTCTTGCATTGATGGTTTTTCTCTTATTGCGGATGTCTGGCTTTTCTATATAATTGCTATTGCAGTCTGTATTAATTGTTTTATTGCGTTTGGGTTTTTAGGTTTTATATTGTAGTAACTCTTCCTATGTTGTATTATTTCTATACGTATTATTTTTTAAAAGTATAAAGGCAGGATAGAAATCCTCTAAATAAATAGAAGTTGGCACTTTAAGGAAGGAAATGCCAAGGTACAGGCTCCATATCTTCCAACAATTTGAGACCAAACTGACCCTTTAAACTTGAAAGTTGTAATATTACTATGAGAGAAGGTGCAAAATAGTGAATTAAACATTTCACAGTAAGCTCTTCCTTCAAATAATTTTCTGTATTACCAAAACTGCATATACTGAAATCTTCACTTAGCTTCCCATTCTTTCTCCACCAGGTACTGCCATTACTTGCTAGTCAGGCACCCTTCATACAAAATTCACCCCTAGGCCATCTCACTGTGTTTTCTCACTTTTTGCACACAGCAATACTCCAAACAAAACTAAAAGACTGAAGGTATCTTTTCAGCATCTAAAAAACACTCATGCAGCACAAAAGACTTGCCAATTAACACCCTTTTACTGTACACAAAATACACAAAGGCACAAAATAACTAACAGGTTTCTAGGTAAAGACCCATTTTAAACAACACCTTGAATTATCTGGGTGTTTACATGACCATATTAAAATTCAGAACTTTGACAACGCAAATTATAGCCTCAAAGAGAAAAGGACTGACATACAACCAATACAATTCATTATTAATGAAGGGAATCCAAAATGCCAATCATAAAAAAGGAAGAGATCTTGCCTCTCATAGTCTTTCAGCCATCCACTGGAATGAAGTCGATGTACATGAAGCATCAAATAAAGCCAAGTTCTTAAAAATGCCTCATCTGAAACAACTCCCCATAATTGCAAGCTTGTCTAAACCCCCATTGTACCACTGTGAAGTGAAGCCACCCATCTCAAGATGCAACATATTCCAGCTTTAGCAGTGGTCCTCCAAACAAGTATGCCCCTTCTGGGCATGTATGTGCAGCAAAGCTAATTCTTTTTGAAAGGTTATTTGTTAAAATGATTATGTACATGTATATATTTGTACTTAATTGTGCGTGTGCTGCATTAAAATGGTGGTTATTTGTTATCATTTGGGAACCAGTTGTGCTTTTTGGCTTTCCAGCTTTTCCACCCCCAGTTTTTGGGGTTGCTGTCTTTTCAGCTGGCACTGAGGAAGTCTTCCCCACCACTAAACTGACACTTTTCACCCAGGACTCACTTTGCAACCCCACCCCACACATCCCAGCTCATAAATGGTTGTTGTCAGCTCTTTTGGAAACAGCAGGTAAGGGATCCCAGTGGAATCCATTGACACTTAAGCTGGAAAAGTAATGGAGAGAAGGCCAACCTTTCAGGAGGACAAGAGAGAAAGAAGCTGAATTGGGAGAACTGGCTCCCATAAGGAGAAAAAAAGGAGCAAGAGCCTAGTGGCAAAGGCACTGAGTCAGGAAATTGGGAGCTGAAGATATTTTGCAAACACCGCAGTTAAATTATGTACCCTTAAGTCTTAGAGACCACTGGGGAGTAATGGAACAGAGAATGGGCGGGCAGCTGCACAGCAAAGTGGGGGGGAGAGCCTTCTGATTTAAGTTGCCCCTGAGCTTTACGTGTTAAGAGTGGGGTCTACAATGTGTGTGTGTTAAGTGCTGTCAAGTTGCTTCCGACTCATGGCGACCCTATAAATCAACGTCCTCCAAAACATCCTATCTTTAACAGCCTTGATCAGAACTTGCAAATTGAGGGCCGTGGCTTCCTTTATAGAGCCAATCCATCTCTTGTTGGGTCTTCCTCTTTTCCTGCTGCCCTCAACTTTTCCTAGCATGACTGTCTTTTCCAGTAACTCTTGTCTTCCCATAATGTGACCAAAGTACGATAGCCTCAGTTTAGTCATTTTAGCTTCTAGGGTCAGTTCAGGCTTGATTTAATCTATAACCCACTGTTGTTGCTTTTTTGGAAGTCCATGGTATCCACAACACTCTCCTCCAACACCACATTTCAAAGGAGTCTACTTTCTTCCTATCAGGTCTACAATACATACTTCAAATCAATTGAACCACCCATTTGGAAGCGCCTCCTCTGCCCCACCGCGTTCTACAACGTTTTGTTTGCTTACTGACCTGCAATGTTTTGTTTGCTTCTTTAATATCTTCTATTTTAAGCTTTGACCTAAAGAAAAGACATGATATGTATATCAGATGCGAATAATTATAGACACCTGGTAAAATATTTTAGTCCTTTCAGAGACTGACAACCAGATTTAAAGGATGTGTAAACTCACTTTTCCTCTAACCCCCCCACAAACCAGTTGCAATCATTCCCACCCCACCTTAGAGATACCTGCATCTTATTACTGACCGAACCCTGTACTAGTTCTTCCACTTAAGCTTTCCCACCCTGATGCATCTCAGTTAAGGGAGGCCCGTGTGGCTGAGAGGTTGGAAAAAGCTGCTGAAAGCATCAGTGCATTCTCCAGGATTACATAAGTTAGTTTTTCAGCCCACAAACAATTTCCCCACATGGCTACTCACAACATTTCTAAAATCAGACTGCACTGTTACCAGGGAAGCAAAGTCACAAGCCTTTCACATTCTGGTACCCAGACACAGAACTCACTTGTGGGAGTGACTACTGAACTGAATAATGTTAAGATGGATTCCCATATGTAAATGGGCCTGATCCATAGGCCTTCACCATCTGAAGGGACGGCAAGGAGAAGTCTCTTCACAGCAAGGGGGGCCAGGCTTTGAAATGACCTTCCTGAGGAGATCCAGAGCTGGTGCTCTTTGGTGACCTTTCAAAAAGGATGAAAAACTAACTTCTTTTGGAAAGCCTTTTAAAACGATTTTACACGGCTGCTCTGAATTTCTTTCCTTGTTCATTGTTATTTATATTATATAAATTGTTATTTTACATATGCACACACATACACAGAGCATTTCATATAGTGTTTGAGAGAGAGAGAGCGTGTTATTTATATATATGGCGACCCTATGAATTAATGACCTCCAAAACATCCTGTCGTTAACAGCCTTACTCAGGTTTTACAAACTGAGGGCCATGGCTTCCTTGGTTGAGTCAATCCATCTCATACACACACACATTTTATATATTATAGTAATTTAAATAAACAGGTGTGTATCCCAATCTCTAAAAGATGCAAGTATTTTTGATACAGCTAAAGGCCATGAAAACCAATTTTCTGGGGAAATGGGTGAGTTGATATATTCACATTACTTAGTAAACAGAATATATTGAAAGTCCATTCAAAATCTTATAGAACGAGGATGGCTTATGGGGAGGTGCCCATCCTAGGACTGTTAATGCTTTTATCCTGAAGTAAAAGTATACGCACGTTCAGAGTTTAATGGAAATTGCTAGACCAGCTCTGAAAATTTTCAGAGGAAGGCTCAACATCTTTCTTTGGACTCAAAGAACCTTCACTTTTTGCACACTGTTATAGCAGAGTGCTTACCTCTATTTGTATGGCTGCTACCAGAGATATGCTGTACAGTGGGGTGCATAACGTACAGCCTGGGGGCTGCATGTGGTCCACCAACACATATACTGCACCCCCCCCATTTTATTTATTTATTTACAAAATACATACCCTGCCATTCTGGCCACCAAGGCATCTAACAGATTTAAAGCATACATGACCACATCTTAAAAACCACTTAAAAAACCCCAAACCATCACCATTAAAACCAAAGCTAAACTCCAAATCCAAAAACAAAAATTAAAAAATAGGGCAGGAAGGAGGAATCACTGAGGGAACACTAAATTAAACCAAAAAAACTCTTCACTCACTGATGGAAGATAGCAACCAAAGGGGCCAGGCAAGAGAGTGTTTCCAGCCTTTTGGTGCCATGACTGAGAAGGTCCACCTGCTTAAGCCCAGAGGGTGAGACACCTGAACGAGGGCCACAGTGGTTGGGTAGGTTGGGTAGACAGTCCTTCAGGTATGCCAGCTTTAAAGGGCAACGCCAGCACCTTGAATTGTGCCCAGAAACCGACTGGAAGCTAGTATAGATGGGCTAAGGCAGGAACGATATGGTCAATATCCTGGCTGCAGCATTCTGCACCAACTGAAATTTCTGAACACTTTTCAAGGGCAGCCCCATGTAGGGCGCAATGTAGTCAACTAATCTTAGATGTAACTACCGCATGCGCCACAGTAGCCAAATCTTTTCTGCCTATGCAAGGCCACAGCTGGCTAACCAGTCAAAGCTTGTAAAAGGCACTGCTGGCCCCAACTGACACCTGCTTACCCAACAGCAGGACTGGGTCCAACAGGAATCCCAAACTATGGACCTGTCCCTTCAAGAGGAGTGCAACCCCATCCATAACAGGTGGTACCTTAAATCCAGTGTTAGACCTTCCTCTCAGCAGTAGCCCTTCCACCTTGTAGGGATGAAGCTTCCATTTATCAGCCTGCATCCATTCCAAAACTGCCTCTAGGAACCAGTTCAGGGTTTCTACAGCCTCCCTGGGTCTCACTCAATCATGCTCCCGATTGACTCTGAGCATGGAACAGCAGCATCAGGGCAGCTGTGTGTTAATCATGCAGCACCCCAAGAGTTGAGTGGTGAGTCTTAGGCAAGTTGCCAGAAAGCAGACACCTGGGAATTTTTTCCTTTAAAATACTAACAGGGGTTAGCTTTCAAACACTGAAACTGAGTAGAGGGTGAAAGTTTAAACCCACTCCCTGCACACCCCTAAGGCAAACTGAGGATGCACGAGTTTGCAATTCATAATTTATCTATAGAAGGAGATCGTGATCTTCATATCATTTTGTTTGAGCCCTAAATGATGCCAAATCCCCAGAATCTCAAGGGGCAAGTCCTGGTGATGTCACAGGATGGGGCCTGGTGATGTCATACTTTTGCAACATGGCCTGCTTAAATTCACACAAGTTCAATTCTGGTCAATGTAACTGTTTAGGGTGTGCAATTATGACATAAAATCTGCTCAGGTGTTTCCTCTGCAGACGTATTATACTATACCATGCAAGCCCTACTCCTCTCTAGGGCCTGATGTGTGATCTAATAACTGAGGAATAACTTAGCTGGAAGATTTCACATATGACTAGGAGTGTGGAACCATTGCAATCAAGAGTTTTATCATTTTGAGTCCGAACTGTATTAATCTACATTACAAGTGACCCGTTTAACAAACGTTAGGTTACAAGGATAACTGTGTCTCTTTCCCCACACCACCATCAAAAGACAATAAAAGAGAGAGAGAAAAGAAAAATTACTCGCTCAGTTTGCCGGCTAGTTCTTGGAGAGCTTCTTCTTGGTCGTGGCATAGATTTTTCAACTGCTTGTTTTTTTCTTGTAATTTTAGGAATTCCTGCAAAAATAAAATATTAGAATTCGATATATCATTAATATACGTTTAATATTATCAACAACTGATAAACTAAAGGGGAAAAGAAAGCATAAAACTATTTCACCATCTCACAATCCTCTCCTGGTTATAATCTCTTATCAGTCACCAAAAATTCCTGCTGACTTTTAAGTCACAGATCAAGCATGTGGACAAGTAAACATCACAGCAACCTCTGGCTGTATCTCATCTTATTTTTTTCAGACCCACACAAGCTTCTTGTCTGAATGAATAAACACACACTTCTGACACCTGCAAACCACTATGAGTTGTGATTAACACACACAAGGAAAGTTAACATGAAATGTTGGGAATCAGACATTCTTTCAAAATCTTATCTCTTACCATGCCAGGTAATCAGCAAGTTTGCATAACAAAGCAAAATGCAGGGCATAATTGATAAGAACAAGCCAGACAGGAAAGGCAGATTGATGTCACACTGGTAAATATCCCGACTAGCTAACGTATGCCTTCACATTAGAGCAGTACACTGGAATTAGGAGTGATATGTGTATAAAATAACTCATCAGCTTACTGATACCAGAACAAAGTTCAAAGAATAGTCCAGCTCAGTATACAGCTACTTCAGCACACAGATCACTTCTTTAGATCAGAGCGTATCTACTTACTCCCATGAATGTCAGAAACCTGATGGAAGACTGATGTTCACAATGGAAATTTACAATCGTGTGTGTGTGAGACAGAGACAGAGACAAGTAGAGAAATGTGTATTTTTGGACACTCATTAACTTTGGCTGGGGTTGTCATTCCACTCCTACCAGGATGATTCCTTACTCGATCAGCTAATTTTTTTTTTGGCTTTGACTTTAAAGTTAAAAAATGTTTTGGGCACTACGTATTTTAGTGACTGCCATCTCCTCTGTGCCCGAAGCTACCTCTTGAATTCAAGCTCACACCTCGGGTGTCGGTGTGTGTGTGAGAATGAGACAGAGTTAGAGAAAGGAAAGAACGTGGCAGATGCCTCACAGTTTTTAGACTTCCGTTCCCAGAGATTTGCTTAATTCCAAGCCTGCCAGTTTTCTGGGAAAATGGTAGGTAATTCCTATTAAACTGACTTTAAGACTTGGACTACCTACACATCACATAATCTTAGTCCAACATTGTATTTTAAAGAAGCACAAAGAGACAAATGATTTGAATAACCAAGTCTTTGTGAAAGTGTATTCACCAGGTTGTGTATCTAGTTGTATAATTCCCTGTCCAGGACTGAACACAGAAACCAGTTCTCCCAGTCTGCAGTACAAGCTTGCTGTGCATAGAAATGACTGGCTAGTGTTTATGACATCAAAATCCTCCCTTTCCCTCTCATTCCCTGAACAGCTTTGCAGCATTCTGTAAAAAAAAGTATCCCCCCCCCCAGTAAGCAATGAACACATGTTTATATGAATCAACATGAATGTCGAGCTTGAAAACATTACAAAAAAGGCAGAGGATGAATACTGGAGCAGAAGCAATTGAGACTAGCATTTGAGATGCTGATACCGTATATACCCATGTATAAGCCGACCCGCGTATAAGCCGAGGTGCCTAATTTCTCCCCAAAAATGGGGAAAAATTAGGCACCCGCGTATAAGCTGAGGGTCGGCTTATAACCCCCCCCCCCCCCCGCAGGCTTACCTTGAGGCCCGGCGAAGGCTGTGGTGGCGGCGGCAGGCCCCCCGCAGGAGGCTTCCCCCGGCCCTTCCAGGGCGGGGGGAGCCGGGTGTGCCCGGCGGCGGCCGCGCCGCCTTGCAGCGGCCGCAACAGTCTTCCCCCGGCCCTTCCAGGGCAGGAGGAGCCGGGTGCGCCCGGCGGCGGCAGCCGCGCGGCCTTCCTGGGGCCGCAACAGGCTTTCCCCGGCCCTTCCAGGGCAGGAGGAGCTGGGTGCACCCGGTGGCGGCCGCGCGGCCTTCCTGGGGCTGCAGGAGGCCCTCACAGGGTGCTCCTGGCCGGGGGAAGCCGCATGGGCCCGGCAGCGGTGGCGGCGGCGATGGCGGCGGAGCTAAGTTGCCCCCTCCCTCCTCCCCCCTACCCTACCGTATTGACCCGTGTATAAGCCGAGGCCGGCTTTTTCAGCCCTTTTTTTGGGCTGAAAAACTCGGCTTATACGCGAGTATATACGGTAAATACACCTATTGAATGTGGTATGAAGACTGGGGGAAAGTTATTCTTATTTTGTGGGAGAGAAAAAATTGCAGTGAATTCTATTTAAAGGTACATCTATGCACTCCATGTGTTTTATTGAATGGTGTTTACTGAATTTTGTTTTGGTTTAGTTCTTGGGATGAGGTGGTCCAGAAACTGAAATCAATACAATAAATTGAAGATGCAAGCATTGACTTAACAAGTCTTAAACAGCTTCAGCCCATTCTTTTGACAGTGGCTTTAGAAATTACACAATGCTGAGTGAACAGAAAGTGTAACTCCTACGTCCTCTTTTCATTGTTTCTCTGTAATGTCTGATGTTGTCTCCCTACACAAGGGTGGGTGGTTGCAGAAGTTCTAAATGTGGGGGAAGAATCTACATCTGACCATGGAAGGGGAGAAAACCAGGAGAATTCTGCTTTGGATATCACATGGAGACCAGAAAACACAAGATTCATACACGTTATCCTTCCCAGCATTATGAAACATCAAAAGCCCCTGTGAAGAGATTACTTCCACCTCTAAGCCCTGCCATGATCTCTTGAGCTCACATAAAAGTAACCTGACTGGGAACTGTAAAGAAAACCCCTGTGACTATACATACAGCTTCACCATATCACCATCTGTCACTTTAAATAACCACTAGTAATTTTGTGAAATTTTGCAGCAGGACTTACTTTTTTAAGTGGAATGATTTGCTGGGTCTCTGTCTTCAAGGAAGATGATGTTGCTTTTTCCTTTTTAATGTCTTCTTCCATGGTTTGTCGCCATTCTCTTTCTATTTTCAAATCTGTCTCTAGCTGACCCCTTGAAATACAGAACACAGAGTTACTCCAATCAATAGTTTTAAACAAATCATTGCACTTTTTTGTTATCGCTCTAAAAAGAACACCCCACATCATTGGAACACACAAAAAAGTATCTTGTTACAAATTCAATAATACAATGTTTATAATGCAGTACTGGAAACCTTTTATAGACACTAGTCATAATGAGTGTAGTTTGTTTACTTCTTAGACATTTGTTTGAGAGTATGATATTGTTCTAACTAATAGTCTTTTGCAAAAGGTAAGATAAAGAAAAAAAACCCAAAGATTATTTGACAGGAGAAACATGTAGAATGTAACCTTTCCATGTTACTCAAATATAATCAAGAGTAAGGAGATTCAAGGAGCCCCGTGGCGCAAAGTGGTAAGCTGCAGTACTGCAGTCCAAAGCTTTACTCATGACCTGAGTTCAATCCCGAAGGAAGTTGGTTTCAGGTAGCCGGCTCAAAGTTGACTCAGCCTTCCATCCTTCCGAGGTCGGTCAAATGAGTACCCAGCTTGCTGGGGGTAAAGGGAAGATGACTGGAGAAGGCACTGGCAACCACCCTGTAAACAAAGTCTGCCTAGAAAATGTCGGGATGTGACATCACCCCATGGGTCAAGAATGACCCGGTGCTTGCACAGGGGACCTTTTTAAGGAGATTCAACTGGCCCATCCTCTCCTCCAGGTTAAATTTTTTGTTGTTGTAGTTTAGAGAGAGTGTTTGGAGGGAATTGAATTCTTTCTGGTTTTTGTGTTTCATATTTTCTTAGTTTTATTATTTTAAGATGATGTCCTGAACGCCAGCAGACCTGAGGGCCAGAAGCAGGTGGTATAGTCAGATAGCAGTCCGAAGGTCAATATCGGGCTGATCTAGGTCTGGATCAAAAGGGTCAGTATGAAAAGCGAAGTCCAAATGCCAAGTCAAAGTCTGTCCCAAGGTCAAGGCCACCAGTCTCAGGATGATCAGAGGGTGGTGGTAACTCAGGTCAGTGTTCCCATGTCAGTCTGGATGGAAGCGTCTGCTTAAATAACACTCTAAATCATAGAATCATAGAGTTGGAAGGGACCGCCAGGGCCATTGTCCAAAGCTTCTTAAACTGTGGGTTGCAACCCAATATACGGTTGCGTAACTGAAAGTGGGGGTTGTGAAAAATTTGGCAACCGTAAATGGTAAAATTATATGTATACCAAAGAATTGTTTTAAAATAAATTTCTTTATGATTTCTTATCAGTAAATGTTTGATTTGTATACCTATTTTATATTCTTATATACCCGGGGTCGGGTAATAATTTCTTGGGCGAAAAGGGGTCGCGAGTGGAAAAAGTTTAAGAAGCCCTGATCTAGTCCAACCTCCTGCACAATACAGAACATTCACAACTACCTCCCCGCACACACCCAGTGACCCCCTACTCCACGCTCAGAAGATGCCAAAATAACCCCTCCAGGATCCCTGGTCAATCTGGCCTGGAGGAAAATTGCTTCCTGACCCCAAAGTGGAGATCAGCACTACCCTGCGCATGCAAGAAAGGGCCATGAGAGCCAAACACTGATGCAAACCTTCCTGCCCTCCCTCTCATGCTCTGCCTAAGGTCATAGAATCAGCATTGCTGGCAGATGGCCATCTAGCCTCTACTTAAAAACCTCCAGGGAAGGAGAGCCCACCACCTTCCGAGGAAGCCTATTCCACTGAGGAACTGTTCTAACTGTTAGAAAGTTCCTAATGCCTAGATGGAAACTCTTTTGAATTAATTTCAACCCGCTGATTCTGGGGGCAACAGAAAACAACTCAGCACCAGCCTCTATATGACAGCCTTCAAATACTTGAAGATGGCTATCATTTCTCCTCTCAGTCATCTCCTCTCCCGGCTAAACATACCCAGCTCCTTCAATCTTTCCTCATAGGACTTGGTCTCCAGACCCCTCATCATCTTTGTTGCCCTCTTCTGGGCAACTTGTCTACGTCCTACATTCCGGCTTGTCTACTTTCTTCTTAAATTGCGGTGCCCAAAACTGAACACAATACTCTAGGTGAGGTCTAACCAGAGCAGAGCAAAGCGATACCATCACTTCGCGTGATCTGGACACTATATTTCTGTTGATACAGCCCAAGATCGCATTTGCCTTTTTAGCTACCGCATCACACTGCTGACTCATGTTCAGTGTTTGGTCTGCTAAGACCCCAAGATCCTTTTCACACACACTAGTGCTAAGACAAGTCTCCCTGTCCTATAATTATGCACTCAGCACTCTCTGCTGGAGGGAGCTCATTATTCCCATAGCTGTCAGCCGGCAGTGCTCTTCATAGTGCTTGTAACCTTGCACTCCTTTTACGCTTGAGTAGGAATGTTCTGTACCTTTGGGGCTGCTTCTCCAGTGGCTGTGGAGAGCTGTTGCTGGACACAAGAGAGTCCCCTGCCCTGGGTGGTTGTAGGCACGGGGGACATTCATCTGTTTGTGCCTGCTCAGCTTGCTGCTGTTTATCTTTTTCCACTGCCTGCTCTTCAAGGTCCTCTTCCTCTAAAGAAACCTCAGCAGGCTGCCCCATGACAGATGACTACAGATTTTTATTATTTGCTAGCCCAGACCCGGATGGCCCAGGCTAGCCTTATCTTGTCAGATCTTGGAAACTAAGCAGTGTTGGCCCCGGGTTAGCACTTGGATGGGAGACCACCATGGAAGTCCAGGGTTGCCACACAGAGGAAGGCACTGGAAAACCACCTCTGAATGACTCATGTCTTAAAAGCCCTACGGGGTCGCCATTAGTCAGCTGTTACTTGACAGCACTTTCCACCAACAACTTGTTTGGGGACATTTTGAGTAGCCATGGAGGGATATAAATAACTCAATGAACAAACAAACCCAGGTACAGCAATCACCCTAATTGTGTTGAACATTAATTTGCCTCACGAATGAGCACCCTTCTCTGGAGAAGAGGGCTGCGGGTGCTGAAATCAGGGCACTGTGTTTCTGGTTTCCAGCAATCTATATGAAAAAAAGAATGCTAGCATAATTTTTCTGCTTCCTTAAAACATAATGGAGTTGTTTTTATGGGGGGAAAGGAGAAGAAAATAACCAACTGATGAAATATGGAATTAGTACCTTGAGGCCAAAGGTGATTAGATTTTTCTTG
This sequence comes from Euleptes europaea, assembly GCF_029931775.1. Lineage (NCBI taxonomy): Eukaryota > Metazoa > Chordata > Lepidosauria > Squamata > Sphaerodactylidae > Euleptes > Euleptes europaea. Next base: position 93,116,576 of record NC_079316.1, on the reverse strand, counting down.
AACAGCACACTCTTGTGCAGGAAAATTGGAAGGGCTTCAAAAGCACATTATAACATGGCATGGAAGTCAAGTGTTCAAACAAACAAAAAAATCCCACCAGGCTAACTCAAGCCCCTCGGTGAACCTTAGCAACTCTGTGAATCCCAGCTCAGAGTTCCTGAAATTGTTGAGTTGGGCAGAGCAGTTCAGAATCAAATGCTCTTCCCAACATGGATTATCTGTTTATTCCATGGAGGCATGTAATCTATGGATTATCTCTCCAGGTTAACAGAACAAAATTCTTACCTGTTGATTTTCTGTTCTTTACATGGATAGGAAAGTCATTTACCACTGGGACAGATCCTGCCTCTTGAAAGCTGTAAGGCAGAGCTCAGCAGCATATCCTGGAAGATGGGCCCTTGTTCTGACCCCAGACTGACCAATGTCATGGCAACAGAATACTGATAAAGAACTGCAAACATAACAAGGCATCTGCCACCAAATATGGGAAGAACTGGGAATATTAGGAATATTAAGTACTCATTAAGGCAAAACCCAAAGTTAGATTCAGACTTCTATGATTCACGGCTATGGACAAGAATGGCCTTCTGTCTGTGAGAAGATCCAAAACTCAGCAGATAACAATTTCATTTTATTATTTTGCTGTCAGGAGGTCTGGAAAGCATACCCCCTCCCTGCCCAAATACCCTGTCATTTTCCAAGACATTTTCCAAGTTTGAAGACCCTGCTCTGGATAGTCCAGGTTAGTCCAATCTTCTCAGATCTTCACCAAAGACGCCAGAATACCTTTAGATAACAGTGGATGGGAGTGCACCTTATTCTCCCAGGATACAAGATGAAAGGAAACTACAGACTCCTCAACTATGTAGCTTATGATGTCATCGCTAGCAGAGTGACACCCTTCTAAGTCTATCAAATTCAATGGGTTTAGGATGGCATTGGTTAATATGGCCAATACAGAATTTGAGAACTTGGCATACATCCAAGTAGTGCCATCACTGTTCCTTAGATTTAGCCAGGTGAAGACAGAAGGAAGAGAGCACTAGTTCTTGTGCCCTGAGAAAATTTGAATGTATTTTCAAAATAAAGGATCTGACTAGAGAATATCCCTCTGGAAAATGAACAGCTTTCCTCCCCTCCTCGAGTGCTCGAAGCTCCAAAAACCTTTTAAGTTGAGGCAACAGCTAATGAGAACAGGGTCTTAAGTGTAACGACCTTCAGAGAGAGAGAGAGAGCTCCCAGAGGTTCAAAGGATTGTAAGGCCTTCACAGTACTACACTGAAACTCTGTGTATGAATACAACAAATTGCTAGTAGCAAAATCAGAGAGGTGGCTATGAGGAATCTTTTAATATAGGAGATGTAAGGAAAGGGCAAGGCCTCCAATTCTCAGTTAGGCCTGGGAGAGAAGACACTTGTTTCCTTAAGAGATGAGGTCAAAGACTTGGTCAGCTGTCAGAAACAGTAGGATGACACATACTGAAGTTGTGAGAGTGGGCTTGCCTGATCTCAAGAAAGACCTTTGACATGTTGGAGGGCTTTCATATTGCCAGAAGAAAGGAAATCACCCAAGACCAATATACCATGACATCAGTGTCTGCCTCTCAACTTCCAGGCAAATCGACTGGAATATTCATGCTCTAGAGTGAAGAAGAGTGCAATCTCTGGATGAGGCCAGGGATCCTTGACTGAAAAGGCTACTTGGTCTGAGAATAAAAGGCACACATGATGCTTGGACTATGTCCCACTTCGTGTTTTATGAACGAGAGGAAAAGAGGCATGCAGAATGCCCCTCACAGCTGGCATGCATGACTGCAGAGCATCAACAAGAGACATTCAGAGTTCTTTCAGTCTATTTCCAATCATTTCTATTCATTTGACCATGCTTGCAGTGAAAAGCTCCAGTATTAGCACAGCAAACCTAAGCGTTTTCTGAATGAAAACACCCCACTATTTCTAGGGGCGTGCTCTGCCTTTTGAGCCATCCTGCTCTCAAAATTTACTCCAGGCATTCCACTGATATGGATTTGAGCCACTTCTCTGCCATGTACTTTTTGCCTAAGCTCAGATGCCGGAGACTAAGGATGTGGCCTCCACCTGCAGAGCCACAACCTGTGACACATTAACCAGGAACGCGGCACTGAAAGAATTCCCTTTAAGGCCATCTTTCCTCCCACATAGCAGGAAACTTATTGGTTCACATGAAGGCAGCGTTGGCTGTTGACAGACCAGAACTGACATCCATCTTTTACATTCATGTTCATATTATGAGTTGCCAACACCATCTCCATCCTTAATTAACTTTTTCTTCCCTGGGCAGGATGACTACTATGTATTTCCCCTGAAACCCAGTCCTAGTCACATGAGCATGAAAACTGGAGGGCCTAGTCAGAAAGGAGTAATATTGGTAGGGTGAGGCAGACAGACTCCTGGATTTTGAGAATGCTGCTCTTCTTCTGTGAAAGAATTCCACCTTCAGGGAAATGCTGCATAGTCCCGCCTTCTGAGTTCAGGCGGCAGGCCCTAACTCAGCGGTGCATACATTTTAATGGTATTTAACAGAAAACAAACAAACATGTTAATATTATCTAGCTTCCCCCAAACTTCCCCCCTTTACTTACAATTGTTTCTCCTTTTGGGTGATTTCTTTCTGTAGACTTTCAGATTTACTCATATAGTCTTGCTTAAATCTCTTGTCCTCATTCTCTGCCTCCATTTGAGCCTTCTCGGCTTGCTGCAATCTGGTGTAATTCAAATCAACTTTGGGTAAAACTGAAGCTAGAATTTGGGTATAAAGGGTAAAGAAGACAAATAAAAGAAAAAAATGGGGAAATAGAAACATTTTCTAAATGAAAACAAAGTTTGGGGTAAAACTCACAAACTCAAATGAGACCCAGACAATGCCTAGAAATCCAATTTCTTTTTCTTACTACAAAAACAGAGACAACCATCCAATTTCTCCAATTTTATTTGGTGTTCATGATTAACAGGTGCCATCAATACAGAGGCATATATGAGTCAAATGGGCAGTACTTTGAATGTGCATTCTTATCTTATTTTTTCTTTAAAAAAAACCAAAAAACAAAACCTGTAACTCATCAGTCCTTAACTGCACAAATCCATCAGCACCATAAAATGGAATAATCACTGAGTGGCGTGATAAAATTCAGAACACAAAGCGGAGCAGAACTGCTAACACAGCGAAAACAGCGCTGTGCAAAGTCAACACAACACATGTGAAGAACGTCACTCTGAATCCAACATAGTACACTGGATAGGAATGAAGGCATCAACGTAACTGGTATACTCATGATTGTGGTGGGGGCAGGCAGACGTACAGTAATGTGTTAATAAAGCTTCCACACAAGTAAGGGCTACCCTCCTCCATTTCAACAGACGTCTAGCTCTCAGCTGTTAGCTGGAGCATCACTTGTGACTGTGGGGAAGGGGAACAGGGAAGACTCTGGGCAGCTGGGCCCAGCATTGGCTGTCAGCCAAGTAGCTCTCAAGCAGCTTGCTGCAGCCCCCTCCCCTAGGGCCAGCCCATTCTGGGCAGGGTGGGATCAGCAGACTTCAGGGCTGCAGGTTTCTATCTGGTCCACAGTTCAAATTGGAAAGGAAGGGGCTGAAGAGCTCTCCCCCAGCAAAGACCCACCCTCCCATGATTTCAAATTTTATTTCTGTTGCGACTACCCATTTTTTGCTATGTCCACAGGGTGGGGGCACTGGTTGACAGAGCCTGAAAGCAATATTATCCAAGGCTCTGACTGGCTAAGAGGCACTGGAGTTTTTCCTTTCCCCATAGCAAAGAGTGTATACTGTGTATGCTCGATTGTACTGTGAATTAAGAGCACAACTGTCAGAACCAGCTGCTGGAGTTTAGGCACTGGCTGGTGGTGCTAGTTGTGCCAGGTGGGCTCCCTTCATGACCAAAAGAGGCTTGGGGATGGTGGATGGATAGGAATAGCGGTTTCCTCCAACTCCAAGCCCTGAGACCAGCCTTCTTTCCTTGGTTACACCAACCAGCAGGTTGGGGAAGGGCCTGACAGCAGTTGGGCTGCCCATTGTCCCCAGCCTATGCTGTACCAAGACCTGAGGAACCTGTAATCAATAACATTGTGGACTGATTCTCCCCAGCACAGTGTGTTTATGTCATCCTCCCCCCCCCCCCCCAGGCTGGTCCCCACTCCAGGCACACTAAGGAGCCCCACACAGGGATGTATTTGTGCATAAGGAATGAAGACAGAAGCCAGCTTCCTGCAGGAGCTCAATGCACACATCGGAGCAAACTCAGGTGGTTCAATTGTCTTCATATTACAATACAGCGCTATAAAGATATGAACAGCAAAAGATTAGTTTCTGTCAGTCCCCCTTTTCTTCTCGGCTCCAAGAAGTGATACTTTCCACTTTAACAAAGACCTTTTCTGTGGTTTATCATTTCTCCAGCCCAAAGAAAAGTGGATTCAAATTTAATTCTGAATTTTATTTAAAGTAGAAAACCATAAATGGATACCAGCCACCAAGTACCGTTACTATGTATCTATTTATTTTAGAAGGGCTTGTGAAGTTCTAAGATATACTAAAAGAAGTCATTCATAATGGACATTTTTCAGGCCTTGAAAAGAATTCTATGTAACTCAAAAGACTATTTGCTGTATTACATTACTACACCACATCCAATAAAAAGTACCATGTGAATGTTATCTACAACTTTCAGCAACACATAATAAAAATTATGCTAGCTGAATTTTTAAAAAAATGTATTTGACACTTCAAAAGCAATAAGAACTTGTTTTGTTAAGGATGTTAATTCTGATTGCTAAATAATGAAATATTAATATTTTGGGACTATAACATCATTTCTGAAAAACAAACCCATATCTGCATCAGAAACACTGATGAATTAGAATGCCAGATTTGTCAAAATGATTTCGTTACAGGTACAGCCTGACCCACAACCCAACATAGCCAAAATACATGAACAACAAACTTAGATCCAAGCATTATGGCTTTTAAAAACCAGGTTGCCAGATAAAACTTTAATAATTTTTAAAATTCCTACGAATGCTACTCCTTCATTATCAATTTAAAAAGGGCATGAAGTCGTTTTCAAAATGATATATCTTTAACAAGCTTGTATTGCGGCTGCTCTTCGCTGCCGGCACTTTTCACCAGGGACATCGCAATGCTTCTAGTCTGCGTTAATAATTCTTTGTCACTTCAGATGTGCAATGGACAAAATAATAAAAAATAAAGATAATAAAAACATTCAACAATGTAAAAGTTGGGATAAAGGAGAAAAGAAAAAGAAAAAGAGGAAAAAGGATGTCAATAAAAGAATACTCATGCCACTAACACTTTAATACAGAATTATGTTTTTTGTCAAGTAGATTGAAAAGAAAAACAATGGCGAGACACGTCAACAGCCACATGGTGGGCCTATGAAAGTTAACATTTTTATTTTACAATTCAGAAAACTAATGCTGCATGTAAGCCATCGCTTTGGCATACCCTCTTTGAATTTCAAGTACTGTGCACCGCATACAATGTTACACTCATCTATTCAACTGATACCACATTTCATTTCTTAATACAAACTGCAGAATTCAGAGAGGAACTTGGGGTGCATCCAAAGTCTTGTGCACACCTTAAGACTTCTGACCTCCTTCCCTGGAACAGAGGAAAGCAACCCCACAAATCGCTCTGGGGACTCTGCTCAGTTTCAAATGTACATCCCATGATGTGGGGAGGAGGAGGAGGCTTGTCAAGGAACAGGAGTCTAAACACTGTCGAGCTCACGGAGATCTTTGCGCCCAGTTCACTGGGCTGGCTCCCCAGAAGCCCTTCCACGGGGCAGCTGCCTACTTGGGGCTTGGTCGGCTAATTTTTAAGTTGATAATTTTGTATGGCCCGCGAATGATGTTATAAATATCCAAATGGCCCTTGGTGGAAAAAAGGTTCCCCACCCTGCCTTAGAGCAAAGGTGCTCCAACCCCTTGGTCATCTTGGTTGCTTTCTTCTGTACTTCTTCCAGCTCTGCAATATCCTTTAAGAGCTATGGCAACCAGGAGAGATTAGGTTTACTTTGGTTGATTGGGGGATTACTGAATAGGAGTAATGTGTGAAACAAACCCAAAATCAGGAAGCAAAGTGGTTCTTGAATGGCTAGCAAGGAACCTGGTGCTGCTTCCACACTGAAGTTTTTCTCCACCACGGCTTCCACGCTAGAGTGGTTTTTTTCCTGACATGTCATCATGCCACAATTTGGGGTCAGGAGGCAATTTTCCTCCAGGCCACACTAGCCAGGGATCCTGGGTTTTTTTTTTTTTTTGCCATCTTCTGAGCATGGAGTAGGGGTCACTGGGATTGTGGCCAGGGGGGGAGGTAGTTGTGAATTTCCTGCATTGTGCAGGGGGTTGGACTAGATGACCCTGGTGCTCCCTTCCAATTCTATGATTCTATGATTCTAATTGTCCTCTTTCCAGGTTTTCTCCAGTCTCAATATGCTCTTTCCCCAAACCTGCCTTACTCTGATCTTTTTGGGAAGAACACTGGCCCAGCACATTATTGTGACCTTTGAAAGGAATGGCTCTTATCTTCCAACCCTGCAAAAGTCTGGTGCATGCTAGCACCTTTTTCCCACCATATTTTGCCTACTGGGCCAAAGAAGGGCTTTTTGCGGTCCTTTCTGTTTAATCAGTAATTGCTGTTGCACTATAGTTCTATTATATATTTTCAATTTCAGTTCCTCTGAATTCCCAGTTCTGATTGTAAAAAAATGAAATCTTCTGTTCTTTTTATTGAGGAGACATAATGGGAAAGGTGCAGACAGTTTTTGTCCAGATTGCCTGGAAGATAACAGATAGGAAGCTGCAAGATGGCTGGTGCACAGTGGGAATTTCCACCACACAAACATTTATCCACATCCTAGATAAAAGAAATGGAAAGGGCAGCTCTGTGCTTCAGGTGGGGGGATAGTATTTGTATGTCCATACTGCACTATAATACCATAGTGCATGGGTGAAGAGAAAAAAGGGCAAGCCACCATGACATTCACGATGACCATGCTCCCCCCCCACCCAAAGCAAATGTTGAGTTGCAGCAGAACATGCACGGGAGAGGTTGAAAAAATATGGAGGGAAGTTTGCCAAGAACTCCCCATGTAGAAGCTCTGTTGGCAACATGCATACTGCTGTATTTGCAGCAACAGTGAAAGCAAAGTGGAGAATCCTGGCCACGTGGAAGCAGCCTCACAGACAAATGAATAGAAACAGGAAATAAAGCAATGATATATGAAAGTTGGAAAGTCTGAATTGTAATTGTATTCAGCCTCCTTTTGCACATATCATATTTTCAGCATTTATAAAAAGTCAGCAGAAACACATATTCTGGTCCTTCTTCAAAATTACATCATGCTTGATGGTAACGTGGTAAGGGAAAGAAAGAAAGAAATGAATGAGAAGAAGCAAAATAAAACAAAATGCTGTACCTTTGCTCAAGTTGCTTCATAGTTGCAGAGATCTGATTAGTTTTATCCTCCAGACGACCAATAATTTCATTCTTCTCTTTCAGGGCATCATCAGATCCCTATCATTAGAAGGATTAATGGATATTTATTAGAAGAGTATTATATGTCTGCAATTTGACGTACATTAGCCTGCATAATAAAGTTCCCAGAATAGCCCCTAGAACACTGCTGGTACTATATCAGTGTTCAGTAAATAAACCAGTAGCTATTAGTCCACATGCATCCTACAACCCAGAGAATCAACTTGGAGAGGAACAAAAATCAGCACCCCGATGGATTACTGGGTCCAACTGATGAACTGCTCAAAACTATGTATACTTTTATTAACTTTCCCAGTTGTAATCAGTACTTTTACCTGCAATTTTTGGTACATTTCTACATTTATTGCTTTGACTTCCTCCAGTTGTTGCCGCAGACTTATAAGTGTATCTTGTTTTTCATGTATATCTTTCTCCAGCAACTTCATTGCAAGCTCTATCTCATGCTTCATACTAACTTGGACCATCAGTTCATTCTCTATATCCTACAAGATGCAAAAGAATTAGATTTCACTCAGCATAAAGATTGTCAAAGAGTGATTGTGGCGCTCAGTAAGTATGGGTGCATTCACACATCCCCTTTCACAATCCAGAATATATAGGATTCTCCAAACTGCCCGCACGTTTCTCCCAAACAATAGTGAGCTGACACACTTATGTAACAAGCAAAGTAATTTTCTCACCCAGACCTGTTTGTACTGTCATTCACTGCATAATAGTTCTTATGCACCCAGTCACACACCCCTGTGAGGACAGCCGTACCTCAGATGATAGTTAACACAGCATGGGGCTACAACTCATGTTAGGTACACAGAGGGACTTTGGTGCAAAGTACACGTTATGGGTTTTAATGTGTAGTGTCTATGTTCCCCCGACCTGACTCTGACCATCACACATCAGCTGTGAGGGGATCTCGTTTCCCAAGCACATACTCAAATGCTCTGTGGAGCTGGCTGGGTGCTATGCTCCAACTACCCATCTTTCCATAGCCCGGATAACCTACAAGAACCAATGAACTCTGACCGTGAAAGCCTTCGACAATACACTGCATAATAGTTCACATTAATTTTGTCATGGACATACAGGTGGTAGCGTCATACCAACATGACTTACTTATCCTATTCTAGGTTCATTCCATCTTCCCACCACAGACTGCTTAAATTCCACAATGACTGCTGGCAGCCTTTCCATCTCCCAGTGGCTTTTAATTTTTCTACCTCACCTTGCTCCTATGTCCAAGTCTCACCCTCTAGCCTGTGACTACCATGGCTCTGAAGTCTGGGGGGGGGGTTCCCAAAGCCCCTTCTGCAAATACCTATCCTTTTGACAAGTGTACACATAAGGAAAGATGGGTAGTTGGAGCACAGCCAGCCAGCTCCACAGAGCATTTGAGTATGTGCTTGGGAAACGAGATCCCCTCACAGCTGATGTGTGATGGTCAGAGTCAGGTCGGGGGAACATAGACACTACACATTAAAACCCATAACGTGTACTTTGCACCAAAGTCCCTCTGTGTACATAACATGAGTTGTAGCCCATGCTGTGTTAACTATCATCTGAGGTACGGCTGTCCTCACAGGGGTATGTGACTGGGTGCACTGTGACTGTCTGCAGACTTGGCTAAAATCCTAAACTGCACCATAGCTGTGTAGGAGGGGTGGGAAGTTAAGTGGGGTAATTTGTGTTTCATCACCATTGACTTCAGGGAGAAAGTTTACACTTAATGCTTTCTCTTGTTGTATCATGATGTAGGCAGAGGGAAAATAGGATGCTGATATAGTTTCTGTTCCTCCAAGGTCACTGATTTCTGGCTCCCTACATTGGCAGCAGGTTTAGACAAGGCACTGGCAGGACACTACACCAGTGTATCCAAATTAAACTGGGGTTGGGTCTATTGTTGCCATCCTAAGCAGTTCCAGGGAAGGTTTAAGATTATCAGTAAAGTTTCCAAGGTACACCCAGCAAATCTGACACATACTCACTTGTCTCAACTGTGATTCTTCCCGAAGCTGCCTGTGTGCTTCATTGTACATTTCATCCAGGCTCTGTCTGGAGTGTTTGTAAGTCTGGAGTTCTGCGTCAGCATCCACTTTGTTCACCTATGAAGAAAGTGACATGTGTGCGTGTTAAGCGCTATTAACTCACTTCTGACTCATGGCGACCCTATGAATCAATGTCCTTCCAAAAATCCTATTGTGAACAGCCTTGCTCAGGTCTTGGAAACTAAGAGCTGTGGCTTCTTTTATAGAGTCAATCCATCTCATGTTGGGCCTTCTTCTTTTCCTGCTGCCCTCAACTTTTCCTAGCATGACTGTCTTTTCCAGTGACTCTTGTCTTCTCACAATGTGACCAAATTACAACAGCCTCAGTTTAAACATTTTAGCTTCTAGGGACAGTTCAGGCTTGATTTGATCTAGAACCCACTTTTTCTTTTCTTTTTTTGTGGTCCACAGTATTCGTAACACTCGCTTCCAACACCAAGTTTCAAAAGAATCTATTTTCTTCCTGTCAGCTTGTGACATATCCTCACTTAAATCTTATACTTTAACCCAGCGGTCTTTGGTCCGTGAGGGGTCCCTGTGAGGGACTGCAGAGCCCCGCCTCCTGAGTCGTGAGGCCCTAAAGAGCTGTGACATTTTTGCTGCTTTTTGGAAGGACCTGCGCCAGGTGTGCACCTGTGCTGAGAGCGAGGGCATCAAAGGCTCCTGCCACTTTTTGAATGTGTGCTGAGAGAATCACCAAATCAAATCAAATCATTTATTATTACAGCCAAAGGCCAGCATAAAATGTAAAATATACATAAAATATACATCCTATATTAAAATTATACAACTTCCACTTACAGCATCTCAACTGTACCAGTTAGTCTGAAGGTTTACCCATATGGTCTTTGTTCTTCATAAGTGTCTTCCGTTTCCAGCAAACATAGGAGCAAAATTCTACCAAGGAGGTCTCAGAGGTGTAAGAGTGTACAAATCGAGATAGGAGGGGGTGATTAAATGATTTCTGGCATCATTATAATTTTCACAATGAAGCAAAATGTGTGCTAGCATCTCTACCATATCCATGGAGCAAAAACATTTGAATGTCTCCCTTGGGCAGTGAAGAAACCTTCCTGAGAGTACAGCAGATGGAAGGGCATCAAATCGGGCCCTAGAAAAGGCCCATCTTAATGTTGGGGTGCTGAGAGAAGTAGCAGGACCATGAGGTGAGCGCACTCAACAACAGAGGAGAGTCTTCTTACCACAGGCAAGTTCAGAGAACTCCCCTCTAGCAAAGCTCTCCCTTGCCTTCTTCTTCCTCTCCTGGCCTGGCCCTCTGCTCCCCACCAGTCAGTCCTCCAAGGCTTCCATGCGCACTTGCAGCACAGAGCTTTCTTCCCCAATGATGAAACCATAACTCTGTTCCCATCACGGCTTCTCATTTGGCTCCAATGTCATGTGACTTCTTGTCATGTGCCGCGGCTCATACGATCTAAACTGCTGCCTGGCCATTCAAAGGAGGTCCCGATTTTGGAAAGGATGAAGACTGCTGCCTTCATTTGTTAAAAAAGGGAGGCCTCTCTCTCCGGAAGCAGAGCGAGAGTGCCTCCCTAACCTCTTCCATGTTCTGAGACAGGAGCAGGAAGACGAGAATGCCATACGGTGGCACTCCTCTAAAACAACACATGGAGATGAGTGCATGCGTCGACAGTTGGTAACGAAACAAACACAAAAATATTTTTCCATATGGCTCCATTATCTCCATGTTGTTTTTTGTTTTTCTCCATGTTCCCAGACAACAGCATGTACTGAAAATCCAATCCTCTCTGTTTTCCCTTTCTTACTTGGCATGAACGTGCTCACTGCAACATCCACTTTAACTATATCAGTATAAAACTGCTCTAAAGGGCAGATACACACAACTGTTTTCACTGATCATTGTCACTAATTGAGCCATCTGTCTAAGTGCTTCCTATTTCATCCAGCGGTTGCCAATTTACAGGTGGTGAAAAAGTAACACAGCTCCCATAGGGTCATATCACATGTTAAACAGCAACAAACTTAAGCCTGCTATTAATAGTATTCTTGGTAGGAAGCTGCAGTCAACTCTGGCAAGACAGTTGATGTGAAAGACCTCTACCCAAGACCCTGGAGAGCTGCTGCCAGGCACAGCAGACAATAGGTAAAGATAGTCAGTCCCCTGTGCAAGCTCCGGGTCATTAGTGACCCATGGGATGATGTCACATCCCAACATTTTATTAGGCAGACTATGTTTACGGGGTGGTTTGCCATTGCCTCCTTAGTCATCTCCCCTTTACCCCCAGAAAGCTGGGTACTTATTTGACCGACCTCAGAAGAATGGAAGACTGAAACTGATATACCAGTGATCTGATTCAATGTAAGACAGGTTCATGTGTTCAATATAACACCTCCACATTATAGTTTGGAATCTACCACATTCATTAAGATTTATCAAAGAACAGTCTATTAAGACATGATAGCAGGCTTTAGAATAAAATAACACATAAGAAATAATTTGCCAGAAAAAATGCATTTAAACAACGGTTTTCTCAAAACATCATGAAACTATTGCTCATATGTGCCCAAGGTTCTGTGAAGCACAAGCCACATAGTACTTTTTACATTTATTTACAATATTTTGGATCTGAGGGTGATCCAGCTGCCATGCCTGGCACCCCATTTACAGCATTCAAACCATAATAACTGGACTCTAATACCTCTAGATGCTGCTGTGTTTTCATTAAAATGAGTGTATTCTCGCTTCTTAAGTGATGGTTTTCTTCTTGAAGTTTGATGATGTTATTTTTGGCTATTGCTAACTAAGGAAGAGGCAGAACAAACAAACAAAAAGGAAAATTAAAAACATTTAAAGGAAAGCTTTTAAAAAGTTATTCTGAAGCATACAGGCAATACTGGCCTCCTAGAAAAGGTTTTGGTCCTCCATGTATGAACATGTTTAAGACAGAAGACTTAATTCTTACATTTGTCAGTAGTATGGTGTGGAAAGTGAGCTATGCAAAAAAGGAAACTTCACATTTGTAAAGGAGGTTCAGCATAAAGTACTACCAGCAGACAGAGTTCTAAAAGTGTATTCCAAGTACTGCTGCTGCATAGTAGCCATGCATAATATTTCTGGGTAAACAAAGACTCCCCAAGTAAATAATAACATCGTGCTCTGAGCCCCTTCTTCTAGAATGAAGATCACGTGATCTCAGGACCAGTCCACAAATTACCAGTTCCTTAACACCATAAAATATAAGGGGCTGTCTCTAAACTGTGTTATTACACTACAAATTTCAAAAAAGCTGTGCTGCCCAACCTTCCCCCTCCCCCCCACACACACAGTTAAATTTAAAGATGTTCTTAAAGAGGAAGTAGCTGATGGCCTGCACACATTATCATCTCTGTTTCATACTGTTGTCACATCTATCTTAAAGACTATTTGACAAAATCAGTACACAGAGTTAACAGGATCAGAATTTGACTGAGCTTGTCACAGCTGACTGGAGATTCGAACATGTAGGGACCAGGCACAGATTTTATCCTCACCAGATGTTCAGTAATCCACAAAGCACCACAGGGAAAGGGTTACACACAAGTTGGCTCTTCTGAAATCAAAACCACCCATTTCAAAATAAAATTATACATTTCTAACTGGCTATTACCTCTTCAATTAGCTTAGTGTTTGACTTCTCCAGCGAATCAACGCGTGCATGGAGGCTGCTGACTGTGCCACTGAAAACAAGAAAAAGAACCCCTCATTCAAAATTATATCCCACATGCAAGAGATGCTATGCCACTAACAGAACATGCTGGCACCTGCCTATGTGTCCACTGATAAACAGAAAAGAATTGCCTCTTCAAAATATGTTATATCTTCAGCTTGCTCTCCAAAAATTTCCCTCCTCAATTGATATAGCTTTATCATTGCTAAGGCAAGTAATAACATAATTGTTGCTTTTCATTCCTCCTTCCCTGATCATCTAACGACTAGTTTTTGCTGTTGCTCTTTAGCGTAGTTAGAATCATAGAGTTGGAAGGGACCACCAGGGTCATCTAGTCCAACCCCCTGCACAATGCAGGAAATTCACAACTACTCCACGCACCCCAATGACCCCTACCCCATGCCCAGAAGATGGCCAAGATGCCCTCCCTCTCATGAACTGCCTAAATTCATAGAATCAGCATTGCTGACAGCCAGCTAGCCTCTGCTTAAAAACCTCCAGGGAAGGAGAGCTCACCACCTCCCGAGGAAGCCTGTTCCACTGAGGAACAGCTCTAACTGTTAGAAAATACTTCCTAATGTCTAGATGGAAATGCTTCTGATTTAATTTTAACCTACTGGTTCTGCTCCGACCTTCTGGGGCGACAGAAAACAACTCAGCACCATCCTCTATATGACAGCCCTTCAAGTACCTGAAGATGGTTATCCTATCCCCTCTCAGTCTTCTCCTTTTCAGGCTAAACATACCCAGCTCCTGCAACCTTTCCTCATAGGACTTGGTCTCCAGACCCCTCATCATCTTTGCTGCCCTCCTTTGGACACGTTCCAGCTTGTCTACATCTTTCTTAAATTGTGGTGCCCAAAACTGAACACAATACTCTAGGTGAAATCTAACCAGAGCAGAGTAAAGCGATACCATCACTTTGCGTGATCTGGACACTATACTTCTGTTGATGCAGCCCAAAATCGCATTTGCCTTTTTAGCTACCGAATCACACTGCTGACTCATGTTCAGTGTTTGGTCTACTAAGACCCCAAGATCCTTTTTGCACACACTACTGCTAAGACAAGTCTCCCCCATCCTATAATTATGCATTTGATTTTTCCTACCTAAATGCAGAACTTTATATTTATCTCTGTTGAAATGCATTTTATTGGTTTTAGCCCAATTCTCCAGCCTGTCAACATTATCCTGTATCGTGGCTCTGTCTTCTACCATATTTGCTACCCTTCCCAATTTGGTATCATCTGCAAATTGAATAAGCATCCCCTCTATTCCTTCATCCAAATCATTTATAAAGGTATTGAACAACACAGGGCCCAGGACAGATCCCTGAGGCACTCCACTAGTCACTCCTCTCCAAGTAGATGAGGAACCATTAACAAGCACTCTTTGGGTACAATCTGTCAACTAATTACAGATCCACCTAACACTAACAGGATCTAAATCACATTTTCCCAATTTGTCATCAAGAATATTATGGGGAACCTTATCAAAAGCCTTACTGAAATCTAGATAAACTATGTCTACCGCATTCCCCTGATCCAGCAAGGTAGTAACTTTGTCAAAAAAGGAGATAAGATTAGTCTGACATAACTTGTTCTTGAGAAACCCGTGCTGGCTCTTAGTAATCAGATCCATCCTTTCTAAATGTTCAAGGTTAATTAAACAAGTCTGTTCTCTATTTTAGATTCAGTCAAACTTAAAAAATGTATACTTTCATACCAGTTTGACTGCTGTAGCTGCATTTTCCCCACAGATTTAGGAATCAGCCCATACCTTTTTAGTAAGGAATTGGAATAGAGAAAGTCTTAATAGAATAGCTCTGCCCAAATATTGACTGCCTTCCTCAGCTCAGTCCTAATTATGTTTGAAAGTAAGCCCCACTAATTTCAATGGGACTACAACAGTATCTGGGAAATCTGGACCAATGAGGTTTCCCAGATGTGTATACACACCAATTTAAAGATGTGAGTGTATCTTATGTCTATAGTTTACATATTTGCTGCAGAAAAACGCCACCTTATATGTCAGCAATACACTTCAGGCAACGTTTACAATGTTCTTCACCTCATCATGCTCATCTGTATCTAATTAAATAGAATCTTAACCAGACAAATCTATACCTCCTAGTAGAAGGTAAGTTAAAGTTTGCCTTTGAGTCACAACCGATTCATGACAGCCACAAGAAGTTCCACCTCATGGGGTTTTCAAGGAAAGAGATGAGTAGAGGTGGTTTGCCATTGCCTGCCTCTGCATAGCAGCCCTGTTCTCCCTTGGTGGTTTCCCATCCAAGTACTGATCCTGCTTAGCTTCTGAGCTCTGACAAGCTCAGCCCAGACCAGGATATTAGAGTCGCTACCCTTCCTACTACCCTCAGTTTTAAAAGAGAGGAGAGATGCTTGTGATGGCCAAATCCCTTACAGCATCGCCCCCTCCAACGCCCACAGAACACGATCCAGCCATTCAAAGGAGCCCAAGCAATTATGAAAATGTCAGAGTCTGTTTTACAAGAATTATGTTTTAAACTGAGGATACCTCTTCTATGGACTTTAACACACCACTGAACATATACTTACTTCAGCTGTCGGTTTAATTCCTCAACATAATTCTTTTGATCCAATATAGCAGCAATATGGTCATTTCTTTAAAAAAAAAGAGTTGAAAACCCTATTTAATCAAACATTTATCTGAGCCATTGAAAATGTAGCATAGGAGTGTTTATTTAAATACTGCAATTTAAAATTCTGTTAGTGATTAGTCAGAATCCAAATCGTTGCATAGTTTTTAAAAATTGGGGTACAGGTTCAGGCATACAATTGCCCTGTCTTACAAAAGCAGAATGAAACGGATGACTGACTGGTCCTTTCCAACAAGCACCACAAAAGGAGTGGGTGAGAACTGCACGGCTCCACTAAAAATGGGTATAACACCATCCAAATGTGAAAGTCCAGTTCAATAGCAAAAGCAGCAGACTGAGCCAGGTATTTCATCTCTGATGCTACTTAGGGGCTATCTCAGGGACTCTGGGGCCCTGGGCAATGGGGCCCCAGAGCCACTCCCCCCTGCCAGCTGCCCATCATGCCTGGCTCTTGCCACTGGGATCCAAACCAGGGGTTGTTCTTGCCTCCATATGAGGCAGGTGGGAGCTGCTGCCACCTCTAGAAGTTGGCTGCCTGAGCCCCAGGTGGGCCAGGAGCCAGCAACTGCTGTTGCTGAACTGAATGCCCCCTTCCTCCATCAGGGTAGCAAGACGGTGGGCAGGTGGTTTCCCTCCCTCTAGCAAGGGGCCCAGGGTGGCTTCCTTTGTTGCCCATAGGTTAAGACTGCCCCTGCTGCTACTAGCTTATTATGTGATCTGAGATATTCTTTTTACTCCCGGTCCCTCTGACTCTTCCCATTGCAAAGACTAGCAGAATCAAGCATTCTCCTTTGTGTGTGTGTTAAGTGCCGCCCAGTCGCTTCCGACTCATGGCGACCCTATGAATGAAAGTTCTCCAAAATGTCCTATCTTTGACAGCCTTGCTCAGATCCTGCAAATTGAGTGCTGTGGCTTCCTTTATTGAGTCAATCCATCTCTTGTTGGGTCTTGCTCTTTTCCTGCTGCCCTCAACTTTTCCTAGCATGACTGTCTTTTCTAGTGACTCTTGCCTTCCCATAATTTGACCAAAATACGATAGCCTCAGTTTAGTCATTTTAGCTTCTAGGGTCAGTTCAGGTTTGATTTGATCTATAACCCACTGATTTGTTTTTTTGGCAGTCCAGGGTATCCGTAACACTCCTCCAACACCACATTTCAAAGGAGTGAACTTTCTTCCTTCTCCTTAACTGAGCATGAAATGGATCTGTTTGTTAAAAGTGTTTAAAAAATGGGATTTTTTTTCAATAAACAATTCCGTTCAACATACTAAAAATTCCCACATAACACACCTTTCTTTGCTTTCAATATCATCTTCATTCTTCAAATACATAGAGAAATCAATCACACCGACCTGAGAAGAAATAGGTTTATTCACATTTTGGAAAAGAAAGGATAGTGATCTTCACTCTGCTGACATTATTGGAAATATAATCAGAGGGGTGAGAAATTCCACATTATGAATAACATCTGTGTTATCAATAATGTAATGCATAGGTAACTATAACAATTTCTACTGTTCAAAAAATTCAAGCAACCATCTTTACATTATGATGCTGATCCAGATGTGTGTACAGAGAGTACTTGTGTGAGTACAGTGAAGCATATTCTGATTTTCCCAAATCAGAGTCCTTCCATGTTGCCCCATAAGGCTTTCAAAATGCCCCCTAATTGCATAAGATGG
Organism: Euleptes europaea; assembly: GCF_029931775.1. NCBI lineage: Eukaryota > Metazoa > Chordata > Lepidosauria > Squamata > Sphaerodactylidae > Euleptes > Euleptes europaea. The sequence goes on along the minus strand of NC_079316.1, from coordinate 93,098,961 downwards.
TCAGTGTCATACAGTGGTTGGACTAGGACCTGGGAGACCCAGATTTGAATCCCTGCTCGGCCATGGAAGCTGGCTGGGTGAATTTAGGCCCGTCACACAGTCTCAGCCTAATGTCCCTCACAGGGTTGCTGTGGGGATAAACCTGGAGGAGAGGAGAATGATGTGAGCTGCTTTGGGTTCCCACTGGGGGAAAAGGCAGGATACAAATGAAGTAAAAAAATAAATAATGTGGTTTTCTGGATCAGAGAGTAAGTATGGTATTCTGAGACGTCCTTCGTTTTAATCGAAGCCCAATGTCATCTAGAGATGGCGGCAGGCAGGCCACAGCATCCAGGCTGCTGGTTGACATGAACAGAGAGGTAGCTGAGAAGCACCTGGCTGCATTGGATTAGTACAAATCCCCTGGGCGAGGCGGTATGCACCCAAGAGTGCTTGAAGAACTTTGCAGAGAGCTTGTAGAGCCGTTGTCCATCATCTTCCAGACCTCTTTGAGGACGGGACACGTGCCACAAGATTGGAGGAGGGCAAACTTTATCCCAATTTTCAAAAAAGGGGGGGAAGGATGACCTAGGAAGCTACAGGCAAGTTAGTTTGACCTCTATCCCAGGGAAGATACTGGAGCAGATATTAAAGAGATCAATCTGCGAGCATCTGAAGGACAACTTGGTGATCCGGGGAAGTCAGCATGGATTTGTTCCCAACAGGTCCTGCCAGACCAACCCCGCTTCCTTCTTTGATCAAGTGACCAGCTTACTGGATCGAGGGAATGCGGTTGATGTTGTTCACCTGGATTTCAGTAAAGGCTTTTGATAGGGTTCCCCATGATGTTCTGATGGGTAAACTAGAGGACTGTGGGCTGGACCCTAGGATAGTTAGGTGGATAAGGGAAAGGTTGGAGAACCGAATTCAAAGAGTAGTTGTCAGTGGCATTTCATCTGAATGGAGAGAGGTGTCCAGTGGGGTGCCACAGGGTTCTGTTCTGGGCATGGTACTTTTCAATATATTTACAAATGTTCTGGGTGAGGGTGTGGAGGGACTACTCATTCAATTTGCAGATGACACCAAATTGGGAGGAGTAGCGAACACATCGGAAGAAACAGAATTCAATGAGATCTGAACACACTGAAAAAGTGGGCGGATGTGAACAGGATGCAATTCAACAAGGATAAGTGCCAAGTTCTACATCTGGGTAACAGAAATGAAGGGCTGTCACTTAAAGGAGGACAGGGAGCTGTTTCTGTTGGCAGCAGAGGACAGGACTTGCAATAATGGGTTTAAATTGTGGCCGGAAAGGTACCGGCTGGATATTAGGGAAAAATTTTTTACATTAAAAGCTGTTTGGCAGTGGAATCAGCTACCTAAGGAGGTGGTGAGCTCCCCCTCACTGGCAGTCTTTAAGCAGAGGTTGGACAAACACTTGTCAGGGATGCTCTAGGCTGATCCTGCATTAAGCAGGGGGTTGGATTAGATGGCCTGTGTGGCCCCTTCAAACTCTATGATTCTACGATCACTGTGTGTGCGTATGTAAAGTGCTGTCAAGTTGCAACTGAGTCATGGCGACTCCATACAGTTTTTAAGACAAGAGAGGAATAGAGGTGGTTTGCCATTGCCTGCCTCTGCATAGTGACCCTGGAATTCCTTAGTAGAATCCCATCCAAATACTAACCAGGCCTGACCCTGCTTAGTTTCTGAGATCTGACATAATCAAGCTATCCTGGGCCATCCAGGTTAAGGCCCAGCATCACTACAGACTTGTATTTCTCATATGCACAAAGGGCAAATTCAAAACATGTTTCCTCCATGGAGGAGTACAGATGAAAAGATTGTCAGAATGCAAAATTCCCAAAGGTTTTGCCAGAAACATCCCTGAGCTGGAGCAGGCAAGAATACAGGGCCTTTCCACACACACAATTTGCTGAAAGCAGCTCTTTCTCATATGTATTCAAAGTTGTTGCATCTGACATAGTATTATCCCAGCACTCACACCTTTCCAATTTCACTTGTCTCCTTTCGAAAGCAGAAACTATTTTCCAAAACTGACTGCGGAAAGCATGCCAACCATGTCATCTTTCGGTGCTTCAGCTTCCCCTTTACAGGCACTGCAAGCAACATTCAAATATGCCCTTTAGGGTAGGAAATTAAGATATAGCCCCTCTCTCCAGCAGTGAAACACAGACTTTAAAACGGGATGGGGGATGAAATTAACACAGCTGTACCCTCTGCAGCAAGGCACACCCTCCCACACACACAGAACCACCCCTCTCAACGCTGTGAAGACCAAACACTGAGCACTGCTTTCATTCTCAGACAACACATATAAGATAATCCTCCAAATGGTGCGCCTCTTTGCAGGGTCTTGTGAATAAGTCAATTGTTTCCTGATCGAGGAACTTACTCATGTACCCTCCCCATCACTACTGTGCTGCAGAAACAAAAAATGTTATGAATAAGCTGTTCCTACACATTTTCATTGTGTTTCAAAGGAAATGAGTTGATTTTATTTAGGGAAGAGCAACCCTTATGTAGACTGAACCAAGCAAAGAAGTTATGCATGTATTTTAAAGAAGCCCATTAAAGCTTCTAATGCTCCCATCTGCTACCCCAGCCTAAGGTTGCCAACTCCCTGTTGGGAAATTCCTGGAGATTCAAGGCGGAGCTTGGGGAGGGCAGGATATAATGCCATTTGTGTGTGTGTGTGTGAAGTGCCGTCAAGTCACAGTTCACTTACAGTAACGCTGTAGGGTTTTCAAGGCAGGAGACTTACAGAGGTGGTTTGTCATTGCCTTCCTCTGCAGAACAGCCCTGGTATTCCTTAGTGGTCTCCCGTCTAAAAACCAGGGTTGACCCTGCTTAGATTCCAAGATTTGATGAGATCAAGCTAGTCTGAGCCATCTAGGCCAGGGCATAATGCCATAGCAACATAGCAAAGTAGCCATTTTCTCCAGGTGAACTGGTCTTTGTAGTCTGGAGATCAGTTGTAATGCCAGGAGATATCCATGCCCCAGCTGGAGGTTGGCAACCCTACCTTGGCATCATCCTCAAGCAAAACCATATTACATATCTGCAAAATGAAGTAGAACATCTTACGGCAAGAGACTCACTTATAGCTTTGTATTCACTCACTTGTGAATCCAAGTCTTCTCCTTTCACACACAGGTTGGCGTCTATTACATTTAAGCCAACAAGCAACCCAACAATGACGACTCCTTCTTCTTCCATCATCAGGGCATGATATTCATAAAATTCACTGTCAAAAATACATTGCTTCTTAAAAAATAGTTTTACAGCATGACGTACATTTTAATACACTTGAAACCAGTGTTCTTTTAAAACAGAAATGCCTCTCAGTCAATCCTCTAATTAACTTCATTTCTGATATCCAAAGAGATTCTAAAAACCTGGCAAATCATGATGGATTTTAGAATATGGCAACTTGAAACTACTCCCATGAAACTATTAGAAGGTGAAACTACTCCCATGAAATACAAATAGAATTAGTTTGTCTTTAATCAAAAAAAGGTGCAAACCAACCAGCAATATTAAGAATTCCTAAGTCTCCTTTATATCAAGAGTTACAGTGCAATCCTAAATGGAGTTACACCTATTATAAGCATATTGACTTCAATTGACTTAGAAGGGTGTAACTCTGCTTAGGATGGCCCTCTTCAGCACATAAGCTGTTTACATTTGTCTAGAATGCAACCAAATTTTTTAACTCATATGGCTAGGGAGAAATGACAGAAGACATCTGGGCCTAAAGTTTAAAAATATCAAAATGGGGTGGGGGAGGGGGAG